>NC_050600.1:28222262-28542992 GCF_013368585.1 Megalops cyprinoides
ATATTTAAAGGCCTGAGGAAGTGTGTAGCCTGTAATGAATGGCTGCTGTGGTTGATAATGCCTTGTAACTTGACTGGTGCAATTACAATTCCATTGTCTTCCTGGGCTATGAGGAAACAACTTTTTTTGAGAGACCGTGAACACAAGGCATAGTAGACGTTTGTAACATGAATCCATTGACCTTAAATACAGACATTAGTTTCTCCGGTCATTTCTCTAACGTAGAGGTGCCCAAATTCTTTCCTATGAAGGGGCCAAAAATTAGTCTGGATGGAGGGCCACAGGACAAAAATAAATGTTGATGTTATTTGAAATTACATTACATTAAAATGTATTATATTTTATAGAAAACTAACATTCTGAATCTAAAATAAAATTTCTAAATAATAAAATACTACTCTTTAATCTTCTTAACAGTAAATTCTATTAATTTGCAGAGATGATTGTCAAAAACATAAAACATCCTGTCACACACGCTCCCAGTCAGCCATGCCCAGTTCAACCCGTTCAGCCTGGCTCAACCACTCCCACTCATTAAGCACACCTGTAACCATTCCTCAATCAAGCCCTGGCTATTTAAGGACTCAGTTCAGTTGCCTCATTAGGTGTGTTTCCATTGGAACAGGGCCGGGGTAGTTTTACGGGGCCGGGCCGTTTACAGGGCCGACCCCCTCCTCGGTCCTTTCAGCCATTAGGAGAGTAAAGACCCCGGTAGGACCCACTGGCCTTTGGTATTGACGTAATCATTCTTCGACAGTTTCGATTGCAACGTAATCGTTTTGTGACAGTTTCGATGCGACATCAACGTAAACACCGAGTAAGCGCAAAAAACATAGTATGCCAGCAACGCCTGCACCTCCCTGTCGGTCCACCTCTCCATCTTCTTTTCCATCCCCATTTTTCTTGTTTGAAAACTGCTGTACCGCTGCTACTCGCTTCTGGTGCGATTTAAAAATGGCGCTTCTTGTTGACGTCTTGTTGTGTTAACATCATTGTCCGCTTACAGCATATCCAATCAGTGTTGAGTCAACACCATGCCCCACTCAGCACTTTTTCAGGGCCGTGCGAAGTACCTACCCTAAGGCAGGGTCTTGTGTCAGCCCTATAAAGGTTCCTGAAAACTCTCGTTGCGGGCTGACCCTGGCCAATGGAGACACACACCACCGGCCCCGGCCCTGGCCCCGTAAAACTACCCCGGCCCCGTTCCAGTGGAAACACGCCTATTGTGAGGTATTGTTCCTGTGACTCTACCAAGCCTGCGCTCTACTGGTCTTTCGTGTGATTCCTGTGTTTTTACCCTTTCTCTGTTCTTTGGACCTTGCTTGTGTTTTTGGATTTGGATTGGTGTACTGTTGCCGATCTGTTTTGTCCCTGACCACGTTTTTGGATTCTGTTATTTAAGACCCTTAACCACACTTGGATCCCAGTCTGTTTCATTACACATCCATATGCTTCTTTTTGGGAGCATAAACATATTAAAAAGGAAAGACACCTTTCTGACAGAAAGTGCATGCAACTCAAGGTGCTTTAGAAAATTAAGCTGAAAACAGCTGTATTGTCCACCTTTGTAATCAAGAGTAGAAATTTGACTTCAACTTAAAAAATTGACAGAAATATAAAGTTAAACATCATAGTGACAACACTGAATAACAAATCAATATTGGATATTAAGTTTACATTGAGCAACATTTAAGTTACACATCATCACAAAATGCTTTCATATGGTAGCTAATGAGCCACAAAACATATTAACAAAAATTATCTTCTCATCCACAGGGTCACTCGGAACGATTTAGTAATTTCATTTCATAGTAACGTTGACTAACTAATAACACCAACAACAGATTATGGGTTGGAAATACAGCAGAATCTGCTAACCCGGGCTGCCAGGTTCGGCATAATTATTTTGCCTCATTGGTAGTGATTTCGCACTGACTTGTGTGACTGTAATGACAATAGTTTGGTTTCCTTACTGAGATCGAGTCAACTTAACAAAATAAAACATGCATTTTAGCCATCAATTTCAACACTCATTCCTGCACAGAAATAGCCACATTTTATTTCCACGATTAGCAGTTTATTGTAAGTAAACACTTGGCAGAGTGGTGTTTTTTGTACGTTTTCCAAAGCAAACCCTGTCAGGGATCAGTTTTGATAGCGTGTAACACAATTTCAGCTTTTTATGTGACATCACTTGAAATCAGACTGGTAATCCTGTCGAAAAGGCCCACTTGAGTTTATCACAAAGACACGCTTCTTTAGTGCATTTCTTATTCAGCCAGCGCTTGCAATGCCCCTTTCTGCTCACTGGTGGAACATCAGTTTTAAGGGGCGTGTCATCTTAACTGGAAGAACGTGGCGGTGGGAGAGCATTAGCTCATGGCGGGCCAAAAAAAGAGAGGGCGTGCCAAACGTGGCCCGTGGGCCCCAAATTGGGCGGCCCTGCTCTAACACAACTCTATTTCAAACAAACACTATTACTGCAGTTTCTGTAATATCGTTGTGTTCTTGTGGCTGCAGAACTGAGGTCTGGGTAAAACCCTAAGGAGAGGGAGATGGAAAAGGTCATCACATCACCAAGTTAGTAGAAACTCCTTGAGTTAAATTCAATATTTTCTTTCCTGGAATCCATCAGGTCTCAGGGGCTGCGTTGGCTGAAATGTTGCAGGCCAGAGAACGCTTCACCTCCAGGGGAGTTAATCCCAGAAGGCTACTGCATTTTACAGACATATACACGCTCACTAAATACAGCCAGGCATGTAGTACACAGTGCTCCTGTGGAATATAACAGAAAATGTCAAAAGTCGACAGCCTTGACAACATTATTCCTGTTTTGGGACTGTGATATGTGTAACCAGCTAGTGGCAGCACTTCTTGGACAAGTGTCTCTCTTTAGCCACCGTAGTTTACCGGAAGCGCAAGTCCCCCCTTCTTACAGCTGTTTCTGTTCCCGCAATTAACCTAGCGTCTGCGAGGTTAAAACAAGGAAGACTCGGCTTATTCGGGTTGCGTTCACTCCACTCCACTCTCTATCTGCGGGAATAGACGGGGACTGCAGAAAGGTTAGTCTTATTTGATGTTTCAGTTTAGTTTAACATTTCTTTGAAATAATATTCATGGTGTATTGTATCCCCAAACAGTTACCGGTTCTCCCCCCTTCCATGCTTGGTTTCTTAGGCATTCATCAGAAACGGTGACAACGGTATTTAAAGTCTTTTCATTGTTTAAATATTTCGATTGCGTACGCTCATTTTTTTTAAACTATAAATTACTTTTATAGATTGATGCAGCGTACGAGGTCTACGGGTTAGTGTGTGCCTACTTGAATGCTGGAACGGAGGTATGATGCGTCGGCCATTAACCCCCGGTAAAACGGAATATATGGCTTAATTATTAGCCCCATAATTAAGATTATGGCCATCTTACGTTAACCGTGTGCTCGTATTCACAGGTGTCTGCCATTGCTGTTTTGCCTGATTATAAGTTTTGTGCTCATTTATTTTTTCTTGTATTTGTTTTTTGTTTCTTTGTATTTTTTTTGTGGTTGTGTGGCCACTCGGCGGCCCCCATGGTGGGCTTTGTCGCATCCGGTAGATGCGGTCTTTTTGTTTCCTCTTGGGTTCATTTCTTTTTTCGCTATTGTATTTTTGTTTGTTGTATTTTAGTTGTTTAGTTAATGTTTAGGTTATTGTTAATAGAGGTGTTGATTGGGCAATGCTTTAGCTGCTGCCAGCTGTATTTGGGGGACTCTTTTCCTCCTGGCTCTCAGCTTCCGGGTACTGGCTTGTCACCTTGCTTAAATATTCAGCTCCGTAGGTATTCATCATAATTTCTAACCTTCTCGCTTTTACCAGCAGGAGACAGTTAGCTGCGCCGGTGTTTGGGTTACTGGATGGTGGTTCCCTTCTCCCTGCACTGCATGAGGTGAACTAGGTGTAATATTTACAAGCACCTTCACGTTATACTACGGCTTGCTGTGTGTGTGTTTGTGGTGTGTAATCCTAGGTACTGGGACACTTGGAGTGAGTTTGATGAGCTGGCCTCCACCCCTTCAGGTAACTGCAGTCATTGGCCCATATTTACATTCTAGTGCATTGGCTTGTGTTTTTTTTTTTTTTTATGACAGCCAGTACCCCGGTCTTGCGATTTCCATTCTTTGCCCTGTCCCTAGCTAAAGTGTTTTTATCTATAGGATCTATTTTTATAATAAAGGCTTGGTATTAACGACATATTCTTCTTTCAGAATTCTTGTCATTTAATAAAATTGCCCAGAAAACAAAAGAAAACAGAAAAGAAAACTGGAAAACAAAAGAATGATCCCTTTAATATTGACATATGGAATGTATTAATTTTATTTGATTGATTTGATTTATTTTATTGTCCTCTCTATAATCTCACTCACTGACTCACTCCTCTACAATCTCACCCTGACTCAGTCCTGTTTGTCTCATCACTCTCTGACTCACTGCACTGTTCCATTCCCTGACTATAATCTTCTTAACTCAGTTCTCTCTATAATCTGACTTTCTGACTCAGTCCTGTCTGTTCCATTACTCTCTAACAAAACCCTGAATTCCGCCTGGCTGGCTCATCCCTCTCTGAGCATTGTAATGGCTCAATGTCTGTCTCCTCAAAGGATACCTGGCTGTTCATGGATATCACAATGTACATGGTTTCACTGGGGTCTACTGTGAAAGGAATCATATTTTTCTGAGCTATATCTAGTCAAATGGAAACAAAAATCCATTTGGACTAATTCTAGTAACACTGTAGTCATCCCATTAATCAAAGCTGTCATAACTTACACCATGTGCTGAACCTGCTTGTGACGGAGTGCCGTCACAAGCAGGTTCAGGTCATACCATAAGGTCATAAGGTCATACCAAAGAGCCTGGCTCTTTGGCGTTGCAGTCAAAGTGGCATGGTTGGTACCCTGTAGACCCGGGTTCGAGGCCGGGTGGGGTGACTGCTCTCGTCCTTTGCTCCAAATGGTGCCAGGGGTGGGATGGCTTGCCACGAGGCCATCAGAGGCATGCCCGGTGTGTGAGCCATCTGAGGGACCACCAGGTTTGGTTGACCCTGGTGTGTGAGGGACCCCAGAGATGGGTGAAGCACGGGTGAGTGGGGCACCCTGGGATAGGAGAAGTACGGCAGGAGAATGCATGAGGGACGTGGTGGATGAAGTGTATGGGCACGCTTCCTGAAGGGGAGGGCAGCCTGACTCTTTGGCGTCACGGTCAAAGTGGCATGGTTGGTACCCCGTAGACCTGGGTTTAAGGCCAGGTGGGGTGACTGCTCTTGCTCTTCGCTACACTGCTATAGAGATTCACTTGAACTTCAGTATACAATCTCTTTTTCACCCTAGTTGATTCTCTCATTTTAATTTTCATAAATTCAGAGATTTTTCTCCAGGAATCGCTGGTGTCATTGAGTTTAATATGACAGCACATTTGGTACTAAATAAGTTATATTATGTATACAAAAGGAAGCTGTGTTTGTATACTTGGAAGCATAACCAGTTTGTAGCAGCAGCAATTGAGAGGAGGAGAAGACACGTGAATTCAATATGTAGTAGGACTGAGAGTTTAGCCATTCATTTTGTTCGTGAGGGAGAGAAAAGTAGAGGAGGCATGTTTCAGACAGGCATGAAATAGGCCAGCTATGGGGAGCCAGTGATTAGGAGATGCAGGTGTAGCGGAGCTGAAGTGATTAGCTCGTGTGAGTCCTGCGTAAAGCCTTAGGTAGTGGGTAGCAGGTAGCCGAGTGGTTGCAGTGGCTACGTCACTCCCCCTGAGACCTGGTTAAGTAGCGTTGTCGCCGACAGGCTAAGGGCAATTTGCCTTTAGCTCAACTGGCAACGACGCTGGCTTTAAAGGGGTTGGCAGCGAGCAGTAAGAACCTCGGTTCGAAACTCGCTCGCTCGCCGACCCACGTAACATCACATTAAAACACAACGCAAGAGACCACCCGTTACATTGGTGCCGTGACTCGGATCACTGGCTAAAGCACAGCTTGGCCGCCAGTGGTCGCTGAGGAGTCAGAGGAGGTCAAAGGGGGGTGAGTGTAGCGGAGCTGAAGTGATTAGCTCGTGTGAGTCCTGCGTAAAGCCTTAGGTAGCGGGTAGCAGGTAGCCGAGTGGTTGCAGTGGCTACGTCACTCCCCCTGAGACCTGGTTAAGTAGCGTTGTCGCCGACAGGCTAACGGCAATTTGCCTTTAGCTCAACTGGCAACGACGCTGGCTTTAAAGGGGTTGGCAGCGAGCAGTAAGAACCTCGGTTCGAAACTCGCTCGCTCGCCGACCCACGTAACATCACATTAAAACACAACGCAAGAGACCACCCGTTACACAGGCAGACTTGGGAGGAAACTGTGTAGTTCAGACAGAAATAGATTTATGGTGGGTTTGTTGGCACATCATATATTTTATAGAACTAACAGTGCCGTGGGTAGATTTAGCAGCAGAGGTAGAGCAGTGAGAATGGAGAACAAGCATGTGTCCAATAGAGGTAGCTTGTAGAGGTTTTTGTAGTGCGATCAACTATGATGGTGTATAGAGAGCTGGGAATTAGGAGGCAGAACTAATGTCAGGCGGTTAAGGAGGTGGCAGAGGCTGCAAAGCAAGAAAGTAGGTGGATTTGGCATAAAAGGAATAGTGTCAACTGGGGTCAGAAAGAAGGTCTATAATGTGCGGTGTGTGCTTTTCTTTCCATTTTCATGTGAAGAATGTGTTAGTACAACGGCATTTGTTCCATGGCAGGATAAGGTTGGTAGTACAGACGCTAGTGTTAGTATGTTGGTGTGGAGTTAGCAAGCTTTATTAGCAGTGAGTATTTGGTAAGATAAGTGTAAGGATGCTAGCATGTGCGTGTTGGTGTGATTCAGTAGCAGGGAAGTTTGTTGAAGTTTGAGTTTGTTGTAAGTGTAAGTTAACGTAGTTAGCATGCTTTGTTAACAGTTGTCGAAGTTAGCATGCCCTGTGAGTCGTGTGTATTTCAATGTGTTTGATCAGAGATGAGTATGCGGTGAGCCAGTTATGTAATCAGTCTTTTTCTATTACACAGCTGTTTAGTAGGGTAGGTGGGTAGCTGATTCAAAATCAGCCACTCCACTGAAACAGCCCTCCTGTCTGTTGTCGACACCCTGCAGATAGCGAGAGCTGCCTCCGTGTCATCGGCCCTCATCCTACTAGATCTGTCCGCTGCATTTGACAGAGTGAACCACCAGATCCTCCTGACCACCCTCGCTGAACTGGGCAACACCGGCACTGCACTTCGCTGGTTTGAGTCCTACCTCACAGACAGATCATTTAAGGTATCCCGGAGTGGTGGGGAGTCCAAGTCCCACCGGCTTACCACTGGGGTACCTCAGGGATTGGTGCTTGGCCCCCTCCTCTGCTCTCTCTATATACAACTGCTCTGGGTCCAATTATCCAAGTGCATGACTTCTCCTACCACTGCTATGCCAATGCCAGCTCTACCTCTTGTTCCAACCTGATGACCTCACTGTCTCAGCATGGATCTCTACCTGTCTTTCAGATATCAGTCTGGGTGAAGGAGTGCCACCTTCAACTCAACATATCCAAGACTGAGCTCCTAGTCATCCCAGCCAGCCCGTCAATCCAGCACGACATCACCGAACGGTACCTGGTGGTCCCATTGCATCATGGTGTTAAATCACTATCCAGGACTTTCTCCACGTTGTCTCCGGTGGTGGAATGACCCTCCACACCTCATCCGTTCTGCTGAGTCCCTCTCTGTCTTCAAGAAACATCTGAAGACACAGCTCTTCCACTCTCCCTGAGCACCTGAAACACTTACCCCATCTCCTACTAAAAACTATTAAAAAAATGTAATGATTTGGTTGTAATAGTTTAACGTAATGATTTGGTTGTAATGGTTTAACTTAACGGTTTGGTTGTAATGGTTTAACGTAATGGTTTAAAGTAATGGTTTAATGCACTTGTTAGCTTTACCTGCTAGTTTGTACCTTGCCTGGCCAACCTTTGGAACTTTGTCATGCAGTACTTCTAATATTGTTGACTCTGTATGGTTTTTCGCTTGTGTTGTATTGTACCTCACTTGTAAGTCGCTTTGGATAAAACCGTCTGCCAAATGAATAAATGTAAATGTAATGTAAATCAGAACGGCTATGAAGGGGGGTGGTTCTGGGATGCCAGAACTAACTGTTGAGGCTTCCCGAGGTGTCATGGGCCTAGATAAATGAAACGCCAATGAAGGGAGGTGCCCACTTGATAACCTCAATGATATACTGACATGTACACGCCTAATCGTTTTCTTGTAGCTTAATGGTGCATGTTGCCTTGTAGAAGTTACAGTGGCAGTGGGCTCGGTTGTCTTAGCTGAGCACTTATCCTGTTATAAGGCACTTTGTGTTATAATGTTAACTTATGTACAGTGTACATATTTGTGCATGGATAATAAAGTCTTATTTTCAAAAATGTAAGGTCCTATTATTTCAAATGTTTCTATTGTTTTTTTATTGATTATAATGATAGGGAGGTGGAGAGGGGGAGTTTGAAACTGAAGAAACTCCCCAGGAATGGAACTCCACATATAAAACTGCAACCATATGCAGCGACAAATATCCTAATTTCTTCCTAAGTGCTTGAAGGCAAGTCAAATTCATCTTACACCAATAGCAATTACGCTACTTAAGAAAGAGAGGGGAAAAATAGTTTAATTTCTTCAACTTTTCCTTTCCAGTATAACTGTTTTGTTTGACAGCAAATGGTGTTACAAGGTTAATATGCAATTAATTTATGGCTGTAACTTGGAATAAGAAAGAGAGGGTGGTGGCAAGATTGAAATCAGCTCATTTTGCTTTAAAGGGGGGCTGTTTGCTACATCAGGGTAAATTGACTTCTTTCCAAAGGGGATTGATTTGTTTGCAAGAAGTGGCCATGCAGGTTAATTGGCTTAGGGTCCTCCTGGGTGGGAGATGATGTCATGATAGAGACTGTCTGAAGAGTTTCTTGTGAGCCCTGATAGAGTATCGAGGTGGGTACGTCACACTGGTGTCGGCAGTGAAATTCCCCATTCATTTTAGTCATAGACATTTTTAAACGCACTTTTAAAGTACTCATAGTTATTTATACCTTACCATCGATTTCCGGATTATATATCGTGATCCCAACTTGCCACTTATATTGTTTATTTTAATTGTTTCGAACTAGTTTTTACGTAATTTAATTTTTTATCTTATATGCTAATACAACCACGGGCTAAAAACTACACGTCCCATGAAACCACGGAACCTTCTCCTTCCCGCTCTCCGGCCTTGCTAGCTAGAGTGTGGCTAATGATCGCTATCAGCTATCGCTATAGCAGCTAACTTGCAAGCTCGTCTTTAGCAGTCATCAATGCAATCATAGGAATAGCAAGCTCATCGTTGGCAGCAATGGTGTCGCTTAGCCATATTCTCTTCTTTAAGGATGAGACCCAAAGTTTTCAGCGGGGCGAAAAACAATTATAAATCAGGGCATGTGGAGGAATTCAGTTGTTTTGAGGGCCATGTCACCGGTTTGGTCAGGGCGATTAAGGGATAAGACCTACAGGGTGTCAGTGAGTGTAGACCAGTGTAACGTTAGGTAGCATAGCTAACCAGCTAGCTTGCTAACAAGCAATGTCAAGTTACCACATCATCGCTCATCGAGCTTGCTAAATGGACTGATTGTTAGCCCACGATTTTGAATGATGAAAAATGCCCAAAGCCTTTGACACATATTTACAGAGTCAGGAACACCTTTATGTTTAAGCAAAAAGATAATTGTGCTTACATGTGTAGATTTGGGCACTCGACTTGAGTGAAAATGCACATTCAGTTTGCTACATTTGATAGACATCTCTCCGATGGTGTGCTTACAGAGTAACCTTCACGGTTTCCATGATGTAAAACCATGCCGTGGGGCATTTTGGAAACCTGAAAAATTTGCAGTCGTTCACATATGTACGGTGGCTGCAGTCTGGAACAAAGAACTGAACCATTTCATATTTCATATTTCATTTCAACCGAAAGGTTGCCGGTTCGATCCCCGCTGGGACACTGCTGCTGTACCCTTGGGCAAGGTACTTAACCCACAATTGCCTCAGTAAATATCCAGCTGTATAAATGGATAACATTGTTAAAAAAAAAAAAAACTGTAACCTATGTAAGTCGCTTTGGATAAAAGCGTCTGCTAAATGAATAAATGTAAATGTAAAAATAACGATTACGGTTGTCTGTTAGCTAGCTAACTACCAACCGTCATCTTCGTCATCCACTAGCAAACCTAGCTAGGTTCAGAGACAACGGTTTTCTAAAAGGAACATCTCAGAATGCCCGGATGAGATGGTGGTATCTGATTTGTCAGGACGTTCCCCCCGCATTGCTCTATTGGATATGTCATTCGAAAAGTGGACTACAAAACGAACTACAAGTCTTAAATCTTAACATTTTTTGGAAAATATCGAAACATTTGGCGATACCAAATATATCCTGACACCGAACAGGTTAATGCAGAAGAGCTCTTGAACTGAATCCGAACTTGAGTAAAGATGGATAGTGTGCGAAGCCCATTGTAATTTCCCACAGGGAATTTACTTCCGACACCAGCGAAGAACCAGTGATGACATTGGAATCAGATAACTGAATTTTGTGGTGCTTCACAACTTGAATATCTATTAGAAGAGAATAGAAATAGAAAAGAAAGGCATCTAAATGCATTCATACCTATATTCAATCACACTCCTGCAAACTCATAGTTAAAGGAAAAGAAAATTGTTATAGTTAACTATCAATAGCACTGCACAAATTCAAGTCATGTGATTCACAAATAATGACCTTTAATCTGTCTAACATTTTAAATAAAATTTTACATAAAATATAACAAGACCGAGTCATCACAATCATTCTGCTTTTGTAAATTCAGTGAAAGCTTCTGAAACCATGTAAAGGCCTCAAAGGTTTCCCATCTCCCTGGGCTAGTTGGGAAAGAAAAAAATCATACAGAGCTGAATCTAGCATTTCCTATTGTAGTTTCCAATTCCAATACCCAATCTCTAAGACTATGAGTAAAGTGACAACCCTGCCAGGAAACGGACACAAGTGTATCTTACCACTATGGGCTGTGAGGTAAGTGGATCAGGGGGTGACAGTAAATACAAATGCAACAGCTGCAGATCTCCAAAACACATTAGCATCTTCACTATCCAAAGAGTATCCCTCATTGCTGTCATGCCTTGCAATTTGAGGACAAATACCAAAGCCCTGAATTTGGCAAATTACATCTAACTGATACATGAAAGCATAGCTCCTAGACGATAATGGAGCTTTTTAGATATACTTATAGGTATAATATTGGTATAAAAAAGGTGGATCATATGTTTTGTGAAATGGGGTATCTATGGGTCCTGGAGTCTTTGTTAAGATGGAGGGAGGTAAACCTTAACCTGGTTATTTCAGCCTAAAAGTCTATCAAGAAGCTTAGCTGAAAATGAAAATTCCAGCATGACAAAGATTCAAAGAGATTCAAATCTCAATCTCCAGACCTCAATCCAATATAGCATTGGTGGTTTAAATTCAACACAATATGAATCACAAATGAAAAGGCCAGCTGAATATGGAGCAATTCTGCCTGAATGAGTAATTCAAAATCCCTCTTCAAAAGAGCAGGACCTTTATAATACCTAAAAGGAAACATATTTTCAATGAAATCCATGCCAAAGGAGGATTTATAACGCGACTACAGGTCTGTTATTTATTAGGACTATTTACTTTTTTCAGCAGAAATAATGATCTAATGTGTATATTTTTCTATGATATTATTATATACAATTGCATAAAATAATGGTTTGAGTGTCCATTTTAAAGAGAAACAAAGCTCCCAGGTGAGCATGATGTGGTACTGTCATACAGTTTGTTGGAAGATCTAGTTCATCCCATTCTTGCAATGTAACCTACTTAGGTATAAATGTATGGGTATGTTTTCTGGCTTAACATAAGAGAGAACTAAATGAAAAAGGACTTTCCAATTTTGTGTAGAAGAAGACTGAGGGTTATTTAAAGCTTAACTACCATGGCAAATTTGTCACCTGCCTTTTCAAACAGATAATAAAATAGGAGTAGTTGTCATGCATGAATAAACCATTCCTGGGATAAAGATCACTGCACAAGAGTCAATGACCATGATCAAGGATGAGTTTGATTTAAAATTGAGCAGTTTGTAATTATATTCAAATAGATACTTGTCAATTGATTGTGCTGGTAAAAGTTTAGGGAATACCTCAGTGGGCTAGTTTCTCAGACCCATATTAAGCATATTAAAAAGGGTAAGTAAAACTGGTATAGTGTGTTTCCTGTAGTGACAAAAGTAGTTACTTATTAGAAAGTAACTTACTAACAACACTACAAGTTGCATTGAAAATAGCCCTACAACAAGGTTGAATTTATTTAGTGTGAGTGGTGGTAACTAGTTTTTAAGAAAATTGAAAACCTATTGGCTCGAGTCAATCTTCCCAGAGCAGACAAAAAAACTAGGTTGTCTCTATATTCTGCATCTGTACTACATCTGAAAATAACTTCCAAACAAAATAGTGAGGCAGTGGTTGGAGTGACACTGCCGGTCATTCTTAAACTTGTAGTCTGTGTGCTTGGCTTCTTTTCTGTCTGTTTGATGTGATCATTTAAAAAAACAATAAGTGTTTTGCCTCAAATGCAAAGCAATGCGTAACATATTGTCATCAAGGGAGAGGTTTTACATATTTAACATGGCGGCTTTTTGCTTTTTGGGGAAATTGGACTAATGTCATTTAGCTAGACTACATTATCTAGCCTAGCCTATGAGATGTGTTAGTGATTGTAATATGTGAATCTTGTTTACACTTACATAGTTATCAGTCAAGAATGCTTACTTCATGTTAACTGAGTAGTCATCTAAATTGGGGGGGGTGACCTGGTAGCTTAGGGTCATGGGAGTGACCAGTTGACCCTTGCTGCATATACATGGTATAGTTGGGGAGAGATCTTAACTGTTGGCTACATAGGAAAAAAAGTGGTGCTGTGGGTAAGGCAGTCTGGACCTAGTAAGTCTGGGGCTGGTGCCGTGGGTGGCCATGGGTGTGTGGTGGGGTGCTGCAGCCCAACAACATAGTGGGGGAAGCTGGGGGTCAGAGTCTTACAGAAAGGATTCCTACATCCGGTTGTTTGGTTGGTACTGTGGAGCCTCAGGTTGCGGAATGTTAGCATATAGCTATACAAAGTTATTAGCTATTAAGTTGATCAAAATAAATAACATTTTGGTCATTTTAAGATCTACAGCCCCTATGATTGTTCAGATAGAATAAGGCACTGTTACTATTAATGGTGCAAAAATGTAAAAAAAATAGTTCAATAAATTGTTTGATATCTGAGAGCACTGATGAAAATGTTAACATATTTTTGTTGTCTTATTTAGAAAAACTACTCCACAGAGTTTTGAAATCATGCTGCAGTTAGTGGCTTGTCATGGTCAGAGTTGACGTATGAAATATCAGCAAAAATATTTGATGACATATATGAGATATGCGATATGGCTGAGATATTCAATGCTACATTTTGCTAGTTTGTATTGGGAAGCTGTAGAGTGAACTGTACAAACTGCGGAGTGATTTTTTAAATCACTCCTCCAGTTTCTTAAATGAGTCAAACAGAATGTAAATATTATAATGGATCTGTGTGTGGGATTGAATGTATGTGTGTGTGTGTGTGTGTGTGTGTGTGTGTTTCTCTATACACACAACTGTACACATGCTAGAGGATAAGAAGAGTGATTACATTTCAGTATTTTTTCCCAAGCAAATGAAAAAAAATCAATAGATGTGAAATGGAGCTGATTCAGTTGAAGAAAATTTCAATGACAAAATGTAGCATGCAGAAGAGCTTTTACATGACTGAATGATTTTATGTTTCATGTGCTTTTATCTGAAGGTTTTTACAGCAGTAGAGATTCTAGGTAAACTGTTTTTGCCAATATTGAACACTGTTAAAATGGAGTGTTCAAGCAATAAACTAACATGCCTTTATCCCTGCTCACTATGAGTAGCGATAATTATGAATAATACTGTATAGATCATACATCAAGTGAGTATATATATTAAAATGTAAAAAACATTATTATTATTATTATTATTAGTAGTAGTAGTAGTAGTAGTAGTAGTAGTAGTAGCAGTAGTAGTATATAATAATAATAATAATAATAAGGCAAGCAATGCAGGCTCACACACACACACACACACATACACACACGCACACACAGAGCCAACTACACTGATTGCGCTCTAATGGCGCTAAGGTACTGTTCAGGACATTCATTTTCAGCTAGAACTGAGCATGGCCAATAGCAGAAAAGGTGCAGAAATTCTCAGTGGGGGATTGCATGGGATGAGAGTGTAGAATGATGTAACACTCGGTTTCCTGATGAAGTTATTGTAGCACAGGCAGGAGGCTTACTGAGGTCTGATACTGGCATTAGCTCTAATTCCTCCACCGAGTTTGCTCTCATCTGGAATAATCCCCCAAAGAAGCAATTATACAGCACCATTGTCTACAAATCACCTGCTCTACCCCTTAGACCACCCTGACAGCAGTGTTTCTCTTTCTGTCTTTCTCTCTCTTGCCTGTTCTCTTTAACAGAGAGCTGAAGACTGAGTACCTCAAACGCTTGGATCCAATTACCCACCTCTCTTTCTTGTGTTAGGTTAATCCCTCTATCGCTGTCCACTTGATCATGGTTTTGTAATGCATTGGGTCCTCATGCCCTGGGACTTTCACCAGGCACCTGGATGGGCACTCTGCGTCCTATGCTGCATTGAGTTGTGCAGTTTACAGAGAATCTCCTGCTAATCACATGCCCAGCTTGGGTTCCACAGGCTACTTGCAGTCCCCTTCAGAGGAGTGGCTTTGTGTAACCCACTGAGTCATATCAACTGACTTACAAAGGCTGGGTTTGGAAGTGTGTTAAGGAAGGGATCAGTCTGTTAGTGCACAAAAGACAGGGCAGTGTCGCTGTCTGTGTATCAGATGTTTGCCACAGTTGGGTGGGAGATGAGGCCACTAGCAGGCCCAGGGGTATGACATGCATAGATTTTATGCATTATTTATTGGGAGAGGAGGAGTGACTTAATCGCTGTAGTTCAGTGAGGTGTAATTAATCCTGGGTCCAACTGTGGGTTGAGTGTCATTCCATCCTCTCATGTCTCAGAGTTGTTGAGACTGGGGCACATGGCAGGAGCTGCACCTCACAGGGAAATGTACAGGTAGCTTGGGTAAAGGGGGGAGGGGCCTACTGCAGTGAGCAAGGTGCAGTCAGCCTGCCACATGCTGGAGGCTACCAAGCAAACCTACAGATAATCATAGGTGGATAAGCATCCTACACTGCTGAGGGGAAGAGCATCCTGCTCTGCAAAGAGGAAGAGCCCCTGACTCTGCTGAGAGGAAAGAACCCTACTCTGCAAAGAGGAAGAGCACCCTACTTTGCTAAGATCAAGAGGAGCAACTCTACCCAGATAAAGGGAGGATGCTGGGAGATCAGAAGAGAGTTATGTCACTGCTATTTTGTGTTTTTATCCCACATAGTCTGACAGAGACAGAAAAAAATGGATTCTGTGAAACAGATCTCTAGTTTCAATGGGGTAAAATAAATCACTAATTTGATTGGATGGGGTGAAATAAACCAGATGAACCAAAACAGATTTTTTATGATAGGATACAGCAGTCCAGAGAAATGTTGGCTGGGTTCAGCAAGCAGTAAGCACAGAATGTAACAGCTGGGATGCACTGGACTAAATAAGAGCTGTAATGTCTTCACCGCAAGGAATTTTAGGTCAGGCATGGAGTTCAGCCATCCAGCACCGTCTGTATGTGCCTCTAATACCCTTTACATTTTTCCGCACTTCATAGTTGATCTATGGACAGCATTATGTATACAGATGTATGCCGGTAAAAGAGGTTTCCTGCACATTGTATAAGTAGTCTTGATAATTATGGTTCAATATGAAGGTGGGACTGTGCATCATTGGCTCACCAATGGAAACACTCCATTTTGTATAGTTCAGCCTTTGAAAAGGAAATCAGTTTGCATCTGTTTTTTGGAAAAGATAAACTTTCATAGCTGATGAGACATGATTAGGTGATCACAGAGGCTTGAGCAGCTGATTACAGAAGGGAGGAGCTGCATTTCTCTATGAGGTAGAAAGATAAGGAGACTGCTGGGAGTGTCAGAGAATGTGTAGGTGGAAGTGCTCTTCAGAATGATTAAGATGTGCCCTGTTGATGGCATTAACAAATCCTGCTAATGCTTTGCTGTGAAGGAACATGGCATCAGAGCTTCCTTTCCTCTCAAGCACAAACTGAAACACAGATTCATTGAAACACTCGCTCTTCCAGCAATTTGCAAGTATAATTCTGTGGGGAAACTGAAGAAAAGGTAGCAGAAATGTTAATTTAACCTCCTGTGTGATTTTTGGAACTGGGAACTCCTGTAGCAGGTGATCTTTCCTTCAGTGATTGCCTTCTACTATGCATAGAGTTTCTTTAGTGATTGCCTTCTAATGTCAGCACAGTTTCTTTAGTGTTAGTCCTCTAATGTGCAGAGTTTCTTTAGTGATTGCCTTCTAATGTGCACAGACCTTAGTTAAGGTTGGCATATGAGTGAAATGGAATGGTTTCCAACACGTTATAACCACACTTACAATAGCAAATGTGAATTTTAGCTTGGTTTACCACACAATACATCCACTGACTCACAAGTTCAATGTGTATGCTGTTTTATAATTATGAAAATAAGTTGAATTGTGGTTTAGGTAGTGATTGATTTGTAGTTTAGAGCAGTGGTTGGGAGGTATCTTAGAGCAATGATTAGGTGGCAGCATGGAGCAATTATTGGTTGGTAGTGATTGGGGAGCTGACCAAGGCATGTGGATTTGAACCTGAACAGGTGTGTCAGCAAAGCAAATAAGGAAGATAATAAAGTGAGGAGGACCATATAATGTTCCTGCTGAGTCAGGGAGCATACTGTAGCCATTTTCCTTTCATTAAGTGAGCATTATGTAATGCTATGCGAGGCTAATGTTGCAAGTAAAGTACAGGTCTGTGCAGGCTGAGTCTGCTCTTGGTTGCTTCATTTAGAGAAAAACAGGCTCCCAGCCTATTAACATTGCATCCCCTCCCTCTGTCTGACACAGGGTGCAGATGTAGCAGTTTTTAAATGCCTTCCTGAGACTTGTGCAGTCAATATTCAGCACCACAGCGACGGCAGTCTTTTTTAATCTCTCCCTCCTGTGATCTCCAGAGAATCCATCCCCAGACCTGTCACCCAATTAAGCTTTTGGCCGATGATGAAGGGAGCCAATCAGGCGTGGCAACTCACCTGCTGACATGCTTGCATCACTCACCTGCCCCGCACCGAGCGGCGCTCCGTTCCCCTCACTATCCCTCACCCTCCCAGCCCTCATAAAGTTCTAGGGATAATGACTGGTGGACATAAATCAAGATGCTATGCAACTGAAAGGGCAGGAAGCAAATGCAGCAACGGCACTGTGTGATGTACTGCACCTGGACTCAACTGCCCGTAACACTTAAACACTCCAAAATGCTCAATTCTTAGCATAGTCAGTAAGAGCTTTCCTTTAGGAAGAGCAGTGAATGCTTCCTGGAATTTAATGGAATTTAAATACAGTTTGAGTAATTTCAAGTTTAAACACTGCAGGAAAAGGGTATTCATGATATTTGGAAATTCCTCCAGGGCATCTCAGTATTCACACAAAAGCACAACAAATTTACACACTTCAGTTTTCCTTTTTTGCTACCATAAATCCCATTTCCCCCTTGCAAAGCTGTCAGAGTTCCTTTGTGGGAATCACGTGGAATGTTTTTTTTTTCTTTTTTTCAGAGAAGGGCCCTCAGTGACCTTTTAAGAGAGCTGGCTCATGCCTGTGCTCGGAGACAGACAGAGCTGTTCTCAAGGCCAAAGTCACCCACTCTGATATCTGCTAGCAACATTCATGGCCCGGTGAAAGATCAAAGCATTGTGGCAGATCAAAGCAACGTGACACATCAAAATTCATTACATTACATGCATTTAGCAGATGCTCTTATCCAGAGCAACTTCCAAAACAATAGAACATAAGTGTATCCATTCAATTTAAATGAGCAACAGTGTCAGCTCAGGTTAACAACATTCCTACACCAGTAAGTATGAGCACAACACTATTCAAACCCTACCACAAGTTAACTTGTTCAATCTGACAGAAGCCAAGTATACTACAATACAACAGTACACAGAATCCAAAATACTGGGCTGTCCCGAATACCATCTTGTGGGCTCCGGAGCTTCGGTAGTAATCAACAGCAAATATTCAAAGCGCTGAGCATGATTCGGGAAGGACTCAGCCAGACATTTCTCTATTCTCGGTCGAGATGGACAGCATAGCGCTGCAACATGTGTCTTTCGGTTTCATTAAAGGCATTAATTTTTAAGGATTCTGTCATTCTACAGTATTGTTGTTTGTACAGTCATGTGCAGCTTAACGTCCATTCAGACAACGTCCGTTCACGTATACGTCTGTAGTCCCATAAACAGTGGTGGAACTAGAGTTTTATACATGGGGTGGCCAGGGGGTGGCCAAGGCTACATTAGGAGGGCCATAGACAATGACAGAAAATTAGTGTGTAACCCTAACCTGGCATCTAAGGAGCATGAATGAATCATATGATTGCTAATTAGAGGTAGAAGTGATAATTCACTTAACCCAGAGTTCTTCAGTGTAGCAGACAGTGTGGTCCACTAGGGTTACTTCACTAGAATTCTTTAACATGAACATTCTTTATAAGAATAGCCAGTGTCTCTACCTCAGAACTGCAGCTCAATTTCTTTCTCTCTCTCTCACACACACACCCACACACACACACACACACACACACACTGTACTGTGCTCACATACTGGAGAGACTTGGTTCACTCTGTTTTCATGAATATATAATCTGGGTCTATAAGTGTTGAACATCCAAAATATCTTCAGAAAATAAAGCTCAAGCACCAAGGAGATAAGATAGAAATTGTGTGTGACATAATTTCCATAGTTTATTTATGGAAAACATTTACAAAAAAAAAAAACACTGAAATTTGACATACCAGGTATGACCAACTTGTACAGACCACTCTGATCCACCAAAGTCAAACAATATGTTTTTTTCTGTCTGACTGAAAACACAAGATATGCCTGCACAAAATATTATCAAGTAGAAATGGACTTGAAAAAGAAAAATAATTTTGGTGTCCACCAATATTACAAACTTAAACAAAGTTCCCTGCAATTATTGCAAGGTTATTTTTATTCAAAAACACAATTTCTCAACAACAACCCCTATTTAACATATAGTAAGTGCATCTTTGTTTGTTACTCAGGCTTACATATATTTTACAGGCTTTGTTGATATGTAACGTATTTGTTGTCCTGTTACTTACACATATAACAAAATGGTAATGTTACTTTTCAACCTCTATTTCTCAGCCAATTTAGACTGAATTGCAAAAATAAGACAGTCTATGGTTATATCTAAGCATCCAATTACCCACATTTTACCCCAAGCTCAATCTTAATTACAAATCCCCATTATCATAACTGTACCTTAAAATCAAGTACCAGCCCAAATTACTAGTTAGATTACGGCTAGCCCTACTCTGCAATAAGTAGCTATAATTTCTTACACCTTTACGATAGCAAACAGGCTATCTGCAAATAATCTTTTAAGTAACGTTAACAGATTGATACAAACAATTGTTCATTTTGAGTTCAAGTACAAAAATCTGAGTTAATGGATTTCAAATTGCTAAATGCTAACTTGCTGAACATGGCTAACCAGATGTCAGGGGTGCCCAGTGCCACCCCGGACACCCCTCTGGCTCCGCCACTGCCCATAAAGTTATAATAATGTTTAAAAACCCGATCGCAGAACGGGACGTAGCGGACGTAACTGGATGTAGCGAAGGCAACGCTTCCCGCACGCAACATGTCTATCTCATGTCTCATGGACATAAAGCGATTTCGCTGCCAGGCATATAATACATACAGTACATAGTATATGCCTACCATATGTATGGTGTTCGCACAATGTCCAAATCACATAACGTCCTATTTCACAGAAAGTACTGTGGACGTTAAGCGACACATGCTTGTATTGTTATTTGTTAATTAAAAAAAAACATATTCCAAAAGCTTTGGTGTGTTTTATGCATGTTTGTAACCCTGAGGGGTTTGGTTGAACGAGGTCCTATCTATGCACTTTTTGTGACATAACAGCTTGTGACAATTTTTCTTACCATGGATAAATTATAGATCTACATAAATTCTCATAATAATAGGCTCCGAAACAGAGACAACGCCTGACAAAGTGCCGTGAAACAGAAGCGCAGAAACAGCATTACTAGCTCCAACAAATTTAAGATTTGAGATTTATATTATATTTATATATAATATAATTATTATATTATATATTATATTATGAGTACATTATATTTCAATGTACTCATATACATTGAAACAAAATTTGTCCTCTGCATTTAGCTTATCCTATATACTCATCGCCGTTACTGCTTACAGAGCCGTGGTACAGTATCATCCTTCCTGGCATCCTTCCTGGGAGACAAACTCAGATAGGGGTCGGTTGAAACAATTAGACCCTCCGTTCGAGTCCCAAAGCAAGAGCTCGGCGGTCGCCGGCTACTTTCCCATCACCGTGACGTTCACTGCTGTGAGTGAGAGGGATGTCAGGTGCCCAAGCTGAGATGGTATATATTCCACATTTTAACAGTGCAATTAAAAAGTATAAATATAGTACAAGAATGTGCTGACAAAATGTATTTTGCAGTTCGCCTTTATTGATAGCCTACATTTAGCATAAAAAAAAAAAAACGAATATCCGAATCCCAAAACTGAAAACCGAATACCTACCCAACGAACAAAAATCTGAATAGTCGAATATTCGGGTCCAGCCCTGCAAAATACATCAACAATACATGTAAAATAAATATCGAATACTAGAGGTATCAGGTGTTAGGGGGCTGGGATTAAGGTGGAACCAAGATTCGGTGAGTCTTCAGTCTGTGTTTGAAGATGGCCAGGGATTCTGATGTCCTGACCTTCGTTGGGAGTTCATTCCACCACTGAGGGACCAGTACAGACAGGGATTGTGTCTGAGAGGAGTGACATGTCTGAGTTGGGATGGGACAGTCAGCTGCACCATCGATGCAGAGTGTAGAAATCTTGATGGAACATGGGATTTGAAAACTAATCGTATGAAGGAGCTGTCCCATTCACTGTTCTGTCTGCCAGCACCAAGGTTTTGAACTTGATGCGAGCCATAACAGGAAACCAATGAGGTGAGGTGAGGAAGGGAGTAGCTTGACTATGTTTAGGGAGATTGTAGACACATTGTGCAGCTCCATTCTGCATTAGTTGTAGATGCAGGACGGCAAGCAAAGAGGGAGTTACAGTTGTCCAGGCGTGAGTGGACCAGGGCCTGAACTAGCAGCTGTGTTGAATATGTAGTGAGGTAGGGGTACTTTTAGCTTGCTATCAGTCCTCCTGTGTTGTTTTCACAGTAATGACCACTGCCTTGCTTTGACACATACAAACATAGTCATCTGGAGATTGCATGGAGAATTGAGCAGTTGTAAATGTTTGTTTACTTGTATGCAAGTATGGCATCTCTCAAAGGACCGCCTACATGCAGCATGTTGAGCTCCTCAGAGGATGAGAGATTAAAGAGGAGAGTGAAAGATTTGTATTCTAATAGAGCTTGCAATACTTACTGCACTTCACAGCTGTCAAGAGCATAATAATCACCTATTCACTTTTATAAACAATATATGCTGTGTAGTCACCATATACTGTAAATACACAAACACTTCATGCATTACTTAATGTTACTACCACCTATCTGGTCCTCCATTGAATAACCTACCAACGATTTTTTTGGTGAATATGCTGCCATTACCCATTTTAGGAAGCAGAATGTGTGTTCTTTATCCTCCCATTAAGTGGAAGGAAGCCTTCAACGTCAATTCTCACCTGTATCCTAATGAGAACATATAACTGCTACATATCTACCACCCACCTTATGAGTTACCTTACTCATGAAAGTGTTACCTTCAAGTTTGCCTTCAAGTTATTTCAGACATACCATTATGAACATAAGAAAAATGATAAAAAGACAGATTTGGTGGTTGACCTGGTAGGACCCATACAATTAGCACAAACATGCACTGGAGATTTTAAATCATTTCCTTTTTTCTCATCTGTTCATCTTTTCCTTTTCATCACCTTTATTCTCGGTAATATTTCAAAGAGCAGAGAGTTACCTTGTACACCCAAAGGCAAGTAATGTATTGTCTGGTGTCATAAATCAAAGGCTAACCGACAGGGAGTTACATAGCCCAGCACATCCTCTGTTCTCCATAAAAATTCATACATGGAAACACACTGGAGGATCTATCTATTTATTTATCAATGCACGCAAACTTTGAACTTGATTTTCTAAAAACTGTCAAGATCTTGATGCTCTGAATGCTGTTCAGCTGGAGCAGTGGATGTGTGTAGGTAAGGCCAGCAGGCTTTGGTGACACATCCTCCACTTTAACAGGATTCAGTCTGTATGAGTAATACTGGTATATATCAGATCAGTTTGTAAGGAATTCACCCATCAGACAACAAAAGCACAAGAGCTCCTCTGAAATCCTTGCACTGTTGAGGCGCTATACTGCTGGCTGAATGGTGTCTCAACCTTGCTGTGGAACCGGTACTCAAACACAGCAGCAGAGAGTGTACACAGCACCATGGCCCTGTGGTAGCTACAGCTACATGCAAATCCAGACACCCTCCTAGATCAATGGATTATACAGCAGGACAGAAAGCAAAAGTTAGAGGGATGGTTTAAGGATAGAAATAATCCAGCAGAGTACAGTACAGTGCACCATTTCATAGTATTGTAAAATTTTTGTTTCAGTTTACTTTGTATTCTTATATTTACTCAGGTGATACATGTGTAATCTCTGGCTGCTCCTTAGCATTCGTGCATGCTGATGTCCTCCTGGCAGGGCAATGTTCCTTCCACACACAGAACCACACTCCACAGCCGGCTTCCCACAGCAGCTTTCAGCTGTGATGAATCAAGCTGGAAGTGGGTCTCTCTCTCATCACCATTTAATGGTCTGTCATCAACAACATTGGGTCAAGGCTACATCATCCATGCCAGACGCAAGGAGACAGAAGGCCTCTCCTGCAGCCTGTCACATCCATAAATCTATGAAAACGTGGCCGATGACAATGAATAGGAGGCGACGTGCAGCTCTCAGAGGTAATTGCTCCTCCTTGTACAAGAGATGGAATGCGGCCAAGAGCAGTTTCCTCACTAATGCAGTAAGCAACAATGTTGGCAGGGAACAGACAGTTGAACAGCAGTGCTCTGTCGAATACGATACACACGCTAACTGCGCTAACTGTTCAAAACATGGGATTGCTGTGGATGTGGCTGCAGATGAAGTCACAGAACACAATGTACTCAGCTGCTGGGAAAAATGTCCTCTGACATCTCCTGGAATAAGCACAGAGGTAGACTGCTTCCCTCTTAAAGGCCGATCTGTGCCTAGCTTTACCCATTCACTAAAGAACTCAATAGCAAGGACTAACAACAGGCTGGGGGTTGTTTTTGGAGGGGTGGGGTAGTGGATAATGCTGCTTCATTCTGCTCTATGCTTCAACAGTGGAAATACTACTGTAGGGATCTAAATGTTTCTTCTGGCTTCCCTGAGCTCCTAACCTCACTGGGACTTAATGAATGAGATCTGCATCCAAATCCATTAAACCCTGCTCCACCAGAAAACTGCTTTCTGTTTTTTCAGTGATTGCTTTCTTTTTGCATCTTATGGAATTGTTCACTAATGTCTTTGCATTCAGTGTATTAACATGCTAACTGCATTCTGATTAGACTAACAGCACCCAATAGTTTCACTGTCCCGTTCGCTGTCCAAACTGACAGACTACACAGTGTGGGATCACTGCAAACCACTGTTTGGTGAGAACATTGTACCACAACTGTTTGCGCTGGACCACAGTCCTTAGCACTGGACCACAATCCTTTGCTGTGTAGTTGTGTTAGAATTGAGGATTGCATGAGCAACATAGTTCTGTCTCTGTCTTATCTGTCTAATCCTCTCTCTTGCTCTGAGATTATCATTTTACAAATAATAACTATTCTGTTAATGTTATTTGACATACCTGGATTTCCACAGTACAAAACAAAACGCTCTGTCAGAATGAGCTAAAAGAAGCATGTGTTAAATAAAGAGTGGGTACTGTGGCTGACTAGCAAAAGCACCTTTCAGGTTGACTGTGTGAAACTTGCTTATCAATGGAAAACACATCTCATTCTCTGTCACTCAAGTGGGTCATTATCATTAATGTTCCTTATAATATTGAACTTTCAATTGAAGCCCTAATATGAAAATTACACTACTCAGGTCTATCACTGTATTTGAACCAGCAAGGTAGCCTGCTGAAGCAAGAGGTACTGTACTGGAAGACACTGCATCCAGCTCAGAGACTGAGAGTGATTTTTATTTCTGCTGAAATAACCATAAATACAGTACAAAATATTAGTAAAACAAATGGCTTTGAGTGGAACAGTCAGAATATGGGAAATATTTATTTTTTGAAATTATGTTTTCATTGTGTAAATTAAATATTTTTGTGCATCCATTTGTGTTTCCATATATGATTTTAAAACAGCTAGGAAGGTTTAAAGTAGCAAATGACATCATCCTAGTGAAGGTAAGAGAACATTATGGAGAGAGGGGCAATGTTTCTTGTGTGTGAGAGCACTGTTGGCATTGCCTTGGCAACAGCAGGAATGTGTGACTGTGAAAACAGCTCAAAGACACAGCAAAGGCGCATAGTCACCTGACCAACATGACCTCAGCAATCATATGGGGCTGTGCTATTGGGATCAATGATCAATGAAACAGTAATGTATGAGTCTGACTGCAATTTCAAGCAAAGCATTTATTACATGCACACCGAAACACATGTGGTCCTTAGTCGATTTCCACATCAATCTGAATGTCATGAATTCTGAAACATGCTGTTTTGTAAAGCCTGTTGCACACGATGAAAATGACACAGTGTCAATGATCCAAGTCTTCACAGATAGCTGAAAGGTCACAGACAGCTTGAGGGCTCCAGCATTCCCCTCTCTGGCAATTTCACTCTACTTTTACACTCCTGGGATGGACAGGCCAGTGACCCCACCCAAGACCACCCAGTGGGGTCCTAAACTCCTGCAGCAGGCAAGGTGTTCCTTCAACGCTGGTGAGAGGCACAGTGAATGGGACACCGTCGGCAAAGGAGAATGATGGTGACAGATGTGACGGTAACAGGGGGCAGCCTCTTACCACGGGAGTGTGACTTCACTGGCTGAGCAGTGGCGTGACCCATATTAATGAGTGGCAGGGACACAGGCACCAGAGTCTGCCAGTATCTCTTCTTCTCTCTCTCTAAACATTCAGCATGATGCCCGGTGCTAACCTGTTTCACCCTCTCAATCCTACACTTCCAGCACAGTGCCCACTGATGCTTCAATCATTTCATCAGCTACAGAGAGAGCATCATCATTCATTTACAGATGCAATACGTCATATTATGTCAACTGTCCATAAAGAAAAATCGTGACTATGCACAATCACCAATTCTGGTCTGCCGACAAAATCTAATTCATTATCATATGCAGTGAAAAAAAACAGCAAGAGCGGAAGGGGGGAGACATGCAATGTTAATGTACCTGCCATCTTCTATAGCATCTGTTCATTCATTTCTTTGTAAGTCACTGAATGACAGCTCTAACAGGATCAAACAAACATCTGATTTCCACAGACTTTGACTCCCATCAATTTCTCTTAGCATGAAGTGAAGGAGGGGGCTTATGGCTGATGGAACGCAAACACTTCTCCTGAAGAACACTGTGGGGTGGAACATACTATACTGACTTTTCCAGCACAAAGGTCTACATCATCAGCATATATGCAGTCAGACTAATGTACTTCAGTGGAGCTGCATCCCGGCTGATCTGCAGTAGCATAAGCACAGTTGGACTAATGTACGCCAACAGAGTTGTGTCCTGGCTCAGCTGCAGGCATGTTGCGGATTGGAGCCTCTTCATCTGATCCCACACCTAACCAGCTGTCACCGCAAGCACTCCCTAGGCACAATCCCAGTTGATTGGTCAGGCTGCCTAAATCTCAGGGTTAAACCTGCTCAGCAGAGTATGTAATTAATTCAATAAAGCAATTAAAAAGGCAGGCCAAACCATCATGTCTGGGATGATGTTTTTACTTTCCCTGAAGCGATGGTACCTCCATGAGGGAGATACCATCCTAAATGGAACTGAACTTTCTTTGACAAGAGTCATAACCCCCTTCTACCACCTCATACAGGAGCATCTTATGTATTATTCAATGAATAAGTCAACATTATTCATAATTCCTAAGGACTGTCTTTATGGATTTAAAGCTTGCTAAAGAACTGGGTGTGACATTTGTGAAAACCTTAAAGTGAAGATCTCAAAGATGGCAATATATTGTACTATTGGGAATTGAGAATATAAAGCAAAAAATTCACCAGAGACACGCATTCATCCAATCATTTATGTCACTTGGGTACTCAATCAAATAAAAAGGTTGACACACATGCAAAACTGGATGTGACCCTAAGATGTTCAGTTTCCTCTGGTCTGCTAACCATGACAATATAACCATGACAATAAGACCTTGACATTATAACATCTGCAGGTGAGCTACATGCAAACAGGTTACACTTGATATGTTATGTTCAGTGAGGAGACAATCTGCTCTTGTTTTTGTGTTTAAGGGTATGATGCTATTTATTGAGAGCAAGTGTGGATTAAAATAACATTTAGCATTTACTGCATCTTGACTGTGCAACACTATAGAGATGATATCCTAGCCATGCATATTGCACTTTGTACAAGATGATGCCATCACACATATGCATTGCAATTTAATCTGTGACCACTTGCTTTAGACAAAGTAAATAATAATCTGCTTATCTTTTCACATGCTGATTCTGTTTTAGTCCTTTTCATTTCAGAATGCTGCCTTTGATCCTATAGATCCTTCTATTTGACCTAAAGAGTGGGTATGCCTGTTTCAAACTGTCTTGGAATGGTGCAGATATATCTAACCGACAAAACAGAAAACAGAAGAGAGTAAGCATCAAAGCAAGCTGGTGTTATTTGTGGTGTCATATTCTATTCTGGGTCCCTTACAATTTCTATGTATATATAATCAATTGATGTAATTATTAGTCAACATGGGTATTAATTAATAAAATTAGGTGACATGTATGATTTGAATACTTTATTTTACCACCTTGCTGAGATGTATGTTTCAGACATGATTTCAATTTTATAAATGACAAAAAATGCACTTTAAATGTAGTACTTTAAGCAACCCTTTGAAGAAAATAAAATGCACCATAGAACGTATCAGAAATCCAGTAGAACTTGGTAATCTAATACCAATGTCTGAAATTCAATGTCCCCAAAAGTGAAACATAATTCTGCCTTTTTGTGTCTTTATTTATATTTGTAAAAAAATAAATACTGATACAAAATAACTCTGACATCCTGTCATTGTCCCATCCTGTTTTTGTGAGACATTTCTTAGCAGCAGGGCAAATGTTTGATGCCTCTATTTCCTTAATTATCACAGTCATTCACATTACAGTGTGGTTATTCCATCAAGAGACAGAGAGAACAAAAAGAGATATCAATCACTGAAGACTTGTTTACAAACAATGCAATAATTTCAAATGTTTTTCAAATATTCTTTCATAAAATTCACCATATTACTGCTACAGCTCCCATTACAAGATTCAATGTAATGTCCAACAGCATGGCTCTATCTAACCGCAAGGTCATTTGTCCTTCAGTGGTTCCAAGTGACAAATTTATGGAAGTTTAACTTTTTAACTCTTACGCATTTCCTTCATTTCAGCAACTGCTGAACACAGTGTTCCACAGCATGGAAATTAAGTAACAATATGTGATGTTAAGGGTCCTGTACAGTGCAGTGAGATCTGGGTTGCATATGTTCTAAGTAAACTCATACAGTGGTTTAAGTACTGGGAGATGTTTACTCTATAGGTTACACTGGTTACACAATAGGGATAGGCCTTTTTTCATTCTATGCAGCTAATTGATCCCAGTGCTTCCTGCTCCATGCACACAGAGGTGCTGGAGGAAGTCTCCTTCAGGAGTAGCAACGTTCACTTGTACACACGCTGAAAGAAAGTAGCAAGACACATTGGAGCTATATTCAACAAGACCAACCTTTTGCTTCCTGGTAGACACAGGATGAATTGCCATGCATTTCTCTCCACCTATTACAGTTGCATCTGATTTGGATCAGTTTTGAACAGTTTGAACAGGAATTAATAGTATAATAGAAATGATCAAAATGAAGTGACCAAAAAATGTATCACAAAACAACTTCATGTTTAATTGCTAAAATTTTAATGGTAAAAGCTATATTATGTCATTATGAATATTTCCTATTTGTCTGGCTTTTTCTTTTTTCTTGATCCTCGCAACATCGCTTTTCCATCATCACCTCCCAATGGTGGAATGAACTCCCCACCCCCCTGAGAACAACTCCTTCACTCCAACCCTTCAGACGTGGGCTGAAGACACACCTCTTCAGACTCAACCTGGACTGAAACCCTTGCCATTTTGACCTTGTCAATCTAAGATTCTTGGATTGTACTTAGAGCTACATCTCTTACCTTGTATTTGTAGCACGGCACTTTATTGTCCCAGTGGCTGTATTTGATATATGTAACCTTAGATCAGATTAGTTCTGTCTCGTACACCGACCTTGTTCTCAGCTTCAGCACTATCTGCATTGTATGACCTGTACACATCTTGCCCTTGTGCCCATTTGCCCACTATATGCACTTTTGTACGTCGCTTTGGATAAAAGCGTCTGCTACATGAATAAATGTAAATGTAAATGATGAAAGAGATTAATACCTTTTAATCCCTCAGGCTTAAACTTTGGTCCAAATCAATGTAAAGATGTTTTCTTTGTTATGACTGACAAGGAAAACATCTCTACATGATAATATAAACCACATTAAGCATCTACTCCCTTTATCTCAAGCTCAAGCACATTTACAAATCAGAGTTGCCATGAAGCCAGGCAATATCACATGAGCTCGGTTGCAGGTGAGATGTGTCTATTTTAGTCTGTAGATTCCTTCAACTCTGTCCAGGTGAGCTGTTTTTTTTTTTAGTTTGTGTTTTCAGCTGCCGGTGTGTTCCTTTATCTTTTTACAGGGGAGCTGTGTCCATTTTAGTCCTTGTTTGTTCACTCATGTTTCTCCAGTTGAGCTGAATTTGTTTTAGTCCATGCTCTTGGCTGATGGTCTACTCCTTTAGTTTTCTTCAAATAAACATTTTTTGAAGCAGTATTTAATTACATAAATGCATGACACAGATATGCTTAATAGGTTTCACTGTCACTAATCTCCAACCAGCATAGATTAGATTGGTATGCTTACTGTGACTGTGATCTTTTTCACTTCATGTATTTCACTCTGAGCTTTGTTCTTTTAATTTGATTAAATGGCCAACTAGAGACACTGAGAGAGAGACACAGGGTAGCGTAGTAATTAGACCAGGACTCTATACCAGCGTTTTCCAAACCACTGCTGGAGGACCCCTTGTCCTTCATGTTTTAGATCTCTGCCTGCTCCAACACAGCTGATTCAAATGATCAACTCGTTATGAACTCCTGAAGCTGCTTAATAACAAACTGATCATTTAAATCAGCTGTGTTGGAGCAGGGAGAGATCTAAAACAAGCAGGACAAGGGGTCCTCCAGGAGAGGTTTGGGAAACGCTGTCAGTGCTCCGCCTCCTTAGCTGTCGAGTTTTTGTTTTTTCCTTTTGCCCATGTGCTTTTGTTTTCCTTGTGTTTTAGTCCTGCCCCGCTCCCCGCCCGGTCTCCGCCCGCCTGATTGCCTGCACACCTGCTTCCCATTCCCTCGTCTGCCCTGCCCTATATCTTCCCTGCTTTTCCCTGTCCTGTTGCTAGTTCGTCACAGTGTTTTTCGCCTGTTTCGTCCCCGCGTTTGCATTTTTGCTTCTGTCTGCCGGTTTCTCGTTTTTTGACCCTGCTTTTTCCCTAGACCTCGTTTTTGCCTGCCTCCTTGCCTCGTTCGCCTGAGTGCCTGCCTGTCCGGTTCCCGACCTTGCCTGCTCCCGTTTTCCCAATCCTCGCTCTGCCCACGGACTGCCTTCCGGTTTTCGACCCTGCCCGTTTTCCGATATACGATTCTGCCTCACGATTCTGTCTAAGACGCTTGGAACCCGAAGCTCCCGTGGTCCGCGTCTGAGTCCCTGCCTGAGCCCTGACACGCTGCTCTAGACTATAAACTTTCTGAAGCAAATCCAAAGACACTGTGGTTATGATGTTGAGTTATGTGATGTGAACTGCTTGAGTGAATATCCAGCTGTGGATAACATGTCCAACAGAAGCTACAAGTGCGTCAGTGAACACAGTGACCAAATGTGCCACACAAATACTTGACATAGTCATGAGCTCCCCTCCTAAAGCCATTGCAATGCACCCCAAGGACACACAGAACCACACACATTAACACAGGTTAACCGTCAGAACTTCCCCTAACTGCACTGCAAGGCCATCTGCCACTCAGATAAGCAGCAATGCCAGACGGCAGTGCTGAACCAACTGCAGCATTCCAGCATAGTCAGAACCTTAGATCATCTTATTTCAGTTCATTTAAGCTCCCTCTGTGACATCAGGTCTGATCTGCACATGGTTGCTTGCAGCATCACAAGCGAGCATCATGCTGAAGCGTCTGCTGTTTGTTTAGAATCCACTCCACTTCCTTTCGGTGGTGGCTGTTGGATGCCACACAAAAGGCAGGCGTGGGGAGGCACCACTCAGGCACAAGGAGCCAGCCAGGCTGCAGGAGTGGGACAAGCTTTTGGCTGGAGGCGAGATGCGCATTAGCAGAGAACCGCCACCGCCTTCAGAGTGAATCACCACGATCATGACAATTACAGTATGCAAGAAACGTTCCTCATGGAAATTATCACAATTAGGATTAACTATGAGAGAATGATGAATACTTGGGCAACATGTAGAGCACAACTGCATTTAATTGCAGTGAAGTGTTTGGGCCGAGGCCTCTCTCTACGGAGTTGGATTGTACTGTGACTTTTGTCATTAATGTGTAAAACACTAATGAGCACAGTAGTAAAAGCAAGGTAATGATGAACAATCAACATTGCATAAAAAGGAGAGGATGCAAAGGAGCAAAAAGACGTATAAAATGTATATAACACACGTGTACATGCCTGTGTGCATGTATCTGCCATGGCATAACACTAGAGCTGTGTCACATTGGCATTTTCCAGCAGGCACTGCTTTGTTGATTGCTAGACGGTACCATCCCGTGCTGTACACTGATCTATGGCAATGTATTTCCCAGTTCTGTTCCTGGGGAACCACCATGTATGCTGGTTTTCATTCTCGCTGAGCTCTCACCTTAAAAATTTAGGTTTAATTGGCTGTTAGCAGAACACTGCACTCTTTCTTTGAATAAATGAATACAAGTCTTCTCCATTAGGAGATAATGGCTTGTACTGTGGTTTGGTGGAGTCCAAGAACCTTAGAAATGGCTTTGTAACCCTTTCCAGACTGATAAATCACAACTTTTTTCCGCAGCTGTTCTGGAATTTCCTTTGATCGTGGCATTGTGTGCCTATAGAAGCTAAGCTAGTGACTACCACTCTCTTATGGTAAGGTTCAATATATATGCCATTTAAACTCAACAGGACTGGTTGCAATCAAGCCTGGATGTGTTCAGTCAACTGATTTAATTATCTACTAAAATTATTGATTTCTTTGTTTCAAAACTAAGGGGGAAAATACTGTCTTACAGGGGCAATATGGGTAATTGGTGACTTTTTCTATTAAATGAATGAAATAACAGTTTAAAAACTATGTTTTGTGTTTTCTCAGGTTTCCCTTGTGTAATATAAAATTTTATTTGATTATAAGAAACCATTCAGTGAGAGAAACATGCAATAAAAGAAGAAATCAGGAAAAGGGCAAATACTTTTTCACACCACTGTAGCTTATTTTGGCCATTTTATTTTCTGCAGAAAAGGAGTTGAAATAATTTTTCATACAGGAGCATCCAAAAACAAGTAAGTGATAGTTACAAATATATTGATACCTATTATATATTATATATTATACATAAATACATAACATACACAATTATGATATAATAATCACTGTACTGTCTTACAAAAAGGAAAAAGGAAAATGAGAAAATCATTGATGGCTCATGACAGCCAAAACCAGGGCCACACCAATTACTAGAAAACTAGAAAAGTGCATTTCTTGAAGAAAATGCAGAGTGTGATTACAACCCTGCAGCGAAAACGCGCTAATGCATATGAGTCGATTGCTAGGATGTGGCTAAGTGGTTGCTAGGCTGTTGCTAGGTGGTTGCCAGGGCGTTACCAGGTGGTTGCTAGGCGTTTGCTAGGTGGTTGCTAGGGTGTTGTTGGGTGGTTACTAGGGTGTTTTTCAGTTGTTGCTAAGTGGTTGCTGGGGTGTTGCCATGTAGTTGCTAACCTGTTGCTAGGTGGTTGCTAAGGTATATGAGGTGGTTGCTAGGGCATTGTTGGGTGGTTGCCAGGGTGTTGCTAAGTGGTTGCTAGGTGGTTGCTAGGGTTTTGCTAGGTGACTGCTGGGGGAAACAATATGGTCGCTGGGCATTGCTAGGGCGTTGCTGGGTGGTTGCCAAAGGGTTGCTAAGTGGTTGCTAAGGTGTTACTAGGTGGTTGCTAGGGTGTTGCTAAGTGGTTGCTAGGCGTTTGCTAGGGTAAACAATATGGTTGCTAGGGACACACCTTTGGTGAGTGTTGGGTTACATGACCCAAAGCAGCATATCAGGTTCTGTGGTTATTGGTCAAATGGTGACCACGTTGTAAGTCTTTGAAAAATGAACTGAAGCAAATGGGAGGATGGAGGGATGAATAAAAGAGTAAAAGATGAATGTGGGTCAGTATGGCTTTCAATGAGTGTTGGGGGGCATGACCTGAGCCAGCATATGATGTACTGTGACCGTAGGCTGAAAGGTGACCGAGCGGTAAGATTTTAAAAAACGAATTGAAGTCAATGGGAGAATGGAAGGATGAATAAACGAGTAAAAGACAAGAGCAGATCAGTATGGCTTTCAATGAGAGTTGGGTTGCATGACCTGAGGCAGCATATGAGGTACTATCACTGTAGGTTGAAAGGTAACCGAGTGGTAAGAATTTGAAAAATGAATTGAAGTCAATGGGAGGATGGTGGGATGAGTGAATGACAAAAAGACGAGTGCGGGACATTATGGATTTCAGTGAGTGTTGGGTGGCATGACCTGAGCCAGCATATGAGGTACATTTGCTGACAGCCTAAGTGTGACCGTGTGATAGGGCTTTGAATTGAAGTCAATGGCAGGATGGAGAGATGAATAAACGAGTAAAAAAATTATGGAAAAATGACAAAAAGATGAGTGTGGGTCAAGATGGTCTTGAATGAGTGTTGGATGATTTGTCCTGAGGCAACATGTGAGGTATGGTGCCTATGGGGTGAAAAGTGACCGAGTGGGAAGGCCATGAAGTGTGAGGGGGGTGATTTTGAAAATGAATGGGAGTCTATGGGAAAAAAGGGATGAAAAAATGACAAAAACGGGTGCGGGTACGGCTTAGCTGTATACAAGCACACTGATTGGGGTCAGACCAAACGGGTTACAGTTGGTTTGGGGTCGATATCTCGAAAACTGTGGGAGGAGAAGTGGGACAAAATTTGGTGGAATAAGAAGAAGAAGAAGAAAACTATCAGATAACAATAGTTGTGCTTGCAATGCTTCGCATCGCAATCACACTGATAAAACTATCGGATAAGAATAGTTGTGCTTGCAACGCATTGCAATCACGCTAATTAAAACAAAGGAATTATGATGATAAATTATAAAGAATCTTACTCATTTGGGGTACTTGCAAACAGATGGTTGTAAGCATCTCATCAGTTTTGCATGTGATAACAAGTGAACACTGTGTGCGTGTGTGTGTGTGTCTGTGTAAATGCATCACGCTAACCTAAGCCTAACCCTAAAAATGTTTTTATTACTCCATTATTTACACTTTGCACAAAATTTATCACCTCCACACAGCAGTACAGGCCTCCCACTCTGAATCTCCCTTACACCTGGGTTAGGTTAATATAAATGTTAATATAAGCTGCTCACTTGGTAACACTTCAGCTACCTGATGCAGTTTACACTACAGGACAAACAGCCCAATGTCCAGAACAAATACCAATGCTCCTTTAGTTGAAAAAATCTGCTAAATAAGCAACACCTTGAACTCTTCAGTTAAATATCTTTGCTCGTATGTTGTCAATTTGCGCAGCCGAATGGAGTATCTGATGGCACAGAGAATTTTAAGACGGCAAAGGCAGAGGGTTCACCGGCCGAGACATTCCTGTCTCTCAGTGAGGAGGAATGTAGGTGTAACCTAGGCCTATCTTGCCAGGCTGTGACAGACATCTGTCATCTCCTGGCAGATGATCTGGGAACTAATGCATACTGTCCCTATGCCCTTCCTGTTGCTGTTAAAGTAACTGCTGTGCTGCAATTCTATGCTAGTTTGTCATTCCAACATCCCCCGAGTTCAACTGGAGGCATATCACTATCTGCCATAAGTTTGGCCGTACATGCAGTTACCTCAGGTCTAGTCCAACATGCTAGTGAATACATTCAATTTCCCATGACACCTGACAGCCAGGAGCGGGTTGAACAGGTGTTCTGGGTGATGAGTGGCTTTCCTGGCGTCCTCCGTGGTATAGACTGCACTCATGTGCAACTACGTGCACCATCTGAAAACGCACTTATTTATGTCAACCGCAAGGGGACCCACTCAATTAACATACAGGTGATCTGCGATGCTGCATGTCGAGTCACCCATGTGTTCGCAAATTACCCTGGCTCAAGTCATGACTCCTTCATACTGGGCAATTCTGTCATTCCTACAGTCTTCCAGAGGAATCCTCCCCTGGAGGGGTGGCTGTTAGGGGACAATGGCTACCCATTAAAGACATGGCTGATTACACCATACATCATGCCAACAACAGTGCGTGAATTGTCCTTTAATCGCAAACACGCAAAAGTACACACTGTCATGGAAAGAACATTTGGGTTGCTGAAAATGCGCTTCAGATGTTTGGATAAGTCAGGTGGCACATTACAGTACAGCCCTCAGAAAGTCGGAGCATTCTCTGTGGCATGTTGTGTGTTGCATAACATTGCCATACGTCATAGATGTCTCCTGGACTTAGATTAGGGAACATTACAGGACTTTCAAAGACGTGAGGCTGAATTGCATGTGCCGATGCCAATGGACCCAAATGCACCAACAGCAGCACAGGAGAGGAGAGATCAGCTGGCAGAACAGCTTCATCATCCGTAGCCTGGTAAGCACAGTTTTTTTTTAATATATTAACAGAATGTTTTTAGGATTAACACTTGAAATATTACCATGAATATGATTCACCGTGTTTTTTTACATCATGAGGCTAAAACATTGGCAAAACATTTCTTTAATACATCTTACATCAAAGATCAACGTAGTCCAACAAAGTAGTCCAACCCTTTTGGAGCAATGCGCCAGCGCTTGGCGCGTTTTTTCCGCCGTCAAAATAGCAAAACGCGCCAGACCACACCCACGACAGTGCACTTCACGCCACTGACGATGCGCCTTACATCGTTAAAATAGGGTCCAAGATCAGTATCGGCATTGGCAATCGGCCAAAATGAGTTTGAAAATATCGGCATATCAGATATCGGCAAAAATCCAATATCATGCATCTAGGGTTGCCACCTGTCCTTTTTTTGAGCGATTGTCCCGGAAAATTAATAATCTTTCCCGGGACACGAATTGTCCCAGGTTTTTTGCGAAAATGTACTTCTAATTTAGAAGTTCATATTTTCAGATAAAACTTCATTTGGTTTCCTTCTACTGCTGTTCTGTTTTCTTCCTGGTTGTTTACACATCCGATCCTGTGCCCGTAAATGGGTAAAAACAAGTAAAACACAGTGACGATTGGCCATGTCTATGCTTTTATTTGACTAGTAGCAGAAATCCGAAAGCTTACCTTAGTGCCTAGCAACTGCCCGGGCTGTCGGTCTGCTGCGCGCATCTACATCCACAACCCCACCATGAGTTCAGTTGCTAGCTAGAGGTAATGTTATTATTTTTTTTAACTTTCTATTTATTTTGTCGGTTTTGTGAAATGGGGGGAGACGGACAAGGAGGACGACAAAACAAAATTGGATGAGCCACCAGCGTCAAAGAAAAAACGATTTACAACGTACAACTCAGACTGGTTGAAAAGAGAAAACTTTTCTGAATGGGTAAAGCCCATCCAAAGAGACCCATTCTCCGCCACCTGTGTTTTGTGTCCAGCCAAAATTTCAGTTAAATATGAAGGAAAAACAGCCCTGGAAATCGTGCAATAACAAAGAAGCACCAGTTTTGTATTAACCAAACACAAAAAATCTCGTCATTTTAACTTTTATGACAAAAAAAGGTTCACCAAAGGAAGACAGGATAGCAACAGCGGAGCTTAGCAGTGTATACCACGGAGTGCTTCACGGCCACAGCTACTTATCTACGGATTGTGGCAATAAAGTAAGTGCAAAAAAGAGGTGAGAAATGTCAGTGTTGGGTTGTTAAATAGTTGTTCATAATCTATAATAATACATCTAATCATGTTTTCATTTCTAAAGGGAGTATACCTTTGGACATATAATTAGATTTTTATAGTAGATTATAATTAGACAGTATATGTTTACACATTAAAGTAAAAAATCTATTTAATGTAGAAATAGACAGCAGCAGACAAAGGAGTCCAGAGTGAGTGCAACTGTGTCAGGGAGTGCATCTGCGTCAGGACAAATATAGGTAAGAGAGGCAATAGGGAGTCCTATAACTGTTAACATGCAAATATTGTTAAATCCCTCCCCCCAAAAAAAACAAAAAAAACACTTGGTCCAAGTGTCCCGGTTTTTCACAAATCAAAGGTGACAACCCTATGTGCATCCCTAATTTCCCACACTGAATTATCTGTACACCGATATTGAACATGAATAACAATCATTTACCCATCATTCCCTGGTAGTCTGCGGCAGAGAAAATGAATCAGGGGGCAATTGAAATGCACTGAGGGGACAGTGACTTAACCCAAAAAATTACACTGTGCACAGCCATAGGATCGTTTAACAAGTGCCTTATTACACCACACACACACACATACACACACACACTCACAGATCAACAAACCATAGGAAACACGTACCATCCACACACATCGCATGATAGCGACTCTGAGCTTGATTTCAACAGAGCCAACAACGTGGTTCTGTTAAGCAAGTGGGTACTTGAAGCAACAACCACCAGGTCAAGTCACCATACAACGCTCTGGAGAAGCCTCTGCTAATAAACACCTGCAACTGGAAATTGAGAATCAGTTTCTATTGAAGAACAGAATCTAACACAGGCACTGCAACGTAGTAGGCACGTATTGTCCTGTAGGCTGGCTATTATAAAACTAACAAAACTATTAGTGACATACATAATAGGCTAACACAATAGGCCTACCCAACAAATATAAGTATCCCTCGACCAACCTAGCACTCCAAAATATGAAAAGAATATTCAATCCTACCTTATTTCAGTACACTTGAAGCCAGGGGGCATTTCTAGCTATTGAAAAAATCAGGGGCAAAGTCAAGTTTGCCTGGGGCTTGTCTTCTTTTTTTTTTTTTTGAAGGGAGATCGGCATCAGTAGGTTTGGGAGGTTATATCTACCTTTATAATAAATAAATATTATCACACCTTCGGACGCTTCTTGACAAGTCAAGTTCCGCTCTGTTACACAGTCTGTTGTTTTGCTGTAAACACCTCCTTTTTCAGGGCTAGGCTTAAAATATTCGGGGCTATAGCCCTGAATGATCGGAGCTAACGACGCCACTGGTTGAAGCCAAGGTCCCCTGGCTGAAAGTAGCAGGCTGAGCAGGACTCTCAGTGAGCGACTGCTCTCCCAAAGTCATTTTTTCTGGCTTGCCTGTGTTGTCTTGAGCGGCTGGTTGGTCAGTGCTGGTTGATACACTAGTCCCAGGGTCCTCTGTCGTGTTTTTTTTTTTTAATCCATTTTGTTTGTTAAAAGCTAGATAAACTAAGCTAGTTACCTTCTTGAAATACCGTGGGAAAGTTGCCAACTCAGAGTCCACACACACAACGCAACACAACAAGCTTACGCTACGTTAGTTAGCTCACGCTCACCCAGAGCAACCAATCAAGTGGATTTGTGTGGATTTGAAAATGTAGGCTAGAATGTGACTTTGGTTTTTGCTAATTATGGTGGGCTAAATTATGTATTAGTATTTTAAAATGAAAAAAAAAAAAAAATCATATTAGGCCTTAATCTTCACTGAGGGGGCAGGGTAGTCCATTTGAGGGGGCGATGCCCCCTTACGCCCCCCCCCGTGGCGCCGGGCCTGGGCTGCGGTGCTGCTGATGCAAATGCTTTCTAACAGCTCATTCTCCAACACAGTGTGAGTTTTCATGAGCCTCTGTGAAGAATGTCATCATTGCAATAACATGAAGCGTTTGGTTCTTAAAGGTGTAGATTCATTTGACTTTGTCTGCTGGTTCATCATTGAATTTTCTCACAAGAGGTTCAGTGCAGTGCATATTAAGAGCTACATCCCACTGTTTTCATTATTGATGCATTGTTGCATAGCCTGCAGGCTCATCGACCAGGACCTTCATGCAGTATGTCGGGATAATGGAGATTATATATCACTTCTCCTGTGTATCCGTGTCAGAGGTGAAAGTGTACCTCAAAACCTCAGACCAGCAGCCTCTATTACACATGCTGTTATATGAAGAGGAGAACTTGTACAGAAAGTCAGATTTTCTATATGTATATGTCACACTGGGGCAGCAGTGGTTAGGTGCAGGGGTAGTAACCAAAAGGTTAATGGTTTTTTCCCCACTGGGAATCAGTTGTTGTACCCTTGAGAAACATACCCACCCCACAATTGCCTCAGTAAATTGAAAAATAGATGCAATTTTTACCTAAGTTGTTCTCCTAAATGACACTGATGTAAAATATAATTTTTTATAAACAAATGATAGAGAAATGTGTGAAAAAGTGTTTCTTGTTAAAAAGAAAATGCTGAAAGGTTTCCCTCCCAGTGGTGGACTGCCCTCACCACATCCATGCTTGCAGTCATAATTATAACTGATCCAGATGCATCTATTATGGTTATGTTCCTACATCATAACAACGGACTTCAACTTTGACTCAGTGTGGGAATCCAAAATGAATGAACATAAGTCTGTATCAACACATGGTACAAAACTGCAGGTTTGATTCTAATCTGAAAGCATTTATAGATAGGGTTGGGTATCATTTGGGTTTTTTCTGATACCGGTGTTAAAGCAATACGTTTAAAATGGTACCAGTGCCTAAACTGATGCCGATACTGAACCCTTTCGCCTGTGTGATTAGCTGTTTAGTGCTTATGATAAAACTGGTGCGATTAGAAAACTAGATTGGAAAAATTCTAGCCAATTCTAGCTTTGAGGAAACAGCGATTTAACAAAAAAAATATAGCAAATGCGGCAGTGAAAACTATATTGTCAGGACTCGGGCACGGACTCAGACGCGGACCACGAGTGCTCCAATTCCAGGCGTTTATTAACGCAATTAACCAAATCGTCAAACAAGCAGTCAGTCCAAAACAGGCAGGGTCAAAATACCAGGTAGGCAGTCCAAGGGCAAAACAAGGATCAAAACGTCAACAGGCAGGGTTAAACCGTGAAGGCAGGCAGATCAGGCAATCAGGACAGAAGGGCAGGCAAAGACGATGTCGAGGAACAGGCAAGGCAAAAACCAGCAAAATCCAAACAGGGAAACAGGCGGGAACCGAGACAGGCAGAAATACTGAAACGATCTGGCAAACAACACAGCGACAAGCAAGGTAGATATAGGGCTGGGCTGATTAGGTGATGGGAAGCAGGTGTGCAAGCAGGCAGGTGGAGACAATCAGGTGGGCGGAGACAGGGCGGAGAGAGGGGCAGGGCTAGAACACAAGGAAAACAAAAGCACATGGACAGGGAAAAACAAAAACACAACAGCTAGGGGGCGGGAGCCCTGACATATGAGAAGCTTACTAATGCTAATGAAAACATAACGAACCGCTACATAGCATAAGTTACATGCGAAAGGTTAAAAAAAAAGGACAAAAGGACAGTCGATGACATTAAAGAATGGCTTTTTTATTTCTAAGGCAAATTTGAACTTTAAATTGAACAATATATTAACTGTAAACAGTTTAAAGTATACTTAAATACATAAATATAAATAAATACAAAACACAACAAATTTACATATCAAATTCACATAATAAATAAAATGTAACCCAACTACAATAATTTAACACTAAATAACAGTTACAGTAGCCTACTGTAACGTCCGTTTTGGAGCACCAGAGGGCAATTATTTCGACAGCGCTCAGGCATTTAAGCGGCACCGAAATCTGCGTTGCAATTTGGTCCAGTAGATACCGGTCATATAGGAACCAATATATTGGCACCAGGTCTCGGTACTAAACGTTATTTTTAGATGCGCATAATATTTTTCAGCAAAGGTCTCACAGTGTAATTAACAGAAAGTTCTTCAAACTATGCTGTATATTAAAGAGGAAGCTTTCATTCCATTCACCATAATTGCAGCAGTGTGACTCATTAGGCATCCGCTTAGACAGAACATCATATATCTGATTTCATCTGTATTCACACTTTCCTTTCCGCATTTCCTAGCAGCTGAAAATGCCAAGGATAAGGTTATATTGGCAATGTGTCCGTGCTGTGCTATACATAAACAGGCTGATTTCTGCAAATGCATTTTCTTGTGTTTTTATCTTTTTTTCCCCAGGCTAGGTAAAGAAGACTCTTATATCATAAAGGCCCAGTGATTGATTTTTGTACGCTTCGGAAAGTGTGCGATGGTTTACTTTGGACGAGCTTACAATCTCCATGACAAACAAACAGAATATCATTTTGCCTGCTCAATCTGAAAATGCAGAGGAGGAGGCTGTGAGAGGGAAGAAAAAGAGGCACTGAACTAGTCTCATGTTTTGTTCTCGTCACTGAAATGTCACTCTTTTAACTGCTCACTAGCTCATGTCAGTGAAAACCTTTTTCCATATTAACTGCATGGCGATCTTTTAAATTAAATGTGCTATAGTAACTGTCATGAACTTAATGGAATGGGAAGTGCATGTCTTCTCATGTTTGTTTTTGCCTGTTCCCCCAGAGTGGTGAAGTAGTGATGGATATCCATGTGATTAGAGTCATTCCTTCACTCTCCACAGCCCTTACACTGACATGTCAGTGGTTCTAGTATCACATAAAAACAAAAGCAGCTATTAAAGTTGCTGCTTAAATAACAGAATGAAAATAAACAACAGAATTCAGTGACAATTAATTCTACCATGTAACTGAAATTGCCCCAAACATGGAGCATCTGCAAAACCTTGTCAACAGATGCTGGCATGCCATTACAAAATGAAGAATCTGTTTTGTAACAGTAACAAAATAGCAATGCTCAAAAAACTGCTGTTTTCAGGACCAAGAAAGAGCTTGCTGGGAGATCACAGGTCTGGAACAGTGGACATGGCAAATTTTTGTAAGTGTATAGGTAGGGGTATCTCTCTGCCAGCAGTGCATGATAGGAGAGGGTCAGGCCCTGGCACTCCTGGAATTCACTGCTGCCATGCAGAGTCACTGCGACAGAGCAGAAACTCTGCCGGCACCCACAACGCCACAAGACACCCCACCCCCAAGGCCAGCCAGGGCCAACGTCACAAATCCACACAGAAGCGCTTGCCATTTCTGCTCCTGCGTATTGAATGACTGTGCTCGGAAGTGAGAGGCATGATGTAAACAGAGAACCTGAAGTTCGCCACGCTCATTTCCTCTGGGCTATGCCCTTTTCTTTTCAATAACCAAGCTCTGACTCCCCTGGTGAGGAGACCATACTGCTGTCCACCCCATCGACACATAAAGAAATCTTTGTGTTCAAGGAGCATTGTTTTTCTTGTACTTTTGAATGAAGCTGCTCAGGAATTTTCCTCCTGTTGTGCAGTGACCTTCTCCTCACTATCAAAACGCAGAGGCACAAAAGAGTTGGCACTGTGGAGCTTTCTTAACAAACTCCATTTCTGTTCCACAGTCAGCCTCCGTGTCCTGACCTGGAGCCTCTGGGTATTGGTCCCACCCCCAGTCAGCAGGTCTCATGGTGGGAGGGGGCTGAGGCACAGTGGAGTATCACAGTACAGTGTGAGAAGAATAATTATCATTTATGTGTTTTTATTCTAATCCCTCTGCTTTCAATAAGCGTTTGCCTTTGGAGTGTCCCACTACTGACATGAGGGTAGAGGGTACAGAGAGTGCGATGTATACATTGCATTTTATTTCTTTCATCCTTCCTCTTTTTTCTATAATTGTGAGGGGGGCATTGCTCTGGCTGGAGGTGGGATGAATGTGAGGATGTCAGCTTAATTGTTTGGAAAAGATGAAAATCTGGACACTTCTAGAAACAGGTGACTCACACATGGAGAAGATGGAAGCCTTTTTGATTGGTATTAAACTTTCTGATGAAGAGTCTGTTTCCTTTTTCCCTCTGTGCGGTAATGCTCCTTACTGGTTATTTATCCCCCATCATTGTCTCAGTGGTCCTGAACATACCTCTCCATTGTTCAACCCAACAGAACTCTGAAAATGTCAAATTAGAGCAGCAGCTGTCTTGTAAATGGTTACATTTTAATCGCCACGTGTCATTAGCCAGCGTTACATCCATGCAGAAAGACACAGTGCCCTTCATTTTAATTTCACAGGCAAGCAGGGGGCATGAGCCGCTTGATCCCCTCAAAGAGGACTGAAGGACAGAGGACTGGAAGCTGCTCAAGGACTGTCGGCTTAGAGAGATAACACATACCGGTGCTTTAGCAACAAACCAATAGAATGATGGATGTCGGCCCAGACGCCGCACTCATATGCAGTGCTCCACCGTAAGATGGTACTGCTCTGAATTTGAACAGAGCAGACGTGAGTGCCACCGAGAATGAGCTCAGTGGTTTCCCACCAGAGGGACATGGCTTCCATCATCCTGTGTTAAATGCTGGAAGTCAGTTGTGGCCTTGTGAAAGTTTTTCTCATATGAATTACCGCAGGTCTAAACAAAGATCGCGGAGGAGAATTTACAGACAATCTATGTGATTAACCAAAACTAGCCAAACCCATCCCATCCTTGCCGGTAAAAATCCAGCTTACCACTTCTTTTCTGCATCAGCTGTTCATGGTATCCCTCCTTCACCCATCTCCCCCTTTCTTTTCCCTGTTTATGATGTATACATTAGGGTGTCAGCAATCCCAGCTCATAGCCAGGTGCAGCCCCTTCATCGAACTCCAAGCCAAATAAGTTTCCGCTAAAACCTCATCAAACACAGCTTTCATGATTGATTGTATGGAAATTAATATCTACAAAAGATGCTTTTCACGGAAAAGACAATGACAATGTAGAGAATCGAGGAATTAGGGTAGAAACAAGTGAACTTTAGGCCAGCCAAGATTTGGCTGACTTAATGAGTGAAAACATGAAACAAGCACACAGCCAGACTCATACAAAGCTAATGACCTCTGACAAACTGCGTGGGAATAAAAACATTTGATTCCTGTGCTCCTCTGAAATTGGCTTTCTGTCACACAAAAACTCAACATAGCAAGGTCCCAACTCCTTTGATTCTAAGAGTGAGCAGCTGTGTAAGAACAGGTAGATGAATAATGCATGCACTAATAATTAAAAAGAGATGGCAGAACAAAATCCAAGCATTAACAGCTGGTGTCTTAGCAGATTAGTCTCAACAAGCTTTTTTTTTCCGGGAAAAGTTCACAAGGCCAACAACATGAACGTTAACTCTGAGGATTTATTCTCCACGTTAGCCTGTGACCTCTACACACCAGGCTGCGGGAGGGGGATGAGGTGAGGGTAATTCATATTATTTTAGGTAAAACACAAAACATGTATTTTTTTTCTCAAAAACAGCTTAATTGCAGTCACTGTTACTGAGGCCAAATGACTTGCAGTACATTTTGTAATTATGTTTTGTAAATGTGAAAATTGTATTGACATTAAAACTACAATGCCATTGCAAACAACAGACATTTTACAACAACAAGCACACCAACACTTACAATTCATCCCCCACTCCTCACACCCCACACCAAAAAAATCCAATTCAGATCAGAAATCAGATCTCTCCAATTAAAGGATTGGAGAGATTTAAAGTTTAAAGTGGTTTTCTTACACTTATTATAAACACTGAATTCCATCACGCAACATTATCAATAACTTTATCAGCAAACCATGCTGACACCCAGGGAGCTGCTCTCTTACCTCCTCCTTACCTGGACATATTCTGCTGTGTGTCTGGTTAAGTGTGCAGAGCTTATTTTACTTTGTCATTTATAGTGCACACGTGTCCTGACTTGGGTCTGCATTTCTTCCGTGCATGGCAAAGCCAGGCTCACAAATGCATGGTCCATGCCGTGCCCCTGTTCATCACAATAACCTCATATATCAAAGCAGAGAGGTTTATTGATTGCACCTTGGAATTTTCTGCAGGGGCGTTAATGAAAATTCATCAAAATAAAGTCCTTCCCATCTGTCACTGGGAAGCAGTACCTGTTAAGCGGAGGAAAACAGCTCCTTCCTCAGAGGTGTCTACAGTTAAAGGACTGGCACTTCATCTTATTGAACTTTCATCATCACAAACATGGGAGGATATCATTTTCTTCCCTGCCATGATGACCAGAGACAAGTCCATCAATGCAATGGAAGCAAATGAATTCCATATGCATGACTAAAACAGGCAGCAAACTGTGGAAGGGGTATTGCCATACATCTCCTCCAGTGATAAACATACTGTCCTCCTTTATAAATAAACATTGTAGTTTGCCCAACAAATGAGTCATTACACAGAATTCCACTGTTAACTAGCCAGGACACTTAAAACAATAATACAGTGCATACTTTAGGGACAAGGACTCAGTGAGTGTCTCTGCATAACCTTTGAAAGCTAACCTACATTATCAATAGGTCTTGTCTCTGTACCATTTTTTTTCAGCTGTCCTTCAATAAGCATTTTAAAATCCCACATAGAAGGCATTTTAATCACCTTTTCAGGGCATTTTCTTGCAGATATCATCCTGTACATCTCTGGTTTTGAATGCAGCAGTACTTCAGAGGCAGGCCTACAGCACAAGGCCACCTCTCTGTAAATGTCCTCCCTCTACCTGAGGATAAGAGATTCATTGGGAGAAGACTGAGTGTTGTTTTGGTGCGTTGAACCAGTTATCATTCTCTTCATACAGTCCTTGTCTACTGGGCAGACAAAAGAAAGTTCAGGAGAAGCAGGTGGTTCCCACACTCCACAGAAATAACATCTACATTTACATTTTTTTATTTAGCAGACGCTTTTATCCAAAGCAACTTACAAAAGTGCATAGAATAAGTATAGCGACAGTATGGGGACAGGATGTGTACAGTTCCACAATGAGACAGTTCTCAGCTGAGAGCAAGGTCTGTTTGAGGACACATACTATCAGATTTGTACAATTACAGCCTATAGGGCAACTAATACGATACACCTTCAAACGGCAAACTTCAACAACTTCAAATGGCGCAATGAGCGTCAGGGTAAAGGCGGCAACAAGAAACAATTTAAAAAGCACAAATAACTAACTAATAACTGTTAAATGGCACCAGTGTATTTGTAAACAGAGGAAACTGCTCTGAAGCAGCATCCAGGTAAATCTACTGAGCTCCTGGGTAGCCATTATGTTTCACCCATGTAGCATAAGTAAAAAACAAATTCCCAATGGACAACCAAGATCTTATTTGCTGTAGCACACACTAAAATACAACTTTGTGAGCCAGGTCTGAACTGTGCTTTTAGCAAGTCTAGATGAAAACAATTTCTCAGATTTTACTACAATACATACTGCAACAGGCAGCCCTCACTGGTAATATTATGTTTTGCTCATCATATATGGCACCGTTTCTCAAACCTCTCCTGGAGGACCACTTGTCCTGCATGTTTTAGATCTCTCCCTACTCCAACACAGCTGATTCAAATGATCAACTCGTTATGAAGCTGCTTAATAACAAACTGATCATTTAAATCAGCTTTGAGAATCAGGGAGAGATCTAAAACATGCAGGACAACGGGTCCTTCAGGAGAGGTTTGAGAAACACTGAATTATATGGGACACCAAATATGAGAGATGCTAAGCCATTAAATATATCTTGTTGCACCTTTGGAGATATGAGCCACACTAAACACCTCTCATATATCACTGATGGTGGTGTCATGGAATGGTTTATTTGAGGGGTTCTTGTGCTGACAAAATTTGCAATACAACACATGAAACTGTACAACTATGTTATATTCACCCACTAACATTTGTAGGTCTATGCAAAGGTATTCACAATTGTTCAAAACATGCTTATCCACATGTTGCAAGAGACAATCTTTTTTAGAGAATCTTGTTTTGTCACTTTGCATGGCTTCCACGATGATGATCCATAAGTGCAAGGTGACCTTTAATGTCAGGTTTAAAGCCTCAATCGCAACATCTCCTGCAGCACAGCGTTCCCATCACTTCCCCACGGCACTGGTCCTCTGTACAGACTAGAGGCAAGACTGCCCCTTACTGGTCCACCAACACAGCTTCCAGCTATAACCTGGTATTCACAGTAGGTATCCCATCCAACTACTAACCAAATACACCCCTGCTTATCTTCAGTTCTAGGAAGGTATGGCTGCCAACACCAGAAGTATCAGGCCAGGCATTTTTTTGGGGGGGAGGGTATGAAAATCATCATTATCATCATCATAATCATCATCATCAAAATCAGCATAATCATCATCTGCATCATTAATCATCATCACCACCATCATCACTCTGAATAAAATATACAGACAGTCTCTGTTCAGAAGTCTTTTTGCGCTAACTGTGGCACCAGGCATGAACACAGAAAAGGTCACATTATTGCTCCAAACCCCAATCACACCCAGCAGGAATTAGTGTAGGTAATAATGTGTTGTGTTTCTGCTAATGGACACAAGGAGGGTTTAAGAGCAGGGAAAAATGAGAACGACCAAAGGCAGAGGGAGGAAGATAATGACATGCATGCTGAGAAAAAATAACTCTGCAGAGAAAATGAAGTGTCATTGGTCCAAGGGAACACACAAAATGTGTGCTAATAGGGAGACATGGCTCTCTGTTTTGTGGGGTTGTATGTATGGCAATGTGAAGTTCACACAATCATTAGGTGCTTCTCCTTTATAGGAAGAAGTCATCCCCATTTTCATAACTTTAACATAAATGAAACACATTGGCACTGGACTTCTGATTTTCCCCTTATCAACAGCTTGATGATGGCCCAAAGACAACACTACAGAGTCTGGTTCTTACTTACATCCCACCAATGGGCCGATTACAATACTGCTGAATCTGCACCTTACAGACATCATCCCCAGTGGGCCAATGACAACACTGATGAGGTCTCATCCTACAAATACCATCCCAATGGGCTAATGACAACACTGCTGAGTCTGCACCTAACAGATATCATTCCCTATAGGCTAATGAAAGCACTGCTGAGTCTACTCCTTACCGACATCAATCAACCAATGGTCACAATGTACCAGATAATCAGCTTGGTGTGTGTCACACTGAAATATGTGCACTTGATTGCTTTACAACTACCATTTAAAGTATGCTGCAAGCAGGTCAAAATGAAGTTTTCTGGAAGAAGTCAATAAATATTTGAAAATTAACTCCAGGGAAACCCCAGGTACTCACAGTCAATGGTTCTTAAAGGGCAGACTTATAGGTGTGTCCAATCCATTACCTTTTACCTGAGGTATTTTTTGTCTCATAGAGTGGCTCTACATGCCTTCTAAGGATGTACAGTGAACGCTTGAATGATTTGATCTTGATATATCATTGATTTGAACATAACCATTAAACCGATTCCACCCTTAAGCAGTATAATCAACTCATTTAGGTAACACCATTTTGAGAAAAATCACTTTTGACAATCTAATGGAAAATATTGATCAATTAAATCAAAATTCATTTGTCACAGCTATTTTTTCAAAATCACTATCACAAAATGATGGACAAACAATATTTTCCAGAGGGAATAAATTAAACAGGATACAAATACCAATAAGGGGAAAATTAGGGAATCATACCCAGTAGAAGTAACCGCAGGAAGTATAGTAATAGTTAACATGCAGTCCTAATGGGCTGTGTTTCCTCATCATCAAATCAAATGAGCTGATTATCTCACTCCGGGCATTTACCCACCAAATGTTTCATTACATTATAGAGCCCATGTTTTTCCTGTCAGCTCAACTTTTTGACTTTACCTTAGCGTTTCATGAAACTACTCTGAGGTTTCGGAAGGAACCGAGCAATGTGTGATTCAAACAGTCAGTCCTCATGTCAATGTGTATGGACAGCTTATTGGCCTATTGTAGAGTGCTAAAAAGCTGCTCTCTGCTGTGTGAGTTCTCTGGTATGTGAATACAGCTTCTCTCTGCTGGGGAATTCTAATGCTGAGTTATGAACTGCTCCTGTCCTGTTTATGTTCTCTCTGCTAATCCCTCCATACTTAGCTTGAAGTGTTATGTTTGGGCCCGGCTTTCGCAGCAGAATACAGAATCAGTTTACTAAATAGGCCCCTGTGCCCCTCTGAAACCAGTCAGTACCCTCTCCATTGTGTTAGGTTTATATGAAGGCATGCAATAACACAGGACTCTCTAAGGAGCTGGACTGTATGTGAGAGCAGGGTAATTGCATGACTGATGCTCACCTTGTTCAGCTCCAAAACAACGAGTGCCTTAGGAACCACACTCCAAGCTGTAGCCATGTTTTTGTCTTTCATATAGGACAGAATGTTCACTTGATTTAAGTAGCCACAGTGATTACAGATATGTTCACAAACTGGCTCTGTTAGGTCATGTCAAGCATCTTGAAAAGTACAAGTGGATGCCCCACGACTGTGTTCCTCCATTCTTCCAGACCGTGCATATGCTTGACCAGCACAATTCTCCTTGCTGCCAAGTGGTTCTACGTCAGGTTGCGCAAATTTGACAAGATTGAATTTCTCAACCTCAAAGTTATTCTAATACTAGCTATTCTAACAACCACTGATCCCAACGAAATATGCCATTCAAAAAGTGAAAATAAAGCTGTACCTCAGAAACTTGTAGATGTGTGTCCAAAATCTGCATGATGTCAACTCATTTACCTTCTGTGACTTTGTTCGCTGTTAGGCGGTGTATTTATCAGTGCCCACAGAGCTCCCATTTCCTGGTGGTATTTACAGATACCCGCGGACACGCGGATCTGCTGATGAAGGCCTAAATAACTGCTAGACTTTCACCCATCTGCCAAGTACTGAAACTTCAGAAAATCTCTGCCCCCGATCCTGGTTTATCACTTTCCATTATAGCCAGGAGCTCGAAGGAGGCTGATTTGATTGGAGTCAATTAAGGAAGAAGCTCCGCTCTATAGCTCCTTCAGGTAATCTGTATGTCTTGGGAGGAATGATACTCTGAATTACAGTGCTTTATCTAAGGAATGGTCCTTTGCTTGGAGTACAGCCTCCTTGAAAACTTTCTGAACAATTCTGTTATTGATCTAGTTAGTGGATGCTGTAATCCACAGCCTCTTACCCCAAGTTCATATAGATGGTCCTCAGCTGAACCAAACACAAATACACATCAGAATCATTTTTCCTCTACAGCTAAAAAAAAACAAGAGAGCTTAACCCTCCTGTTATGTTCAAATTTACTAACATCCGTTATGTTTGGGGTCAATTTGACCCCAGCAATTTAAACCTCCAGAAAATGGTGGAAATTAAAACTGCTACCCAAATTTATGTGTCAGGTACTTTATGTTTCTTTGTTGACTACGTAAATAGGCTTTAAATAACCCCCCACCCCCCACCCCCCCACCCCTATACATGTAGAATACCTATTATGCGACTATGGAAAAACATGACAATCACCATAAAATCTCACTGATTAACCTAAAATCGAAGAGAAAGGTATTTTTGGTATGTTAAGGCCTTTATATTATTTCTAAGCACAGATTTTTTGTTATTACGAAATGCACTCAGACATTCATCCACAGTCATGTGGGGGCCTGGATTGTAAAGAAAAGGTAATCGCTGAACCCACTTGTCCCATACATCCCGTATTGCTGCGAGTTTATCACGCTTTCTTAGGCCCTGCCTTGTTTCTCTATCATCAAAGCGTATGACACGGGAGAAAAGATGAAATTTCTGTAGAGACATAGTTGCTGGAGATATTGCCCTTCCAGTGCCAGCATTCCAAAGGCTTGCTGTTGCTTTGCCTTTTGACTTGTAAACTTCTGCCAAAATGAGCAACCCAATATAGGCTTGCAAGTGGGTCACATCCAAGTCTTTCCAACTGCCCCCATACACACGCCTCCCCTCCAAGTTTGTCATCTCCAGTATATTCTTTTCAATTGATTATCAAGAGCTCAAAAGCTGATTTTATGTCTTGGGCATGGCTGACAGCGTATCTGGTGGGGCCTGAAACCATCCTGATAACATTAGCAGCACTAAGTCTACCCTGACATTCAAGTGGGGAGAGGGACCATAATAACTTTCCATTTTTTGAAGGTAACATGCCTTCTGGTGGTTGAGAAACAGGAGGGTCAACACTTAGAGTCTCATTCTCATCAGAGGAGGATGCCTCATAATCAGGGTCCTCCTCAACATTATCCTCTGTGTCATATACAGTCTCCTCTATGTCACTCTCACTGGCAAACAGCTGTGGCAAAACCTCATTGGCAGAAAACTTTTGCTTAGAGTTCATTTTCAATAGAGAGAGAGAGCACACAGAGCACCAAGAGGAATGGCTTTGAAGGATGCTGTGCAAGCTTTTGTATGTTTGCTCCTCCCCTACTGTCATGCGCAGACACAGGTGTGGGAACCATAGTTCCCCTCCCTCACAGCACAGGAAATATCAAAATTCTCATGGAAATTATGTTTTCCCCTCCCTCATGTCATGTGAATTGTCCGTGGTTCTCGCACTACTACAGGCATTATTATGATAGGTTATGGCCCTAAAACAGAGGGAAGTCTTATATTACTTTATAAAATTATATTATAAAATTGTATGTTGCAGTGTCCTCAATATCATCCAAAACAAGCAAAACAAATGTGTGTAAAATGTTGATATTTCTTATATGTTTTAAACAGCTAAAACACCCTGGGGTCAAATTGACCCCGAACAACACCAATGCGTACAACATGAGTACAGGGCATTAAAAACATATCATCATGTTAATTTTGTGTTTACCCAGTTGTCCCTATTAAATTAGGAAAAGTCATTAAATATGAAGCAAAAAAAATGATGTTGAGCATTTATTTAGAGACGTTAAACATTGAATGGGGTCAAATTGACCCCAAACATAACAGGAGGGTTAAAGAGAATTTCCAAAAAGCGAGTGGTGAGTGCATTATCATAGGATAATCAGTTCATGTCTATGCAGGGCCAGGACCTCTTACCCCTAGTCCATGCAGATCTCCAGGGTCTTCAGCAATATCAAATATCAATATCAAAGACTCAAATGCATGTCAGACATTTTTTTTCTTTTCCACTCTGAGTTCCAGGAGTAGGTATATGAGAAACCCACCACTGAGTGCATTTTCAATTGAAAAATCATTTCATATTTATGAACGGATATTAGATATTGGTAGAAATTTATCACACTCGGCAGTTGTTATGCAAGACTTTTTTGGTTGTGTTTTGAAAACAGGTGTGAACACGTGTGGCGATTATCCTGGCATCAAGAACTCTAGAGTTTCAGCTGTTGGTTGATAATGGATCAGCAGTAATTATTTATAAACAAGAAAGTGCTGCGGTTCACTACGTTTCACAGTTGATGCCACTGTAAAGATTATAACTATCACTAACAGGCTCATGACATTGTGCAGTACCACTCCTACAGTCCTAGCAAGGAGGTGACATCGCACAGGGCCATTACCCCAACGCTAGCGAGTGGTACCATTATCACGCTGCTGATAGAGCTGGTATATTGTACAGTACCTCAACTCAATGCTAACAGGTTAATGACACCATGCAGTACCAGTAACTGGGCAGTAACTACTGACATTTCACCTGGTCTGGACTCCTTAACCAGGGAGTCCCCTTACATGTAGCCCCCTCTATTTCACTGTGGTTATTACTGAGATGGCACTGTTAAATGCTGCAAAGTGGCACCACAGCCCAGTGGACTGCTTTAAAGACCAGCTATAGAATACACGCTTTGTGTCAATAACCCCTTCAGTTGTGAATAATGGCAATGGTGATGACTTCTCACAGCCGAGAATATCATAGGCTTGTCATCTATTCTGGTGTGTCTATTATATGTATCTTATGCTTCAGCTTAACATACAATCTTTATTCAGTACACCTACTGCCACCCTGAGATGTGTTCTTTAAATTATCTGTCAACAGTTCCAAAGTCAAACAACAATAGTGTCTATATGTAAAACAAACAAAACTCCACAAACCACTCAATTTGCCCTTTAAATGGCTGTTATGAGAAGGAAAAGCATTGTTCATATATATTCATACATCACTTGTAAGTTGCTTTGGATTTATTCTGCCAAATGAATAAATGTAAATGTAATGTAAATGTTCAACTGGCCACCATTGATAACAAGTTTGTCAAAGAGATACCAGGCAGGTAAAAGATCTCATCAATAAGGCATTCCTTATTAAAAAAAAAAATGCAGAAATGACGTGGGCCCTGTCATTACTGTTGAGATGTCCAGTTGCCTGTCCCTTATACCATCATGTTAGCACTGTCGACTGCTCACAACAGATAACAAAACCAAATTAATCAAATCAGCAAAGGCACATTCAAAACATAATCTGCTTAGACAATATACCAGATATATGAAACCTAAATACAGCAGTTTGGGGTGAAAGTACTTGGAGTACTGGATCAATGGCTGGTGTAAAAAAATTCCACAAGCATGAATAATTCTGCTTGAAGAAAAAAAATGTAGCCACTGTGCTCTGATTAGCAGTGCTCCACTGCTATTGCTGCAAGCCATTACTCAAGATACACAGAGAACGGAGCAGGAGAGAGACAGACAGATCACACATACGCCAGAGTCAATAACAACTGTAGAGCTGGGATGTATCGAGGGGAGAGCTTCACTAATTAGTGTGATAGTGGCTGGCTTTAGAATACCTGCGCGTTGGAAAAGCATTAGTGTTTTCATTTGTGGACACATGGCTTTTTAACGCCCTGCAGATTACCCAGCCTTCCACTGTGCTTCAGGCACATATCTGGCCTTCCACAGAGAAATTAGCATTCTATGGCAGTGCAAAGTCTGCTTTAAACAGTTTTGCCAGTGCATTCAACTGAATGAGAATAAGACTTCAATGCGTTCTCTCCCTTGGAAAAAAAAACACTCTCTAAATGTGATAGGCAGTATTCTTCAAGGGAATATTAAATGAGCTGCCGGAGCTCTGAGCCCGCCCACCTCCAGCACATCTCTACCGTCACGCACATTTCAAATGCAAGGAGCTAATTCCCTCTGCAGCTGTGCCTTCCAAAATGAATTCCAAAAAAAAAAATCCTGTCTTTATTTATTTATCATTTCATTATTATGAACATGTTTATCTCATATCTTTTAATTATATTTCCAAATGACAAATAATTGGCCTGGATCTTTACATCATATCTTAATCCCTGATTGTTCAGGGGAAAAAGTGCAGTGAGTTAATGAGCTTGTTTGCTTTTTATTTCAATTACACCATTCTAAAAAAAAAAAAGATACAGTGGCTGAGCTTCTATAATTAAGCCGAAAGAGAGCGTATACACTCCACAAAAACAAAAACCCAGTAGTGCCACAAACACCTGTGCCCCTGAGGCCTCTTATTCAGCACAGATTTAGCACCAGACAACAGGTGGGTGGAGTTCTGTAAATCTCACCAAAGTTCTCGGGAAGACTTCTTTATAGCGTTGACACTTGGAGCACAGGAAATCCATCAATTTCCATCATCCACGGCACTGCATACTCTCCAACAACTGCTCTGCAAGCTTGGGTCATTATCATTTACATCCCAGACTTAATTAAAGTGTCGGATCCATAACTTCAATAGCACAGATTCTTCACTAAATTACAAGAAATGAGGTTGACAGATGTCATTTTAATGGTTTAATCAAGTGTATATATTGCTCCCAATCAAATAAAAAAGGTGAGAGCCTAATATTGTTCAGGTTTCATGGGTAACCATGGTAAAATTCCGGTTAGTATTACTTTTTCAAATTTTAATTATCATTAAAAGCATGGTTTGAAAAACTCACATTAAGTACTGTCCAGCATCAACCAAAGTTAGCAACAGTCTTCCAGACGCAGGCACGCAGGTGCAGCATGCAATGTGAGTTTGTTTTGTGTCAGTGAAAACATGGCAGAAGGCAGTGACAGCCCTCCGGAGATTTTTCAGCCGTCTAATTTGCTATTAAGAATGAATTCCGTGTACGTTTGTATTTGCATATTCTTGAAACAGAACACTGTTTAGACCAGTTTATTTCCTTCTTTTGTATGGATTTTCCAGCGTAACTGTGATATGACAGCATCATTTGTATTTGTCTGCAGTTCAGTAAATAGTTGAACTCTTACAAAGTCTTCAGTCAATTAGCCTACTTTGCTGTCAGGGGGAACTGAACATTGGAAAACACTGCTGTTTAATTTGCCCTCTTCAGCATTATCATGATATTCCGAAATGACCTACAAATTACCCTATTCCTATATTATACCAACACTTTTAGAAAACAACATGCACAAGCAGACTCGACTTTTCCCTTTTGCGCTTGATTTGCGATGAATAACGCATCCTTAGTGTCCTCACTTGGAAATTCACGTCTTCCTTACAAGCTCATTTAAGCAACTGGAGCCATGCACGGGAATTTTGGACCAGGTAGCTTAACTCTTGCATTTTAAAACATGTATCTGCACTTTATTTTTTTGTGTTTGAGTGTTTTTGTAGCCTGAGAAAGTAATGTCATCTATAAAAGACCTGGTAGACTATTGTACGTTAATTCATTAGCTATGTTATTATTTTAATGTTTATGCAAACAAAAAGTGCATGGTGCTGCTAACTTTATTTGTGGTTTTCAATACAAAACTTAGTGAAATGATTTTAGTTTGTGTATCAGTACTTCTTGAACATTTTCAGCACATTTTAACAATACCTCGATAATACTGATAACTGTGATGATTTTGGTCACTATAATCGTGATATTAAATTTTCATACCGTTTCATTTCTACTTCTAGAAGTATTATGGAAAAATTGATACTTTTTTACTGTCATGCACAGACCATTTTCAGACAGCTGTTCTCAGAGATGGACAGTATTTCTGTTACCTGTATTTGAAATACATATTTCAATTACTTTTGAGTATTTTGTAATTTGTATTTGACAGGGCGGAAAAAATTCAACTGTAATTTGTAACAAGATAGTCATTTTGTATTGTCAAAATACTCAAAATACTTTCTCCATGATTCAGAAAACATAAAAAAGATCATGTAAATACATGTTGAAATGAAGAACAATACACTTAGACACACTCACACACTGATTTTGTAAGCCCACACTACTCACAGTATTTCCATAATCAAGTTCATCTTCTGTTAAGTTCTTCTGTGAAGCACCCACATTTGGCAAATTGAGGTGAAATAGGCCTGAATGTATTTTGCCTGTCCATGTATGTGTGTTTTTTTTTTGAGAACTGAATGAATATTTATTGTGTGAGTCACAGGGCATGGTTGCACAGGAGCTCTTACAGCCTGCTGTGTAGTAACTGCTGCCTGCAGGTGTCACCTCCTACCTTAGGAGCACCTCTACACCCAGCTCCCTGGACCCACCCACCACTTCTCCTCGACCTGCACACCAAGGATCCATCCACAACCATGAGTCAACCCCTTCCATAATTTGGACCTGAACACCCAGTTCACTGGGACTACCACCTTTGTTCTACAGAGTAACCCCATCTGCCCTCACACCTCAAGAGATCTGAAGGCTCATGTCCTAATCAATTTGTGTGTGTGTGTGTGTTTCACCTGGACTCATCATTGCTCTAACACACACCATCTGCTGTCTGTCAGAGATGTACATGTTACTTTCTGACACTACTAACAGTTTTATCAGGGCAGACATCACAAAGACCCTCAGCCTTAAATCACATTAGAGTTAAAGCAGAGCCTGAGAAATCATAACCTCTCAACACAGGCAAATGTTGCAGAGAGGAGACTGGATGAGTCCTGCTACTGATGAGCTCTGATAGCAACACGTAGAAGCTAGGGCTGTCACGGTGAAGGAATTTCCCCTGCGGTGATTTAGGGTGGCTCAACACCGCAATATGTGGTGTAAGTTTAGCTTTATAAGCTTTATTGTTAGGCTATTATTAGGTATATTGTTGCTTTTTAAATGTCAAAGAGGACACAAAACAAGTTAAACACCGTAAAACTTCCAATAAACGGCAGGCATTTGTTTGCTTTAATTACTTAACTTTTGTAAGGGCTCAGGCAGGGACTCAGTCCCAGACCAAGAGAGCTTCAGGTTGCAGGCGGGTTTATTAATGACGGCAGGAAAGTTGCGAAACAAAAGCAGGCAGGGTCGAAAACCGGAAGGCAGTCCGTGGACAAAAAACAGGGTCGATAAAAGAAGCAGGCAGGATCAGGAACCGGGCAGGCAAACGATCAGGCAATGGGACAAAACGGCAGGCAGAAAACGAAGACGAAGGGCAGGCAGAGTCGGGCACGGAGAATTCGGAAATCCAAAAAACTGCGGGAATGAATCAGGTACGAAAACGCTGAGACGAACTGGCAAGCAAGACAGGAACAAGCAGGGTAGAAAAAGGGCTGGGCTGATGAGGAGATGGGATGCAGGTGGGCAGGCAGGCAGGTGAAGGTAATGGGGCAATCAGGTGGGCGGGGACCAGGCGGGAGCGGGGCGGGGCTGGAACACGAGGAAAAACAAAAAGCACATGGACAGGGAAAAACAAAAACACCACAGCTAGGGGGGCGGAGCCCAGACAACTTTACCGGCATTTATTGGAGACTCGGCAATAATAAGAGTCCTGTGTTTAATTCACCTAAAGCCCTCAGGCTTCTGCAAGTTATTGGTAGCTGAACTGACCAGGATAATTCACCATGTTTTTTTTTTCCAAAGTAGCCTACTTAACAAACATTATACAGTGCTCTTTGGTAGCAACTCAAACAGGAATCACTAATAAAGTAAGTTAAATATTGTCATTGCAACCTATCATGGGAGAGCACAGTCTATAAGAATAGCAGTATCACTGTGAGTTTAGGCTACCATGATCCGAAAGACAGCTTGTTTTGTTTGTTTGTTTAATCTAATTCATGAACAGATGAACACGCATACGGCAAATTGAATTCACTAAAACGACTTCATTTCACTGAAAGGGTCGCACATACAGGCGATTATAAGAGACCTGCGTTTATTGGAGACTCGGCTATTATTGGAAGTTTTACGGTACTTATTTATTGTTAAATGCAGAACACAGCAGGGCAATGAGGCGCAATAAGAAAGCAAGGTAGGTTACACACCCTTTCTCCTTAATGGAAAAAAAAGGATTAAGTCTAGCCTATAGCCTAGGCTAGATATAAATTGTCAAACGAAAATAAATAAAGCACATTGTTTAGGTGAAATCTTTTAAGTGCAAATGTACGGAGCCCCTAAAGGGACATGAGCAAAAAAAAAATTAGGGGACATGAGAAAAAAAAAATTATCGAAGTTTCTCCTGCGCAGGGGATGGCAAGCCCATGTGCGCGCCAGAAACTATTTTAATTTTTTTTTTTTGCTCAACCAAAATGGTTTCTTGTGTGCGCATGCGATTGTGCAGTTGCTTGTCATCCCCTGTGGTTGGCTTGTCAATACCGCGATTACCGTATTGCAATATTGCGATTATCGCGACAGCCCTAGTACAAGCACTTACCCCACAACATTATGGCAGCACCAAGGGATACAAAGAGTGAAACATACATTTGTAGCAGGGGACACATGGAAAAAATGCTTCATGGCAGTGTTCTGGAACGAATACAGCTTTGGGGCTGTTGCTGTCACTCTGCACTGTCTTTCCAAAATGGTTATATTAACATCTCAAAGTTACACTGTTACCATCGAAGTTACCATCCCAATACCCTGCCACCATCAAAGATGGGTGTTCTGAGTGGTTTGGTCGACAAGGCGCTCATCTGGAGTACAGAGAACAGACAGGGTGTTGCATTGAGACGAGTCTAGCATGCAACTGCTAACATGGCATCAAAGGGAAAAGCATTTTAAAAGCCTGATGGTGACTGCCAACTGTCTTCACTCCATCCACAGCAGGCTGGTGGCATGTGAGAGCAGGTGTTTCTGCTTGTGGAGCTGACCCATGTGACCCTGTGCCATTTAAAACGGGTCAGTGAGTGTTCTACCTTCAGAAGACATCAGTATGTAGGAAACAACACAGGCTTTCATTTAAACTAATGACCTAACTTTACATGAGGCAACCACATCTTCTATTTTTTTCAGACATTGTCTTTAAAGTCGTTATCGTTATCATTTTTGTTGCCCTTGTCAAACAGCGCTGCATTTTGAGACAAAAAACGAATAAGAGACTCTGCCATGCCTGCAGCAGTGTGACGTTTCCACAACCTACGCTCTGATTGGTTGAATGCGTTCATTTTGCGGACGAAATGTTAGAAAAATCGAGCCTGTTACGAAAAAACTAAACGTCGCTTTTTTGCACACAAACATTCGTCTTTGATGTAAAAGTGTTCATTTACAGGATAGACGTTCGAAAAAATATATTGTTGCACAAAAAAAACGTAATGACAAATTGCGCTGTATGTGTAAAGACCTTTTTGCTTTAAAAACACTAGCTTTGTGGATCACTGGTATGACAGCAGAAGGTTCTCATTCCTTGAAACATTTTTTTACATCACATTTTACATTACAGTGCAGTTTCTAATGAAATGTAATGAAATTGCTTTTTAATGTTTGTCAAAATATATGGTTTGCAAAAATTAATTCTAAAACAATAGCTAATGCTATTGATGGTGCATTTTTTGCGTACATCCTAGAAGAAATATTTAAAGTACACAATTATTACACTAGATATTATGATATGTCCATCAGTTTACATTTACAGAAAGTACAATTATTGGTTATTGTAATACAATCATGACTTTTCACACCACTTCTATGCGGATGATGCTCAACTTTTCATGTCTTTTCCACCATCTGACACACAAGTCTCTGTATGCATCTCAGCTTGCCTAAAGGATATTTCACAGTGGATGGTGGACCACCACCTAAAAATTAACCTGGCTAAGAATGAGATGCTTTACACATCCAGGTCCTCCCCATATCAAGACCTCTCCCTCAGCCTACACTTTACAGGCCTTTTCACTAATAGCACTGTCAAATGCCTTGGTGTAATGCTTGATAGCCAACTGACCTCCTCTCAGTTTCAGTGGCGAGTCAGATGTGCAGATTCTTTTTATACAACATTCCATCCCTACCTCACTGTGTATTCTACACAACTCGTAGTTCAGGCCCTGGTCCTCTCACGTGTGGACTACTGTAAATCCCTCTTTGCTTGTCTTCCTGCCTGTGCCATCAAATTCCTACATCTAATCCAGAATGCAGCTGCAAAACCTGTCTACAATATCCCTAAACATAGTCAAGTTTCACCCCTCCTCACCTCACTTCATTGGCTTCCAGTTATTTGTGCTAGCACAGAGGACAATATGGATGCAACGGTACAAGGTATCTTGTCGAATCTTTCGGTACACCCCCTACGGTTCCATACGCACACGTGAACCGCGGTAATACGATATGCCTGTCATTTTCCTATAATTTCCAAAACTTGCTTATTGCGCTGCAGACTACACGCACGTTGTACATTCAGATCCACAGAACATCTTTGGAGCCTGTCAGAATTTCCCTGGAGCCTATCAGCGCTCTGTATGCAAATATGAGCTGGAGAAGAGAGGGGAAACTAAAAACACATTCTCACGTACGGTCACACCGGTGTGATTTGCCGTTTAGCACGTATTCTAAAACCGGTGCGATTTAGGGATGAAACAGTTGCCGGTAAAATTCCCGACGGTTAGTATTACAGTTTCAAATTTTAATCATTAAAACCGTAGTTGATTACCGCGCTTTGAAAAACTCATTTTAAATACTGCCTAGCATCAACCAAAGTTAACAAGTCTCCCAGACGCAGGTGTGCAGGGGCAGCATGCAGTGTGGGTTTGTATTGCGTCAGTGAAAACATGGGGGAAGGCAGTGATAGCGCTCTGGAGATTTTTCAATGGTATAACTTTTTATACCATTTCATCTCTAGTGCGATTAGAACACTAGATTGGAAGAATTCTAGCTAATTTTATCTTTGTGGGAACAGCGATTTAATGTTAAAAAATATAGCAAACACGAAAACTGCGATACATACCGAACTGTGGGCCCACTGTACCGTTACTTCCCTAGAGGATAATGTATGGGACAGCCCCCTCATACCTATGATTGGTCTTCAAACCACATGATCTGCCACGACGCTACCCTCTGCTACCACGGTGAAACTGACTGTCCCAGTCTATGTCCAGTCCCTGTGCTATGCTCACACTCACTGGTCTGGGAGCGTTATTAGCCTGGTCTGACACTGTATCATTCAACTTGGATACGCTTCTGTTCTTTTGTGCTGGAAGTTGCTCTGGTTAACCCTTTCACACGTGACTTATTTTATGCTATGTAGCACAAATGTTACGTTACATGGTTCCTTATGTTTTCATTAGCGTTTTTAAGCTTCTCATAGTTTTCACTGCCGTATTCGCTATACTTTGTGACATGAAATCACTGTTTCCTCAAAGCTAATGTGAGCTAGCATTTTTTCAATCTGGTATTCGAATCACACTGGTTTGAATGTACGCGCGAAAGGGCTAATCACACTGGTATGACCGTTTGCGCAAGCATCTGCTAAATGAATGTAATGTAATGTAATATTTACATTAAAAGTCACAATGATGGTGCTCCTGAGTGACTCAATCTATAAAAGCGCTTAATGTTTAAGTGCAAGGCTGAGGCTTATGCCCCGGTTTCATCCCAGCCACGTCATTAGGTGACCGTGACTGCAAGCCCACAGTGTCAGTGCAAATTGGCTTTGTAATGCTGGGGATATAAGTAGGGAAGCGTAGGTTGGCAAGGAGCTTGTGCCTCCCGTAGCTCATCAGCAGCCCCCACTGGTCTGTTGGGTGACTGCAGTCTATCTGCATAAAGCTGTGAATGAACTGTCCCCTTCCAGTTTGTGTCTGCAGAAGCTTAGCATGGGGACTGCAGTGTGTATGGAAGCAACCACTGCATGTGGCATGTGTTCGTCTCACCCTCGCAGACTGTTGGTGTGGGTTGCAGCTACAGGGCTTCTACAGCACAATTGGGTTTTCCAAAATGGAAGAAAAAAATTGGCATTCCAAATTAAAAAAATAATATTGCTGTTTTTGTAAGGGAGTGCATGCAGATGGTACAGCTGTCAGCTGAAACAATGAAGCGACCATTCATCAACATCCCCAAAAAATTGTGCCAAAAAAAAAATCAGTAAAAGCTGATTGGAAGAAACCCCTGGAAGATTTATATTGCGAGAAAATTGACTTCTTAAGACACTTCTTATTCTTGGATATCAAAGTGCATCAAATCAATACACTCATACACTCACTCTTTCTAGAGAGGTAACAGCATCCTCAGTGCCCTCACTCTCAATATTTAGGTCTGTGCTTCATTAGAATGCACTAAAATCCCTATAAGCCTCATCACTGAGCAGGAAACAGGTATCTATCAGCATATGTTTCAGATTCTCTAAAACAATATAGGAGGCAAGCGCTACTCAATCCTGGTCCCGGGGGCTTTCATTCCAGCCAAGCACTTAACCACCTGATTCAGCAAATCAGCATCCATTCCCATTTCTGAAATAGATGGTGGTTTAAAGAGAGCAGGAGAGCTGAGGACCTGTGAGTGACTTGCTGTACTTAGAGGGCATATGAAACACAGTTATTTTTTTCTGATAACTTACCTTTTATACATTCTTCCAAAAAATTAAGCTGCCACTACACATACAGCTTTAAAGCAGCATAAGCCATTCCTACCCAGCCATAGTAGTATGTCTATCTTATTGTGCTTAGCATGGATTAGTGTAAAATGTAGATATCCAATTATTTTTGCTTTAGAAACTAAATTTTAACCATCGGTTAGCAGTAGCTGAATTTATGCTTTGCTAATCAAACAGTCATTGTTCACTGATTATCTCAGTGTTTGGAATACTACTATGGTATTTAACAACAATCCCAGGTAGCTAATACATAGGAAAATTTGCCCGTTAAAATTTACTGGTAAAAGATTATCTGGCTAATGATTTAGTCATCTACCTTTTACATTGTAATAACTAGCTAGCAAGCCATGCTTTTAATTTGTTGATTTATTACCTCAGGAAGAAAAAATCATTACCGTCACAGCCCTAAAATGAACCTTATACCCATTACTCAGAGTTGTGTTTTGTGCTTTGTGTTAAACTCTAGTTTGCAAGATACCAAAGTGTTGTGGATGAAATTTCAAACAGGGCTGGTGATTGTGGTAAGATAGCAGACTACCACCATCACAAGCCCTGTTTGAAATTTCATAACAAGCACTGAGGTGGGCATGGGCCTTTTGCCTCCTTCAGTATTATACAGAACAGCTGCCACAGCTTTGGCAGGCTGTGGCTGCCATGACTGAGTGTAGCTGTTAGCCTGAGCATAGCATGCCAGCCCCATGCGAAAGGCCAGATAGCTACAGCCAGCTAGAAAAGTAGGTTCAGTAGCACCTATCTTAGACCAGTGCCTTTTTCACAAACATAGGTCCTGCATAATTGCCTAGAAAGGTTGTTTGCAGAATTGTACAGTATTGTATGTATAGAGCTTATACTGTATATAGAGCACACAATTCAGTATACAGAATTGTATGCTCTTAACTGAAGTACACAATATGATTACAGGTCTCAGCTTGCTAGAGCTAATCCATGTATGTTCCATGATATACCCACATATAAGCAATAATTTGATGTCAAATTTTGAGCCTGGTGATATAATTAACTTCTTAGTAGGTGTCACAATGCTGGTGCAGTGTTGACACATGACTAAACAAAGTGCCAGAGACTAATAGGTAACATAAAATGTGGAACTGTGTACTAAAAAGAGAATTTTTTAAAATATACACACTAAGTCTTCAAACAAAACAGAGAAATGGCTGCTTCCTTCCATTGTTACAGTCACAGATTAATCATCTGTCTGCTAAGTAGAAATATTTTACCCCCCTCTCTCTTTTGTATCCAGATATCATTTTGTAGCCAAAACATAACTGTATAACTGCAACATACATACAGAAAATGCTTCTAATTATGTCCATGGGCTTTTTAAGTTGAGATTGAGATGAAAGTAGCTCATACTGCAGGCTTCATACACCGTATAATGACTTAGTCTTCTGCTTGCAGTGTTTGCCTGAACTGCAATACACTTTGACATTAACTTTAACTGGCAGGTAATACATTTCATGATTTTTCCTGTAAATGCTACTGTCATGAAGCCATAACTTTATCAATTCAAGTCAAATACTTAGTCCAAGTCTGCTATATGCAGGTTATCTCTGCTTTGGTAGAACGTGTTTGAAGGAAAGGTGGTTTTTTCATCACGCAAACATTTTTTTTCTGATTTTGAAGCTGAAGGCTGAAATTATTGAAATGCAAAAGGTAGCCTACTGTCAACCTAACAACATTAAATTGCTAACTAGAGATGCACCAATCCACTTTTTTCAGTTCTTATTAAAAGAGCCAAAAATATACAAAATGCATTAAATTTAAATGCATTCCAAAGCAACTTATTTTTAACTGTAGTTTAACCCTTTTGCACGTAACTTATTTTTTATGCTATGTAGTGCTAGCGCGGGTGTTAGGATACATGGTTTGTTACGTTTTCGTTAGCATTATTAAGCTTCTCATAGTTTTCAGTTAGCATTTGCTATATTTTTAAATGTTAAATTGCTGTTTCTTCAAAGCTAAAATTAGCCAGAATTTTTCCCAATCTAGTTTTCTAATTGCACTGGTTTTAGCATACACGCTAAATGGCTAATCACACAGTGTGACAGTACGCGTGAAAGGGTTAAATGCTCAAAAATATGTTCTCATGACTCTGTTGCATTTGACTATGTAAGTGTGGTCGAAATCATCACTGAAACTCATGCTAATGGATTTTCTGATTGCCAGATAGCCTATATGAAAAAAAGGAATGAATAGTTGAATCTTCATATTGAACAGCCAAATCCGATTGGACTGACAAAATTATGAGTCTTGTACAGCCCTAGTAGCCTATTATACGATGCAGCACAACTTCCACCTCTCGGAATGTTGGCTTTACACGCATTGCAAGTTGCTGTCTTGCTTTTCTGTGTTTCGGGACTAAAATATCTACGGACAAACTAGTTGTGTTGATAGCCAACTGTTAACCTTACTAGTTCAGTCAGTTGCAGGCTAATGGTCCAACGCTCCACCTGTAGCCTACGTCTAACTCATAGAATTCTGGGACACAAAAAATAATATGCAGAAAATCCAGGGATTAATTACTAATTAATTAATTTGTGCTGCAACATTTTGGCTTTGGGCTTAAAATTGCATTATTAGGCTACATATTAATAATTCATAAAAACATCAGACTATGGAATCTGGATGGTACGTGGATCGTAACGTCAGTCCGATATCCGATGAGTGAATTACGTCAGTATCAGCACCCGATACCGATATTAGATCGGATCAGTCCCAACTCTATGTATTAAACATTGAAAATGAAACATTGATGTTGAAATTAAGTGATCATTACTGGCAGAGACTTAATAGAGCTATTTATCATGGACATTTCTTGTAATTATTATTTACCATTTTGGCCTCTGTGTAAAGAGCAGAGCAATAACAGTGTTGTGCAAGTTCAAACTTCACAAGAGCTAGCTCAAAGTTCAGTTCACACAGATTAAAATGAACAAGTTCACGTTCATGGTTCACAATTTTGAATTTTGAACAAGTTCACAGTTGCAGTTCATTTCCTCCCTTTTTGTAAATGAGCTGCTCCAGGGACTATTTTATGTGTACATCTACATGCGCATTGATTGTTACGCGGGATATGGGCAGTTGGTTGCTAGCTGTCAAGCTGTCTATCTGATGAGTTGCACTAATACAGTGTTTCTCAATCCTACTCCTGGAGCCTCCCTGTCCTGCATATCTTCTATCTATCCCTGTGACTTGATTAAATCAGGTGTGCTCAGCTAATCAAAAGTGCCACTGATGAGTTCATTCAGGTAGGTAGAGCAGGAAAAGATGGAAAATGTGTGGAGGCACAATGCAGGGTGCAGGGGGGACCCAGGAACTCATCCAGCAGTAACTTTAACCAGAGGTGGACAGCCCGGCTTCAGAAAGTAAACGTCCTGCCACGTATTTGTTTTAGCCATTCACTAAACAAGGTGATTTCACTAATTAGCTCTTCTACCTGGATGAAGAGTTGAAGCCGGGGTGTCCACCTCTGACTTTAACACACCCAAGGATACCGAAACTCGCGCAAACCTGAACGAGCTCATGTTCACATTCTTTAGTTGCAAACGGATATGTTCAAGTTCACCAAAAAAATGAGCACCTTCAATGAACGCGCTATTTTAATGCATTCATGCACAACACTGGGCTATGGTTTATAAATTTGGGAACAATTTCAGCTAATGACTCCATAAGGCAGGAGAAACAACATAAAATCAAATTGAATTAACTTCTCTTTACATCATTCTAGAGTCTGTGAATGTCTGTATCTCTATTTTGTCCTATTCCTTTTCCTTTTCTGACCTCTTTCTTCTTAATTGAAAGCTCCAAATCCAGATAATTTATTATCCTATGATACAGTACATCTAAATGTTTAAATAAACACAGCAAAAGAATGGGTCAGTTAGTGTCTCAAAGGTACCATAACATAAAACAGTGCAAAACAGTACGCTTTTACAGCATACAGTGGTGCAAGCAAGCCAGCATTCTCTGGTACTCCTGTAAGATAGTGGTTGCTAATATGGTACACAAGAGAGAGGGAGAGCCATGTGACACTGATGAGAGAGAAGGAGAGATGAAAGGTTGAAAAGACAGATGAAAGAGTGATGAGTGTTGAAAGAGTGAAAAAGAGGTTAAAGAGTGGTGAGAGAGATGAAAGGATAATAAGAGAGTGAAGAGAGGGAGACACCAGAGTGATGAGAGCGAGGGAGTGATGAGAGATGAAAGGGTGATGAAAGAGATGAAGGGGTGAAGAGCGGGAGGAGAGAGAGATGGGGAAAATAAACAAGATGAAAGAGAAGTAGAGCTGGATATAGTATTTGTATTTGTTGTTTTGTCTGGTGAGCCTGTGGTGAGGTGAGCCACTGAGGCTTTCATTTCCTTTGATCTGATTTCAAAGACTGGCCTGCAGGCTGTGGTAACTGTCCCTTCTGGTCACCACATTCTACTAGATTCTACTAGCAGCACAAGTTTTATAATTCATATCTTATTTTGTTCCAGTTCCCTTGTTTCGTTACTATTTTTTCTGTTCTTCATGTCACTTACTCTTGCTTTCATTTATGTATGATCTGCAGTGAAGATGTTTCCTGTGTTTATCCTGTGTGACATGCCTATACCGATTCCTTTAAGTCCTCTCACCTTCTTTCTCTGCCTGGTATCATTCTATTTTGGGCCATTATCTGTGATAATAGTTTATTATCTACTACTTGCTGGTTTGTTTTATATAATTCCATATAGACTAATACCAAAGATAGAGCTGTCTGTAAAAGAGTTGTCTGTGAAAAAAAAGTTATAGCAAATTAAATGAAATGTAATGCCTGGGTTTATGTTTTTGTTACCTGGGAAAAAGGTTATGTATTGTTGCCCAAGTGGTCATACAACAGTACCAGAAATAATGAACCCCATGCCACTCAGACTGAATCAGTTGGTTTGGTTCGATGACACAAATGTTTGACATTTCAGTTTTTCTCTGACTGTGTGACTTCAGAGCTACATAAACCATCTCTTGACTTTTTCCCAAATCCATTTCAAATTCACTGTATCCTTTCAGAAATCTACAGTAGCTTTCAAACAATGTTTTAAACAGGTTTTCTATTATTATTATTTTTATATATTAACCAAACTCTCCAAACTCCACTGCAAGTGCTAGAAATAAAAGTTACAGTTACTCCAGTATTTACTACAGTATTTGACTCCTACTGAGATTAGCAAAGTGTATTGCTGCTGGGATAAATTAAGGCTTAATTACCCCACAGTTCTCCACTTGCTGAAGGAGGCTGGCATTGACAGAAGCATACTTTGCTTGCTATACAACTTGCCTATACAACCTATACAATTGTGGTTTTCCACCCACCTACATAACTGTATAATCCATTATTATAGATTTTAGGAGGCTGCAAAAGGGTTCTACAGCAAGGGGAGATCATTTGTTGATGGGAGCAGTAACTTAATGAGGTCCTGGGAGAGCTATCGTCAGTACACAGGAAGCCAGATATAGTAAGCCATAGCCCAGGGTTCTGCTATAAGACATGTCTTATTGGAAACCAGATGTTTGTCACAAAACAGGTGACAGTGATGGTAATGAGACAACAAGGGCAGATGAGGTAAGTATAATATTATGAAATGGACTGGTGAGCTGAATCAGTTGAAAAGTAATTCAAATGACAGATTTGCTAGCACAGCTAGCACAGCACATTGCTGCCCTGCAAGGAGGAAATAACATCTCAAGGTCATCATCAGGCCTATTAGGAGCACATCTGACCTGCAAGCTCAACTGCCAGCCACACCAATTCATGTAGAACCCAACGTGGCTCAGGAAACAAAGCCTCCCACTACTGTGTCATGCAGAAAAAGCTGATGCGTCATGTGTTCTGAGGTCATAAACACACACACAGACACACACATATATGCAGTGCACTAACACACATGCACATACTCACACACACACACAGGCACACACATGCGCGCGCACACACACGTATATAAACACACAGACACACTCACATGGAGAACAGGAACCACTGTTGGCACCACGCTAGCCCCCCCCTCCCCGGCTGTCAGATCAGAAGTTCCACCCCGGGCCCAATCACAGGCAATAGAGGTTATGCACTGACGTCACTTTTCCGCCAGAATACGCCCCCTCAGTCGGACTGAGTGGCAAAACATCCTGCACCATGGCTGCCTTTAGTAGGGGAAACTGCGAAACCAGGAGCAAAACAAATGATTATCTGCTTAAATTAAAGGCAGTTGGACTCAACAGTGATCCTTACAATTTACCAAAGAACCAGTAGTCCATGGACATTGACATGTGGCCAGGAATCAGGTTTCCTGACATTTATATGTACCTGGACGCCAGGGAAATACACAAAGCAAAGCCTGAAGGCATACAAAAGCCGGGACATTCTAAAACACTTAACGTGGCTTAATGTTCCAAAACTGCAATCAATGATCACCAAATTTCTCTTGGACATCTTTTGTCAGAAGCACTTCCTCCTGCCAAAACTGAAATCCTAGGAGTATGGTCGTTATCTCACACTAAGCGTTCTTCTCTCCAATGACGTCCATTATAAGGAAAAAGCTTAACGTGGCTTAATGTCCCAAAACAGCGATCACCAATGATCACCAGCTTTGTCTGACATCTCACATGTCATAAACACTATCTCCTATCAAAAAAGCTAAACTCTCCATTGACGCTTATTATGAGGAAAACGCTTCGTAGCTTAATTTTCCAATCAGCGATCAACTAACAAAAAAGCAAAACTGAGAGGACAGCGCTTAACTTAACGTCAGCCTAACTACCATATTCCTTAGATTTTAGTTTTGTTTTTTTTGATAGGAGATGGTGTTTATGACATGTGAGATGTTAGACAAATTTGGTGATCGTTGGACGCTATTTTTGGAACGTTAAGCCATGTTAAGCCGTTTCACGTTAAGCACAAAAGCTTGGTCGTACCTACTTCAAGGCGGGATTTGTTGGTGAAATTAAAGTTGCGAGGACACTAATGGATACAACTTTTATTCGGAAAGATGTAAGCTACACGTTTCGGTGCCTACAAATTGCAGCAATCCATTTGCTTCTCTTTTCTTTAGCTTTCGGCAGTCTGCAAAAAGATCAATCAGATAGTCAATTGCACAACAGATTTCCCATTTTAGATGTGTTTTTTGTGTTTTTGCGGCATTCAAGCTGAACGCTGCCACTCAGTGGGTGTAACCCGCATGACTCCGCCTACTGTGATGTCACGTGCATAACCTGTATAGATCAGATATGATTTACTAAAGCCCTTTCAGATATGCACTGGACGCCGGAATGTATCCGGCCCTTACCTGGAGGAGCTGTATGTGAGAACGCAAATGTCTGAATCAGTCGGACCGGACGTGTGACAGACTTCGTTCTGCCAGCTCCCTAGTACAAAGTCCATCTCATGTCAGAGTGAGCCCATGTGTGAATAGAGCAGGCAACGTTCCAGAGAATTCACCCCGAGCAAATGGACATGTTGATGACGTTTCTGTCTTTCTATCACGCGACTGGCGCGAAACCCGAAGAATACAAACATCTGCCTCCTACTCTTTTCTGCATGCCTGTGAATTGCTTTCCACTGTTTCGTTGACATTGCGGATACCTCCAAATACATGCTATTTTAAGTCCAATGATCGTTAAAGAGATAGTTAGCTATAGTTATACTGCCAAAACTTGTCTCTTAAGATGATTAATAACGTTGGTTAGTAGTTTATTATCTGGTTAGTAGCTAGCTAAACTGTAGCTAAGTAATAGTGATAAGTATAGTGCAGGGGTGGCCAACCCTCTCCTGGAGAGCCACATGTCCTGCATGTTTTAGATCTCTCCCTGCTCCAACACAGCTGATTCAAATGATCAGTTTGTTATTCAGCAGCTTCAGGAGTTCATAACGAGTTGATCATTTGGAAGTTTCTACAGTCTGTATTTTTAAAACAACACTGGAAGCACTCGGAGGCAGTGGTGCGTGAATGCATACTGCATTTGAGTGTGGATGGTGGGTCTCCTCCACTGCAAGCTCCTACTACACTTCACACAGTCTGAGTGTCCGGGGTGTGCTCACCCACCGTTTCAGCAAGAGCCCAAGATCAGCACCATCCCTCTGTTTCTCCTCTCTAAACCCGGCCTCACTGGGGTTTGGGTTTGAGCAGCGCATTGCTAACAAATCGAACATTTTGATTATTTTACTATAAAAAGTGAGCCCCATGTATTGTCAATGTATTACAAAGCAACAGAAACAGAACTTGAGTCTAATTGCATATGTCATCTACTCAATAATATACTCAAGATACAAAAAACTGCTCAATGTTTATCAGTGTCATAGAAGAAAAAGTAGAGTTAGAAAACAGGCTGGTCTTATTGCATAAATAGGAGGGGAGTTTGTATAGCTATACCAAGGAAGACATTCTTAAGATGTCTGCACTTACATCTGATAAACAGGAAGCATTGGATAATATTCAAATGAGGGTCAGTGGAAAAATTACAAAAGCTCAAGATGAATAAGTCAGCAAGCCCTGGCAGTGTACCCAAGAGCACTTAAATAGCTAGGAGAGATTATTTATAAACTGACATAAATATGCATGTAATCAATAATTTTATTTCTAGAAACTGTAGAAATTCTCGAAGACAAAAAAAATAAGCAATAAGCAAGAAAAATAGCAATATGTAAAAAAGGGGTTAGTTTTACTTCAACATCTCGTCTAAGGTTTCAGAATCTATAATTAAGAACAGGTTAGAATTATATTCCTGAGAAAAAAAATCCCGAAGGACAACCCATATTTTTTTCTTTTTTTTCTTGTGAAAAGTAAAAAATGCATCAGTTCAAATCAGGCTTGTGACAGTATGGATTTGTATTTTCCAAAAACAACAAAATGTCTCACAAGAGACTTAAAAACTAAAATCAGTAGCATTTAATAGAGTCCCACGCACAGTAGTAGCAAAGTGTAATGATGACAGAGATCTCATCTGAGTGGGAGTCAGACATGTGGGATTCATTTTGGGGCCTTTGCTGTTCTTTACTGACACAAATGACCTTGATATTAGAGATGCAACAGAGGGACACTCAGAGAGAATTTGATTGATGCTTTTAAATTTGACTAAAGACTAACATAAAAAAAACAGACTGCAGAGGCATGGATTCTGTCATAGAAAAGAAGGACATGCATGAGCAGGAATTAGCTGAAGTAAATTTCACATCAATATGGGCAATTTAGTTTCTCCACTTTGTTTACATTTTTTACAACACTCATGGAAGCAAAGAACCATGGAGATGTCATGACCAGGCCTGATATAGCTAGCATTCTCAGCTGTGGGTAAAGCCATGAACCTAGCCTTTGTTGCATGATTTTGTTGGTGGGAATCATTTAAACCATATTGTGGACAGAACTGGCAACAAGAGATTAGATTGTTTAAGAGTATTTGGTATTTGGTTTTGAATCTGACATATTGTTGGAAGACAGGGTTTAAACTACCTTGGTTCAGATGTCTAGAATAATGACTGGACCTCTAGGTGTTGCAGCTAACCCACTTGATCACAGCCTGTTCTTAACGAAGTTGCAAACAGCAATTTACCACATGCAGAACAACACAACCAAACTCTCTGGCAAGGCAGGATGGCTATAGCATGAGAAAAAATACTTCAGCTTTTCCAGATGCAAAAAATATTCCCCTGTATAATATTCTACTGTATACTATATACAAATCATTTTCATTTGCAGTATTCAGAAGGCAAAAAAGTGTTCCAAATGGGCCTCATTCCTTGAACTGTTTGATGAAATACCATCATATTTTGTTCTTGGGAAAAGTGCACATCATCTTGTTGTCATTCACAGCAGCACACATCCACCAGCCATCCAGTGGCGAACCATCAAGGTATTCAGACAAGGCCCTGGAATCCTCAGATGAAAAAATAAAAAACGTATCTGATTAATTTTATAAATAAAATGAATTGAAATAAAACAAATAAAAATCATCTCTGTGTTGCTCATCTGTAATATTAGTGTTACGCCGACTTGGTTCTGTTGTTTTCTGTCCATGCACTGTGCATTTGAGTGGTTTTGTGTTGGAAAAAAATGCAACCAATCAGATATTTTTCTACAGAGTCTCTGGGGAGAATATCCTCCATCCAGGGTATTCTATATCCTTGATAGAATGCCCTCACCATTAAACGGAATGAGAGCGTACACTTGGATTGACAATTTGATCAACCAATCATATTTGGATTTGTAGCCAATGGGCGTATTCTTTCAGATTTTCCCACAGCTCCAGGGTATTCTAGAACACCCACTCACTCACTCAGAGTCTCAGCCAGACACCTAGCTTAGTGCTAACTAGCGATTGATAGCCGACATCGAAAATGGCAACAGGTGGAGATGATATTGTCACGGATTATCAGTGCCCTTTTCAAGATGATCGTTCAATGAAAAGGTGGACATTGTTAAAAAAGCCTGCCCAACGCCCGAACATCTCAAGCTCAATCAACCTGCAAAAGCAGGCTATGTTCGCCATTTTCAGGCTAGCAACTGGGAACGATACACTTGGCTTACAGGCTCAGTTCGACACAAGAGGCTCTACTGCTGGGAGTGCTTGTTGTTTGGGACCGACAACGGTGTGTGGAATTGTAAAGGCTACGAGAATCTTAGCTGTTTAACTAAGGCTGCACAAAAACACGAAAACACAGCAGGTCATCTTAACCCTTTCACACGTAACTTACTTTATGCTATGTAGTGCGCGTGTTGTTACATGGTTCGTTTTCTACGGTTCATGTTTTCTTCAGCATTATTAATCTTCTCATAGTTTTCACTGCCGCATTTGCTATATTTTTAATGTTAAATCACTGTTTCCTCAAAACTAAAATTAGCTAGAATTTTTCCAATCTCATGTTCTAATCGTACCGGTTTTAGCATATGCGCTAATCGGCAAACCACACCGGTATGATCGTGCTAAAGGGTTAAGGCATATTATATTTTGCATAAAGCGGAAAAATGGCCAGGGATACCTGTATTTTTCGTTAGTGATTTTTTTGGGGGAGGTATAGAAGGCGCAGTTCTGATAGGCATGGTTCGCCACTGCGTTTAACACACCAGTAGTATGCTCCAATATGGTTGTATTCAACCTTCCGTGGTGTCTGCAGGTTGACCAGCAGTGTCATCAGACAGAGTTTAAGAACGTAACTCTATGATGATGAAGGACACTTGAATGAAATGTTTGCTAATGTTTGCACTTTGCCCTCTGCACTTGAGTACCTCACCTGAATTTACCGCTATTTCTTAATGCTTAATGAAGATAACAAATCCCCCTGTAAATCTGTTGGGTTTCAAGAGATTATGCTGTCTTCGGTGCATGCCAAGTTATGTTATTCTCTAAGCATTAATTACTGACTAAATGCATACTTTGCCTGCGTTTTCTGAATTCTGCACCTCCCACGTTAACCTGTTCATGGTCACATGCTGAGCATGTGGCTCCTGTTTCTGAACTGAACCAAATCCTGGCTGCTCAGCAAAACTGAAAAACCAATGGCCCTGTCTGATACTACTGAATCACCAAGCTCTGTGGCCAGTGAATGATCAATTCCCAGGTCAGGAAAGGTCATTGTACATTTTCTCAGTGACAAACAGTGATGGCTGTCAATGTCCTTCTCAAAGTCACCCCAAAGTGAAAACCAGGGGACAAGGACTTGTCAATGAATGCAGAAACACTCCTATAAACAGCAGGAAATCCCAATAGTTACACATGATGAGAAAGCCAGGATACTGGCCTGAGAAGTGGCACATATATTGTCCTGCCTGGCATTAAGGCCCCAAAAGTCACTGTAGACACCACTTTAAAATAACTGCCATTTTCTTTCACACCGTAAAGAGGTGGAATCTCAAACTTTTCCTAGGAGAAGAACAGGATATTAAAAATGCATGTGCCTTTGGCAACGGCTGAAGGCGCATGGAATTTCAAATAATAGTGAGTTGTAATTCAATTACAATTGCCGTGAGAAACTAGTGCTGAAACTCACATGTGGAGTGAGAGAGAAGCTCTGGAGACCGTAGAGTGGCTACAGCTTCACAGTTCTACAGTGGTTGCCTTTCCATTTAGGCTCAAAGAACTGCCAAAACCAAGGACAAATGCTATTAAGATGATTACATGATGATTCTAAAGACTATGAACTTCAGAGTGCCAGACAGCCAAATAGGTTGTGTGAGCTCACATGAAAAATAGGTGGTCAGTCACTGTTTGGTCTTCCTCTTCCATCATTTATTCTTGTTATCTATATGCAATTCTGAACATATTTCATACAAGGTCCCAACTCTACATGACCAATATGAATGATATGAAAGGAAGGCATATCATGTACGGTCACTCACTACAACCAAGCTAAACTTCAGAAGTGTTGTGTATACAAGAATTGTCTGAATATAAAAAAGCACACATATGCACTACCTCTGAGTTTGAAGGCAATGTCACATATAACTTGAGTGTATCTGTCAATGTGTCCTGGGTTTTGGGTGGTTGTCTATTTAGCCAGTTCCCCTTGAGAAATATCAGTATTCAGCCAGCTAGCTACCTTAAAGGGTTAACTCATACATGATTTGTAATTAAAATAGCAAATATATTCTCCGCTGCTATTTATTAAGATATGGTATATTCTTTTTCACAGTTCATGAAGAATTTTTGAGTCCCTCACATGAATTCATTAAGCATTGTACACTGTCTAGATAAACACAACATCACACATACTACTACAGAATTCCTCAGTTGTAGAGCATGAGGATAATATGTGTAATGTAATGTGATTTATGGTATTTGCAAAACAAGTAGGTATGTTTTAGGGATGTAACGATTTATCGAATTTCATGATATCGCAATAAAAACATGTCTTGATACCGTTATGGGACTGTGATGAAATCTACCAGGATATTACATGGTTATTTTGCTAGTAGAGCTGCGTTCTACTGTCTCTCCTTTTTGAAAATTGTATTGTTTTTGTTTTGCAATTGTACCAGGGGTGGTTTGTTCCTTAGGGCGGTCGGGCGACGCACCACCAAAGGGGGAAAGGGAGGGAATTTTTCTATCACATTCTACCAGTGTTACGCTAGCTGTGACTGTTCTAAACATTTTGTCCTGCCTCTGAATATCACAGTCCAATCAGCGTCAAGTCATGTTCCGTGGAGTACTGCCCCTTTCGGGCAATTTCAGTTTGGCTGAATATTGCCCAGATTGCTGTGATAGGCTCTCATGTTAAGGCAATTTTTTTCGAACTGCAGGCACTGCAATGCAATCTGTATGGGTTCCAGGTGGGCTTGCACTAACGTGCTTTCGTCATACATAACCTGGTGTAGGAATCGCCGGGGCAGCCAGCAATCTTGCTACATTCAAGGTCAACATGGCTAATGTTACCTCAACTAAGCAACTTGATTGCGTCATTAAGAGAAATACTGTTCAGTTGTCACAGTAATCAGGATAAATTGGCAACTAAAGAATTAGGACCACCCAGAGCAAATTTAAACATCAAGCAAGTATCTACAAATGGGGGGGGAAATCGTATAACCGAGGATTTTCGCAGAGCTGGTATGAGTGAAAAACGTGGCTAGCAGGCTGCGAAGTAGCTAACACTTTGTTTGCAATGTGACAATGTCAAGTTAGCAAGCTGACTAATTTGCACAATGCAATGTGACAATGTCTACTTAGCTAGCTGTTAATTTACCCATTGGACGGGTAACCTTAGCCATCATCGCAACAATTGCCCCCCCCGAGAGATTTGGCAGGAGCCGCCACTGAATTGTACATACATAGCTCAATCATTCATTGCCAAAGACAATTCATGCCAATTTTTGCACATGCACATGCTTAGGTCATGGCTGGCTGCTTTTATTTTATTTTATTAAAAAAGGAAATCAGAAGCACTTGAAGCACTTAACAAAATGATGGTTTATTATTTAATAAAGGACATTTTTTCAAGTCATCATTTTACACTGTTTTTTAATATAGCGATAAATGTCCCATCGTGGACTTTTTATCATGGTATTATCGTACTGTGAGTTTTTGGTATCATTACATTACATCTAATTATCATTATATCACAAATCATATCACACAGTTCTTTTTATGCTCTTTGGTTCTGTTTTTTTGCATAGACAACTGCTTTTGCTGCACACCTGTCCCAGCTCGTCATGGGGTTCTGCATCAGCTTTGCTACATCAGGCCTACAGGGCCGGAGCACAGATATAGGCATGTGCCAGCAATTTGAGGATCAGGCTGGACACCCCATCCATACCAAACGAGCAGATGCCCTTGGAACGAGCCTGTGCAAGTCCAGCTCTGCGCAGGTGATGAATAAATGCATCCCCATGGTGTCGTCTATTTTAAACACAAGCAGAAACACAGGCAGCCACCCCGGGAGAGATTTGTAGCTCATCTTCTCTTTTTTTAATGCCAAATGTCAGTAAATCCTGCAGGGAGACTTTTCGGAGCTTCACCTACAAGCTGAGGTCAGAGAATTAGAAACTAATGTGCTGTCAACAGAAGACTGCAGAGATCATGGGCAAACAGGAGGCCATACACATGCACGCGCGCACGTGCGCACACTCACACACACGATTACAATTAGACAGCCAACAGCATTAGCCATAATAAGAGCATTATCCATCTAATTTTGTCCATAAGAGCCATCACTCAAACAGCCATGTCACGCTCTGCCTGCACTGTATAATCATCTATAGATTACTGATCTAAAATATATACATTACAACAACAAAATTTCCAGGAGATATATATATGGCTGGTCTTTTTTTGATGAACCACTTAAATCTGTGGGCATGCTGCTTTCAAGATGTTCAAAAAGGAAAATCCTTTTAAATTCCTCTCTGTTGCAGTTTAAGTATTAGCAGCCCATTTTTTCTGATAATCTGAAATTTGCAGATACTGGAATTTGGGTCATACCAGCCATGTTTTGAAGGAAATATTTTAGTAATTGTTCGCCATACCAGAAGTCTCTTCTCAAACTGTATGCAGTTAGGGTTGCCACCTTTGATTTGTGAAAAACAGGACACTTGGACCTTTTTTTTTGGGGGGGGGGATTAAACCATATTTGCATGTTAACAGTTGTAGGACTCTCTATTGCCTCTCTTACCTATACTTGTCCTGATGCAGACGCACTCCTTGACGCAGTTGCACTCACTCTGGACTCCTTTGACTGCTGCTGTCCATTTCTACATTAAATAGATTTTTACTTTAATGTGTAAATATATACTGTCTAATTATAGTCTACTATAAAATCTAATCTTATGTCCAAAGGTATACTCCCTTTAGAAAAGAAAACATGATTAGATGTATTATAATAGATTATAAACAACTATTTAACTTAATGAATTGGGGCAACCTAACACTGACATTTCTTACCTCTTTTTCGCACTTATTTTATCCACAATCCGTAGATAAGTAGCTGTGGCCGTGAAGCACTCCGTGGTATGCACTGCTAAGCTCCGCTATTGTTATCCCGTCTTCCTCTGGTGAACCTTTTTTGTCATAAAAGTTAAAATGACTAGTTTGCTTAATACAAAACTCTGGTGCTTCTTTGTTATTGCATGGTTTCCAGCGCTGTTTTTCCTTCATATTTAACTGAAATTTTGGCAGGACACAAAACAGGTGGCGGAGAATGGGTCTCCTTGGGTGGGCCTTACCCATTCAGAAAAGTTTTCTCTTTTCGACCAGTCTGAGTTGTACGTTGTAAATCATTTCTTCTTTGACGCTGGTGGCTCGTCCGATTTTGTTTTGTCGTCTTCCTCGTCCGTCTCTCCCCCCATTTCACAAAACCGAGAAGATAAATAGAAAGTTTAAAAAAAAGATAATAACGTTACCTAATAACGTTAGCTAGCAACTGAACTCACGGTGGGGTCGTGGATGTGGATGCGCGCGGCAGACCGACAGCCCGGGCAGTTGCTAGGCAATAAGGTAAGCTTTCGTATTTCTGCTACCAAACAAATGAAAGTATAGACATGGCCAATCGTCGCTGTTTTTTACCCGTTTTTACCCATTTACGGGCGCAGGATTGGATGTATAAACATAACCAGGAAGAAAACAGAATAGCTGTAGAAGGAAACCAAATGAGGTTTTATCTGAAACTATGAAATTCTAAATTAGAAGTACATTTTCTCAAAAACCGGGACAATTCGTGTCCCGGGAAAGATAATCCCGGCAAAACCGCGACAGGTGGCAACCCTATATGCAATGCAGTGTAAAGAGTTCACTGTCTAAAAAAAGAAACTGCATGAAATAGTCTTCAAAACTTCAAAAAAAAAGTTTGAGTCAAGGCTAAAGGTTAGACGTCATGTTCCTGTTCTCCATATTTGCAGGAGGCTTTGATTTCAGCAAGACAGCAGCAAATCAAGCGGAGACAGCAGAAACAAAAGTAAGATACAGACACCCTATCCTCTCCATTTCTACCGGCCTGAGGGTCTCTTATATATATATATAGCTCATCAAAACACTGATAATCCTCCCCATGCCTCACAGCCTTAGTTACATTACACTTTTCACAAAGCACGTTCCAAGTCACCTGCTGGGAGAGCTCAGATGACATTCTTATTTTGAGTAAGACAAGCTGTTAATATGCATTCAATTTATTGTATGGATTTGTTAGGCTGTGCAATATGCTGGCAACAGTATTATAGCCCCTTGTCTTTCACAAAGTGAACACTATAAAAAAATATTGTGAAATAAACCACTTTTCCAGCCATGGGTCCTATATACATATATTTCTTGCACTAGTTTACATGCCTGCCCAATATAAACATACATCTATCTGTCTTAACCACTAATATGCATACATACCTTATATAGATATACTTATATTCTAACAACTTGTATACCTATCTGCTCTATATAAGCATGTATACATCCTAACCACTAGTATACATTTCTGCTCTCAGGTTCAGGTTACTTTATTTGTACCCAGAGGTAGATTTGGTTTGCAGTAAAGAGTCCTAATTCATGTACACACATGTAGTAACAAACAGACAATTTCATTTTCACAGTCATACATCGTTCATCTTCACACTTGCTCTACAGGCAACAAAGACCATAACACATAAACATAAAACATAGAATATAACATAAAAGTTCTCAGGGGTCCAGTCTTTTCTAAGACATTTAAGAGTGTACTAAAAAACAATAAAACAATCAATAAAAGAGTTCAATAAATTAAAATAAAATAAATCAAAAAATTATTAACAATTATACTATGAACAATTACTGTATACTATGACTTATTCATCTGTGTAATGGCTGCTGGAACAAAACTGTTGTTGTATCGTTTTGTTCTACATCTTGGAACTAAACATGGAACCTGACTGTAACTAAAAATAACCACCTTTGCATTGCTTCCCTTGTCCATGTGTGAAAGATGATGTTTTAACTAAAAAGTTTGTCTTATATTTAGTTTCAGATAATAAATGATGAATGACGACAGATCAGTTAATATTGATCTGGGAATTAATTTGTGCATGTCAATATTTCCATCCCATACAAGTTTTTGAATTGTTCTTGAACAGTGTCAGAGCACAAACTCACCTTTATGATTAATTACCAATAAAACCTACAAAGAATTTGGAGCTTATATTGAACACAGCATTCAAATGTCATATGGATACAACTTGTATAAGCATTCCAAGAAGGATTGAAGTTCTTCTGAACACAATTCTGCTGTTAGATTCTTCTGAAGGTTAAAAAATGTTCATATGTTGTTAGGTATATTCTCTTTTTCCCCCATTTTCTCCCCAATTTGGAATGGCCAATTCCCTGAATTCTGGAATGTCCCATTTGTCATTATCGACGTTCAGTCCCATTGCACAACTCCACTGTCAATCCGGGAGAGCGTGAACAAGCACGTGCCCTCCTCTGAGACACGTGATGTCAGCTGCTGCTTCTTTTCGCCCTGCGGTCCACAAGCTAAGTTAGCACAGAGGTGAATCATTGGAAGACATTTTGTATGCAGCTTTGCCACGTGGACCACAGGCGCCCAATCGACCAGCAGGGGTCGCTGTTGCTAATGGGACCGAAGCCCCTGCTGATGTATCCCCATCCCTGGCGGAATGAAGCCAATGCGTTCCGCCTGTGAGCTCCCGGTCACTGTCAGCTAGTGACACGGTCGGGTTCGAACCCGGGCCGTAGCTGTCAGGGCTCAGGCAGGGACTCAGGCGCAGACAGAGATGAATGATGCACAAATAATTTATTACAGCCCAAAGCGAAATCCAGGCACACAAGGGCAATGAAAACAAAAGCACATGGACAGGGAAAACAAAAGCAAACTGGCTACTATACCGCAGTACTGACAGTAACATTCAGTCTACACTCAGAATGAGTGCTTTTACCGACTGAGCCACTCGGGAGCCCTGTTGTTAGGTATATTCCACTATTTTGTTTCTGTCTACATACAGAAAAAAGAAATGAAAACACCAGACATTACATAAAACTCTGGAAATAGGAGTTAAATATTCAAGGATTCATTTTCTATATCTTACTCGAAATATTCACTTCAATTTGAGAAGTGATATCATGGCCCTACTATCATTGAAACAAATAGCTATCTTATGTATTAACAATGGTTTATTGCCATGTAATCTGTGTGTTCTTAATGTACGTTTGTTAAAGAAATTAATTTTTCATTGAATGTGTGAGTGTAAGTATTTATGTGTGTATATACACTTTAAAATATTAAAGAAGCCTAAAGAGGCACGCATAAAACTTGCTGAATTTGTTTAGTGTTTGATTATCAAACAGCTTACAAAACCAGATTAAGAGGTTTTGGAATCAACTGTCTGGGAAACAGCAAAGTCAAAGGATCTATAAGGATCAATAAAGTACAGCAGCTGCCTTCTTCTCTAATGTTAGCAGAGATAGCAGAAGGTCACCTGTGTTCACCAGTGTAGATACAAAGGAATCTCAAAGCCACTGCTTATCTATTTTTATTGTCACAAATGCAATTCAGAGATCCAAACTTTATTGCTAGCACAAGGCTTTCTTTGGTGGTTTCACCATGTGAATGAAATAAATGTTTGAGAAAGGATCACAGGGTTAGGGATAGGGTTAGGGTTAGAGTTAGGGTTATGTAGGGCTGTGTAGGGGCAGTTACAGTAGTGGTATTGCGGAAAGCTGTGGGTGTGGTGGAAGAACCACTTCCAGGTTTCAGGATTGAACAATGTGTCCAATGCGGACATTACTAAGCATTATACCTCCATTACATCTCATGTTTTCCAACTTGTCTGGATTTTGACCACCTTCTCAATTCCAGTTAGGGGTGTTACTAGAATGTATCTGGTGTTCTAATAAAAGGAATCAGAATAAGATATAATGAGAGAACTTAAAGTCAGAGTAATTCATGCCCTGTGAGAATTCCTAGTCAAATAAAAATAAAAAAAGAGATTTTGTCAGTTTAACCTTGTGAGGTTCCAAAGACACACTCCACTGTACTCTAAAGTCTCTGAGTGCACTTATTTCTTTTGAAACAACATGACAAGCCATAATCAGGGAAGAGAAGAGAGGGTTTCAAGAGATATGCTGACAAAAAAATCCCTCAAAGAATATTATTAAGCAAGACCTGCATCCATGTCTGTAGAACACTACAGTAATTGTATTTGTGCTGTGAATTAAAATGATTTTAAAAATTTGGTTCAAATGTTTTTTGGTTTTTTTTGCTCACACATATCTCAGATTAACAAGGACATAAAATTGGTACAGAAGTAGAATAATTGTTGATGCTCTGCAATGCTAATATATCAATAGTTAAAATTAGTAGAGGGGAAAGATAGACTTTATTTGCTATTGAACACTGTTAACAATGCCTATATGCACTGGATGGACTTGTGGTGTTGTCAGTATTTATGAGCCACACCTAGTGCAAAGCCACAGAGAAACCTTGGCTAAAATTTTCAGTATTTCATCACTGGCATACTATTGTCTTTGCCCATGTGCCACTGCATGGACATTTATAGGCAGAGAACTGAATTCTCCATTTATGCACCATCATCATATAATTGTGGGCTTTGTCATGGTATAAAGACACTATTTTTGTGTTGCTAATGTACACTCTTGACTGACAGCTCATGAAATTTGCTCCAGTTGACGCCAGTCAAGATCACAGAATGTTGAATGGTGTCTACTGGTCTGGATAGAGGAAGCAAAGCGGTAAACCCCCCACCCCCCTTCAGAAATAAGCAGGCATTGATCAGTCTGGTAGTAGCTAGGAGTGGCACTCCTTTTCACAGCACTGGCAATTTGCTACCAGGAATCTCATTTTGATCTGACATTCCCAACTCATTTTACTTTTAAAATCACCCTGAATATTATGACATCATTTTTCCCACATTACCATGGCATTTGCATCCCACACTGGACCAAAGGTTTGTTTTCTTGTCGCCTCTTAAAGGGATATGATCACTACATATAACAATATGGAGAAGGAACACTTGTTCATGTATGACAGCATTTATATGTCTGGGGATAGATCAACAGTATTAGCTCAACCTGTGCATGTATGTTTCATACCAGACTGATCAGCAATTACAGTAACAGATTCGGCAGTGCTTCTATGGTTGGCTTCTATATGTTGGTAAATGAGGCCCCAGCTGATAGGGTATCCAAGTAACAGACATTGAATGACACACTTACTGGTGCTGTATTGTACTGGTTTACAGCAAACTGAAAATGCCCTTCTATTACAAAACATAAATAAAGACTATATTTACTTTTATGTATTAAGCAATAAATGGTAGGTTGGACTTGTTGGACTTGGACTGGTTTGCTGCTGCATACTAGGCTGCAAAATGTATTTTTCTTCTTTCGGACAGGTATGGAAGCAGACCCAGCTGGCGTCCGGTCCAGTTTGAACAACAGACTTTCAATGTTGCTAATTCTGAAGCAGTAATATAACTACAGAGACTCGTGTCAGATCACATCAATTGCCATCCATTTGCCTTTCACGTTATTAAATTATTGTAATATTCTTCCTGGTGTAATTAATTTGTCTTATCCTGCTCATTGAAATATATGGAAATGACCAGACATGTCAATGCTTTTGTCAGGGATTTTCATTAACCAGGCGATGTGTTTCCTTCATGCTGGTACTCTGTTCTTGTTCTAGCATGTGATTCCTTTTAGCTCACTAACTAGCTAACTCTTGCCAGAAAGCTGGATGGAAAGCTAGATAAACTCTGAAACATCACTTATTCATAAACGCTCTTTTCAATATTCATATAATAACATAAACATCAGCCTTTGTTTAAGTGAAGCATAGTGGTGTTTACATGTGAGTTGGTGGTTTTCAGCAGTTAGATATAGCCAACTTAAGTAGTTACTTAAGATAGTTACTCCTTTGAGGGTTCTATGGCCAAAACTGTTGGCCAAAACATGAACAAGATGGTTTGAATATTCAAAAGTTCAAAAATAAATGATAAAGATAAAAATGAGCACCAGCAGAAAATATTCTGCAGCTACATGCTCTTCAAATCACATCTAGTGTCAACCCGGTGTGCCTTATACAGCCACAGTGCACAATCTCCTCTGCTGAAGCCCCTCCTGGACTGAATGGCTGAGCTTCCTTTTGGAAAACAAGATGTCAGACACAGACGTCTGGCATTAATCCCATCTGTTTGTGTTGACAGGAATAACCACCAAGAATAACCAACAAGCTACACTACCAGTAGCACTGTCTTTTACAGGTTTACCAGCTTCAGTTTTAAACCCTCTACACTCTGGTGCTTTGTCGTACTGACACGTATGTTTAGAAGTAATGGTAACACCAATATACTGCCTGGTGAAGCCCCACACAAATATAGTGCTTAATTACTTATTAAACTGAAAGTCCATAATTTGTGTGGTCCTAAAAATTATTCTGACATGCTAGAAACTGACTGGCAGCACACATTTTCAAGGGGAATACCGAGATTAGTAAGCACCTGAAACACCACAACATATGAGCAGATAAGCCAATGTACTCAACTTTAGAATGCATCATATGGTGAAACTATATGAAATATAAATTGCATATATGTAATTTCAAATGGATTGGTTGCACTTGGAAAAACAAAAAACAATCCTATGCAAAGATAGTGCTTTAAAGGCTAGATGTGTGTCAGAACGTCTTTCTCAGTGACGTGGACATCAAAGATGAAAACGCTTTTGACATTCCTCAATGTCCACGGTTGCTCATGGTGTTGTCTCAGTGACAAGCAGATCCTTTGAGGATCAGCAGATCGGCACCTCTTTCAGCTTCAGATGCAGAGGCCCTCAAGGAGCAGTGACAGCCGTTTGGTGGCTGCTGTTGAATCAGCTGACCTCTCAGTTGATGAGAGACATCCTATTTCTTCAAAGCTCCGCTGCACACACATGTTCCTGTGTCCGTTGGCTCACAGGGGCTCTGTGTGGACGAACCTTTCAAGAAGGCTGGCAGCCAGACCCGTCTCGTAAGATTCATTCCAAGGAGATAGCTAAGGAATTGAAGGAATCATTTCCATAATCCTAAGGCAAGCTTTTACTGCTTAAAACATCTGAAGTTACATACAAAACTACAAAGTTGCTATCTTTCCTGGTTTAAGAAGTCAATATAGAAATTATGTAATAGTGCAAGTAAAACTCAGGAAAGTAAAGCATTTAAAAAAAAACAATAACATCATAATAACCAATGAAGATATATATTATTATATATTTTTATATTTAATAAAATTCTTTTTATTTATTTATCAGTACTAGGTTCACAGCTGCAAGACTGAGTAATTGTTACTTGAAGTCTATGTGCATACATGCATATTCCGTCTATCATATAGGCATTAAATGTGTTTATCAGTGCTTGTGAATGTTAATAGCACTTCCCTGCTGGCTGTCATTCTATGCTGCAGTGATTTAAGTTTTTACATTGCTGGTGTGTATTGTGGGTGCCCTTTGCTTTGCCCAAAGGACCTTCTGGCTAAAATGCATAACTGTCTGTTATCAGCACCACAGCGAATTTCTGCTTGTGCCTCTGCGTACAATGTCAAGATATTTCGAACATAAGACAATGAAGGAGAGCTGTGATATGGAATCCTTAACCCAAATAATCTGTAAAATCCCACTTCAATTGCTTCTTTTTAAATTGAAAAATAACATTTAAAATCAAATAAAACATAATTCACTTCTGAAGTAAATTAATGAAACAAGATATGTGGTAAATGGTAAGGTAATTAGCTGCAGCTAACAAGTTTGCCATCTATGCCAGCTATGTAGTTACAGGTGTCTAGCTGATAAGCTTTGATGATTATTGATCATCAGATACAATATTTGACTGCATTACAATGTAGGACATCAATGGGGAGCACAAGGGAGATCTGTCCCTTTATCCCCGTTGACCACCCCCTATCTCCCTCCTTTAAGAATATGAGTCAGGGTGGCAACTCTTTGCTCTGCTTAGTGTTTACATGATGAAGGCATAGAAATCAATTCATGATTTCAAATTAAACACAAAAGCTAAGACCAGCAATGTGGGGCAGCAGTGTAGAATAGCGGTAAAGAGCAGGACTTGTAAGCAAAAGGTTGCTGGTTGAAATCCCTCCTGGAACACAGCTGTACTTAACCCACAATTGCCTCAGCAAATATTGAGCTGTATAAATGGATAACATGTAAAAATTGTAAGCTATGTAAGTCACACTGGAGTGTCTGCTAAATGACAATAATGTAATGTAATGGGTGTGGCAGGGATTATGTTCCGTTATTTAGCAGACGCCCTTACTCAGGATGACTTACATAGGTTACATTTTTTTTTTTTTTTTTACAATGTTATCCATTTATACAGCTGGATATTTACTGAGGCAATTGTGGGTTAAGTACCTTGCCCAGTGGTACAACAGCAGTGCCCCAGCGGGGAATCTAACTGGCACCTTTCGGTCACAAGTCCTGCTTTCTACCCACTATGCTATACTTCCGCCCAAAGCCCTGTCTCGTGGCCTGGCTGCTCCTCACGACCCACTGCAGAGGCCCTTTGTGGTAGCTGTTTCCACAGAGATCACAGCAGGGCATCTGCATTGATTCTCTCCCAAGTGCTGGAGGTTGCAGCTCACACTGACACCTCTCTCTAGAGTTCCACTCACCACCCTGCCTCTCACTGCATTAGGGAATCAATGGCTCCATTCTTCCCATTGTTTCCCCTCTCTCCGGTCTCCCTTTCACTGCCTGCATGTGCGCACAGAGGGTTTTGCATCAATGTTACAGCCGGAATGAATGGAGTGTGTAGCGAACTATGTAATTAATGTCCATTAAGCCCTTCGATTAAGTCAGCGCTTTGAAGAGAATTGTAATTTCACAAAGAAATGTGGAAAAACTTTATATTAAGGTTCTATTAAGCCATAATTAATACAGTAGTAAAGCATTATTAACAATTACAGCAGGGTATTTCCGAAATCAGACATCACTCACCCCCAAAAAGAAAATAATGCTCTATATTGTTAACAGATGTATGGAGCATATGGCATTCATGTATCAATTACTACAGGTTAGTGATGTGTCCAATGAATAACATTTTTTAAAGTTATGTGTTATCAGTTAATTAACAGTTAATTAATGGGGCCTGAGAATGAAGCATTACCCAGAATTCTAGCACAAACTGCTTCCTGCCATTTGGAACAGCAGCACATCTCAGTAGTCCAGGAATTAATCTCATAACCAGCAGTTTGTAGAATGAAGCGTTGGTGTTGTATTTTTGAGGAATCTGGATATCGTCAGTAGATATGTAATCCCTCCTGGATATGAGCAAACAAATGTAAACCTTACAACATTATCCTGATACTTGAATGCAAATACAAGAAATCTGGCGCAAACTTCAAGCACAATATTTGAAGACGCAACATTGAGTGGTGGAGAGCCTCACATTTCCCTATGCACTGTCCTCCTGAAAATGAACAGGTAGTCCATCTCATTATTGACCATCTGAGAAAGCCTTACGTAAAGGGACGATGTGTAGATGTTTAGGAGTGGGAGGGGAGGGGATATTTACATTTATTCATTTTGCAGATGCTTTTATCCAAAGCGACTTACAAGTGAGGTACAATACAACACAAACAAAAAACATACAGCAAGTCAACAATATTAGAAGCATTGCATGACAAAGTTCTAAAGGTGGGCAGGTAATGTATAACCTATCAGGTAAAGCTAATGAGTGCACTACACCATTAGATGTTTTTTTTTTAATTATTTTATAGTTTAGTAGGAGATAGTTTTAGTCATGAGAAGTTACTTTAGGGGGTAGTGTTTCAGGTGCTCAGGTGAAAGAGGAAGAGCTGTGTCTTCAGATGTTTCTTGAAGACAGAGAGGGACTCAGCAGAACAGATGAGGTGTGGAAGTTCATTCCACAGGTGGAGAAAGTCCTGGATAGTGATTTTACACCACGATGCAATCAGACCACCAGGCACCATTCGGTGGCAGAGTGTAGCGGTCAGGAGGGAACATAGGGTTGCAGCAGTGACTTCGGGTAGGTAGGTACAGTTTTGTCGGTCACCCTGTATGAGAGTATCAAGGCCCTGAACATGATGCGGGCAGCTACAGGGAGCCAGTGGAGTGAGACCAAGGGAGGTGTAATATGAGCCCTTTTTGGCTGGTTGAAAACCAGACGTTTTCTGGGATCGGGGGAAGGAATATTTGGGATGGCAAAAGCAAGGGGTGGCCTCCTTCACAGGCCTTGAGGAGAGCAGAAAGGGGAGATCCACTCATCACACCTCTCATTGGCCCCTGTGATCGATAGCAAGTGTGAATGAAGCCAAATGAGCCATGCTTGACTTTCTGTAATAGGGGAATCAGCCCATCACTTTTCCTTCCTTTTAAGGGGGTTTTACTCTGCCTGCCTACTCTGATTTCAATTAACTTGCTATATGCTGAACCTGTGTTGAATTTCATACTCCAGGTGAGGTGCAAGAGAAATCTTTTGTTGCCATAAAATATCCAGGTAGAGAAATGACAATGAATGTTTAGTTTGGTTTTCCAGCTGTAACTAACACTGCACAACAAAGACAGTCATATGATAGCAGTCTTCTGCCACAAAGACAGCCAGCTCCATTCCAGTGTGTGCGTGGCACTCTGACAGTAATTGCTCCAACATAACAAGGATCAAAGCACCCATTCAGAGTCCTCCTGCACCCTGTGTGATGTGGAACACATTGGCTTTGAGGCAAATTGTGTGAGGAGTCGCCTGGGAGGCCACAGGGGGTATTAGCTAGAGCATTGGATTTGTAATGAGAAAGATACGGGTTCAGCTAGGGATGTGCAAAAATATTGTTTTTTCCGTTAATTATTTTTTAAAATTCTTCTGATTCGATATCAATATAAAGGTTATCTACGTTCATTTCTGCAATGATTAAACATAGCCAGAGAATTAAATCGACGGCCTCTGACATCTGTTGTATTAAAGGAAATTACTAGCGCCCCCCCCCCCCCCATTAGATGTCGCTCTCTCGTTAACTTCTAATGTTTAACGACCTGCGAACGCATAGGGGAAAACCTGGTACATCAATTTTTTTTACTGTGATGTGACCTCTCAGTGTTCAGCATGGCTAATCCTACGGTCACATGGACGACACAGGAGAGAGACAAAGCAACCGGCTGCCATTCACTTTCAATGAGAGTTTACAGCGACAAGAGACAAGGGGCCGTTGCAAAGCCAACTAGGTGGGGCTAAAATAGACTAGACCCGAGGTCTGGTTTATGCAAATAGAGCGATGCGACACTACAAAGGCAGCTAGACAACTGCAGTGAAAAGCTGTCCTGTCTCACACTAAACAAACCAAAAATGGGAGCAGTTGCTCACAAGCGCATAAATGGGTTCCAGGACCCTGGACAGCAACAGCGTTGCCTCCCTCTGCCTCTGGCAGTCTGGCTGTGCTTTGTCTTTCCCAGGGAAACAGTACCTGCAACGTAAGTTATCATCCGGGCTCATTTAAGAACAATGCCAATATTCGCTTGTGCTGAGCTGGTTCTAGCAGGGCTGCGGGTAATGCCTGGCCATAACTGGGTTAGTGGCACAGATCCATAGGGTATGTCAGGCCAGGCAAGTCAGAGAAACACCTCAGCACATTTTTACTCCAGTCCCAGACACTATCGCAGCAGAATACATGACAATAAAGTAACAGAAGCAGAAGGAACTCCTTCAATGCTGCACTCTCAGCAGTAGTTGTTCAAAGAGAAACAAAGTTTCTACTACTTAGCAAGGTCTCTAACTATAGAATGAGGCACATAACTGCAAAACAATGTCTCTAACTGAAGAACAAGGCACCTAACTACAGGACACAGCCTTTAACTGCAGAAAAAGGTCTCTAGGAGTCTGTAGGAGTCTAACAGGAAGAAAAACAAAACATGATATTACAGCTAAAGAAATTCAAAGGAGTGTACTTCTGTCTGCTTTGTATAACTGCACAGGAATACTAAGGCCTGCATGTGTGATCTGGTGTTGACTGTCTTAGGGTAGCCCTCATGACTGTGCCGGTCCCTTGCCTCCCGTCCCCTAGGTATGCTGCCATAATGTTAGCCTGCCGGGGTTTTTCCTTGTTGCACACCTTTTTCTCTGCCCCTCCTCTCCTGCCTCTCTGTTTTACATCCCTGCCATTCTTATCATCCACTAACCACTGTTTTCTGTTTGCTTCCTATCCCTGCTCCGGGCTCCTGTCCGGAGCTGTAGCCCAAGCGTCTCATCCCGTTTTCCATTCCTGCTACCTTGCTGCCCTGCCTATCAAAGCCAACTGCATTCCAAGAACTGGACGTCCTCTATCTGCCCAGTGCCGGCCAGAAGCAGATGGGCCCCCCCTCTGAGCCTGGTTCTGCTCAAGGTTTCTTCCTGATAGGGAGTTTTTCCTTGCCACTGTTGCCTTAGGCTTGCTCTCAGGGGGTCTCAGGCCTGGGAACAATGTAAAGCTGCTTTGTGACAACCTCTGTTGTAAAAAGCACTATACAAATAAAAATGAATTGAATTGAATAAACCAGTAGCAACTGCAGTGTTCAGGTGACAACACCTGCAACTGTAAAGTGTTTTCTTGCCACATGTACTGTGTCTTCTTCTATCCTAAATTACTAAAAGTATGTGTATCTTCTGTACCTCTACATTTCTGTATCAGTGCACTTTAGTGTTTGCACTTAACCAATTCAATTACCAATGTACATCACCGTACAGATTTACAATATCCATCTGAAATTCACCTTGGACCCACCCTTGTGTAGTGATGCTCAGAAATATGAGTGAGCAGGGGTATGAGTATGACTGGTGTTAGAGCAGGGAATCTTGGTATTTTTCTTGGCAAACTAATCTTGTCTCTCGCTGTGCCACGGTTGGAGGCCTCGCCCAAAGAGCAAGGACAGCTTTAGAGGCCTGGAAGGAGCAAAAGCAGGGAGAGAACAGCTGAGATCGATCAAGCCACTGCTCTCAGTCTTTAATCCACTGCAGGGAGACAGCCAGAGGCCCATGGGTCTTCTGTGACAATGTGAAGGACAGAGGGGACAGACCAGTCTTTCACATCACTGTCACTGTTCCTGTGCTACGAATGCAAGGTTATACATGGGGGATTTCCTGAGTCTGTTTCAGCAGCACACCACTATTACAATTTATGTCTCTCAGAATCAATGAAGCCAACAATGTGCTTTAGCTAACTAGACAGCTGAGCATAATAACAGAAATTGTCTGTTTTTTCCCTCTCAGTTTTGTGAATCAAGAACAATTAAACAAAATGTTAAGCACCCTGTGACAACTTGAATTTAAAGGGCACTATACTAAATTAAAGTTGATTGATTTATGTTGTCCCACAGCCAAAAATTATGAAAACACAGCACTAGAACATTGAGATGAGCTTTAATCTATCTTCAGCTTGGGGTTATGAATAACCACAGGATAGTTAGCAGTATCCTACAGTGGCCATTGCACTGCCTGGGGCAATGGATCAGAGACCAGAGGCATGGTTTCCTCTCTCTCAATCACTGCTCTGTGTCACAGCTGAGGGTGAAATGAGAGAGAGCCCCTTCCATTTTATTGCAGAATGTTCCAGGGCATTACATGCCAAGGTGTTTTGGGAGGTCATGCAATCCCCTGCTGAGGAAAGCAACTGATGGTGATGCCTGAATATTAGGGAAAAAAGCACCAGATGACTGGAGTCGGTTACACAAGTCATGAAGATTAAAAGACACTTTGGGTTGTCCAGCAAGAAAATGTCTAAATGTGTTTGGATGTCTAAATGAGAGAGAAAGGTCCCTTAAAAGAATATTTGATGGTGTGCTTTTTGTGCACCTAATACCTTCTCAGATTTCTGATTACTCCACCATTGGTATTTAGTGACAGGAAACATAATTTCTAGCTTCCGCTAGCTTGGAGGAAAATGTGGCTGTGAGGTAAAGGACTTATGTATGTGTGTGTGTGTGTGTGTGTGTACACTTAGATTAGAATGGCTTTAAGTGAAACTTCATTTGCATGAGTCAGTGGTCTCAAGATCAACATTGCTAGAGAGGATACAGAGGAAACTGCATCAAGCCTATTGCAGCCCCTCACTGAAAACACCTTCCTGCCACATGGTGGGGTAATGGTGGATGAGGATGCTAATTATATCAGAATTTAGGGAAGGGGCTACACGGCATGGATCTTGGGAGATGCATTAGAAAGGAATCTCTTGTGTGGCCAGCAACCGTGCCCTGAGTCAGTGGATACTCTCTTCATCTTCTGTACATGCAGGGAGAATAAGCAACGCCATTTGTGCTGGTAATCACTGATGGAAAGTCAGAGCCATGTCATGAAAACTGCCACCCTCAGCTCCACGGCTCTGACTGACAGTTAACCCATTTCGTGGATGGAAAATATGAGGGGTGGAAAGCTAAAATTGCCATTCTACCCCCCACCTTAAGGGAGAAAAATACTAGTAGTTTGCGTAGTTTGCGACTGTTTTACTCCGTATGAAACGGGCTGACGAAGGCACCGTGAGGTAACGAACGCCATAACGCACTCCCTCGCTATAGACATGATGTCTGTTAACCCTTTCGCGCGTACAGTCACACCCGTGTGATTAGCCGTTTAGAGCGTATGCTAAAACCGGTGCGATTAGAACACGAGATTGGAAAAATTCTAGCTTTGAGGAAACAGCGATTTAACATTAAAAATATAGTAAATGCGGCGGTGAAAACTATGAGAAGCTTACTAACGCTAATGAAACGCTAATGAACGCTAAGGTAACACGCGCACTACATGCATAAAATAAGTTTTGTAGTCAAATGCTGATTATCCGCAAACAATTGATTTAGTTGAATGTACAATATTCAGATATTTTATGTAACATTCATATTCCTACTTCTATTATTATATTTAGTGATCGCTTTTTTGATAATTATTTTGTGGTTTGTCCATTTATAAGCTGAATACTGGATATCAGTAAATAATGTTCTATTGATTACAGATTGTGCAATATTTCGATACTGCTCCTGAGCCTTAAGTGCCTACCTACCTATTTCAATGTCAAAGATTGTTTACAGAAAGGTCCTATTACTTTCTTATTGGAATTGTTATATTATTATTATTATTATTATTATTATTATTACTGTATTTATTCAACTTAACACAGTCACAGCTTTTGTGATAATTGTTCTATGTTCGATTTTTCTATGTTCTATGCCAATTAAAAAATGTAATAAATACGTGTTTGAAGCAATTCACATCTTTAAGTTCTCATCCTTGCATTAGAATATAGAGCAGTTAATATTTTGATGGTATCTCATGTGGTAATGCTCCATCATGTTTTAAATCTATAACACAGTGAATATTGAACTGAAGCTTGACTTTAAAAAAATCATATCGCAAATAAATTCGCAATAACAATATCTGTCAGAAAAATTGTAATTAGATATTTTCCCCAAATCGTTCAGCCCTAATGTCAACCATGTTGTCTAATTTGCTAATTAGCTAACACACACACACACACACATTATATTTAGAATACAGGGAGAGAAGGAATCGTTGGAGCAGTTAATTCCCTCATTTATGCCATTTAGCTAGATAGCTACCAAGCTCCCATTCTCTGGTGTATCTCTTTACCTCACTATAGCATCTGCACCATCTCTCTATATCTCACCACAGGATATGAACTGTCTCTTTGTATCTCACCACAGCATCAGAATTCCCTGCTGTCTCTCTGCCCTGTTGCCATAGTATCTGCACAGTCTCTCTTAACCTCACCATTGCATCTGAAACCTCTCCCATTCCCTGCTGTCTCTCTGCCAAAGAACAACTGCCCCCTCAGTGCTTTCACATCCATCTTTCCTCAGGCTACCTCATGCAAAGAGGGTTCCCCACCCAGAGAAGAGCCCTTTAATCCCTGTTTTGTGCCATATACCTAGTTGTGCCTAGTTGCCCCTAGTTGTACCTCCTAGTCCCTATTCCTTAGTCCCTCCAGGGGTGCTGCTGGAGAGCTGGGATGTGGCCCTCCAATCATATGGACATCTGGAATGGAGGATGTTTTTCCCCCCAGTAACTGCTGACTCATGTAACTTCACCCCGTTAGAAATATGATGTTTCATCAAAGAAATGAAGCTTTTTATACAGACTCAGCAAACCTTGGCCCAGCCATGGTGACACCCTTGCTACAGCAGCCACAGCCTGCAGATAGCCATGTTAAGTTCTTAGTGCGCATCATTGCTTTCTGCAAACATCTCTGAAACGAGCAGAGACTGCATGCCTAGTTTCACTAACAAAAGTATCTGAAGTGCCTATACACCATAATCCACTCATTTACGTAAATGTGGTTAGCCATGATTGCTCTTCTCAGTGGATAATGACAAGTCCAGCTCAATCACCAGTCAACAATGTGCCATCATCAAACTGTCTTATGCAAATGCCTTTAATACAACATGGAGCTTCCCATAGCCCAACGTCCAGACCAACATCTGCTGGTTACAGCCCAGACATAAAGCAGAAACAGGAGTTTAAATATGTCATTACAGTCCCTGTTGGTGTAATGGTCAGGCGTCCAAATACTTTATATGTTCTGAAGTATTAAATGCGACTTTGCAGTTGAAATAGTTAATGAGCAGATGGTAAGTAGGGTATAAACAGGTAACCAGATCTCCACTTATTGGTATACCATTTTCATCAGACACAGGCTACATTCTACATTAATGTAAATCAATGTTCAGACCAAAAGGTAGCTGAATGCAACAAAGAGAAAAGAAGCCAAACAATGTGAGATACATTTTTAACAAAAATAACAAAATCAACTGTTTTATGAAACAAGTATAAATATTAATAAACTGTGATCAAGAATGGGACATGCTTTGAAAGTACATTATTACTAAGTACCTAAGTGTTATTGTGGAGAAGTATTTAGTGCACTTGACTCTAAATTTGAGGACCTCGGTGGTTGTGAGTTCAAGTCCCAGCTGGGAGAATCTCTAGAACAAGTTTATCTCTGTTGGCCCAAGAACTGGAAGAATAACTTGCCAGTATCATGTGTAAAACTTAAGTCACCCCATTCAGTTATCAACAAAGTATAAAAAGTAGCATTTTATTTTCATTATGTAATAACTCAGGGATTCTTGTAGATCAAATCATTGGAAGTTATGAATATGAACTATTAAGTAAAGTGACTCTCAGCCCCTGCACATGGCTGTGGACACATGCCGATGTTACAGTATCAATCAGAAGTCATGGATCCCTTACAGGGGAGGACTGGAGGGTAGAGGGAGGGTGGGGCATTACATAGTGAGACTGGAGATTAAAGTGAGGGTGAGGTGTTATGCAGCGGGACTGGGGGGTAGAGGGAGGCTGGGGTGTTACACAGTGAGAGTGGAGGGTAGAAGGAGGGTGAGGCATTACACAGTTGGCACCAGACTTCAAGCTCTTTAGGACAAAACACACTCAAAGCGGAAGAGGAATTTTTAAAGTTTCATGTTCAATCTGCTGGCTATGCAACATTCTATGCCACCTAAACCCTTTTTGTCAGGAATATTATGCAATGTAACAGTATGTTCACAAACTAGGGATTTCATTCCAGAGATGTTTACCAATGATGAATTATGCATCAGAGATAACGCACATTTCCTATGAGTTAACAAAGCTAGCAAATGCACATTTGCTGCATCTCATTTTGACTGGCTCAAGGCTGAGGAGGCACCACTGGCCCAATTTTACAAATCTGTCCAATGACAGAGCTGGTAATGAGCAGATACTGCAGGCTTTTGGTGTTAAAGCCACACTGATCTGCCTCCAGCTAATTGATAGTCAGGCAGGATCCAGCCATGGTGTAATGTATGCTAATCCTATTCATAAACCTGAAATGCAGTGAAATTGTGAGGGATCTTTACAGCCCTGATAAGTTGAATCGAAGTCTTTGGTGTCTAATTTGTGAGGCAGTCAACTTCCTAAAAAAGCTCACAAGAATCTGGGGTTTCTCGAAAGTGTTCAACGGCCTGCTTTGTTCTGCACAACAAAGTATTCTCCCCAGCCTCTAAGTGACATAAGGACATCTGGGAAGTTTTGCAAACATTGTGGGGAATTCTAATGGCCAGCAATGTTAGTAAATGCCACAAAGCATTTTAACCACAAAGCTGTATCCTGGGGGCTGAGGTGCTATCCCAGGAATCATTGCATTTCAGCTGCAGTTACCCAAAGGCAAAGAACATCTTGTGCTTATTGTGCTTCATCTGTACATGAAAGTTTAAATGATTTTATTGAAGGTCTTGACATCTTTACATATAGTATAGACATCTTCATTTGAAATGTGGGTAACTGCATGAAAGATATCAGAAATTCAACTGGAGTCCGAGTTCAACTGCAATTTCATAGGTAGGTATCAATTGAACATTATGGCACACCATTTTAACATTTAAGCCATTAGTTATTTCTAGAAATGTAGTATTCGGTTCTGCATATCTACAGCTCATTTTCAGATATCTACAATTTAATTTTAGATATTTACAACTCAGTTTGATGTATCTAAAACTCAGTTGCAGATTGCAATGGCCAATCAAATTGAAAATATACAAAACATTGTGCATATAGATGTCCATACGTGAAAATTTACAACTGAACTGTAGATATCCGTAAAAAAATGGCAGCTATCATATGAAACTGTCAATATTAAGATTTTTACAGGGAATATATACATTTGATACCCCCACAAATGTGCAATAACATTCAGCTGATGTGCAGCCTTTTCTTCTTTTTATCAATTTCATATTTTCATTCATTATTTTTCACTGAAATTAAAAGTATTATTTTATATGGATATGTTTATATTTTTTGTAATGTTTTTAAGATCAATCACAAATAAAAAATGCAGTAACTCAGACATCTGGGTATGACTGTAATCTGAACAGCACTGTTTTTGTGATGATCAGGTGTGATTAATTCTAAGACCGAAGTGATTTTAGAAATACAAATTTCTGTGAAAGCCATATCTGAAAACAGAAAATTAAAAAAATAATAATAATTAAAAAAAAACAGTTATGCAATGTAAAACTGTGTCCTTCAGTGCAGAAAGCCAAAAATGTCTGCTGGACCAGACATTGTGGGCTCTTTCTCAGACATATATGTATAATTGCTGCCTGCAGAGCTGGAAAAATCTATGCTGTGGCTTCCAGTGGAGCTGCCTCACTCATCTCTGTTTCATTTACCAATGGTCAGTGTACTGATATCCAAGGAGCCTGCACTTCACACCCTGTGTCTGGAGCAGGGAGAGGCCATCCTGCAGTGCACTTTTACAGCAAAGACAATGGAAGAAACTAAGCATATTTAGATTGGCAAAAAATATCTTATGCAGACATAGAAACACATATACAATAGAGATGGAAGTATTTGATTTGACTCATGCTAACAGAAGGGAAATAGCTTGATCACTCTGCCGAAAAGGTCCACTCAGATCAGCCAGGTGTCTGAATGTGATGACTGCTGTAGTGTGAATCATGAGTCTGTAGTGTTTCATGAGTCTGTAGTATTTCCAGTGATCATTGCTGTAGTTTGAATCATGAGTCTGTAGTGTTTCATGAGTCTATAGTGTTTCCAGTTATCATTACTGTAGTGAGAGCTGTGATTGTGCGGTCATGCCCCCGGTGTTACAGGGGAACAAGTGGCAGCATGTGGTTGCTGCCCAGGGGTTCAAGATATTGAGGTACATGTGCAAGAGACTGGGCACTTCTAGAGCTGCTCAGACACATGGGGTGGTCAGCCACTCACTCTCACACAGACCTATACTGAGGGTGGGGCTTTCAGATTATACCCACTCATTCTCACACAGACCTCTACTGAGGGTGGGGCTTTCAGATTATACCCACTCACTGTCACACAGACCTCTACTGAGGGTGGGGTTTTCAGATTACAGCCATTCACTCCCACACAGACCTGTACTGAGGGCAGAGGTCCAGTGCTTTGCAGGGTCTAAAATCCAATGCTTTGCAGGGTCCGAAAGTCAGTCAAATTTAAATGATCACACCAAGCAATGAGAACAAAAACCTGATTATGGATAAATAAAGATGCATTCTGAGAAAGAACCTATACTGGCAAACACTGTATGCTGACACCCCCACCCCACATCCCCCACCCCTCTGGATTTTAGCTAGCTGCTTCTGTCAAAACTGTTTGCTGTGACAGAGCCAGGTAGAGAGCTATCTAAAAGAATCCACCTTTCCTTATTCTCATCCTAAGGCAACATAAACAGCCCATTGCTCTAATAAAAGCTTGGGTAAACTCTTGGGTAAACACTTGAGCTGCTTCTGTGCGTCCAATGGAGAGAATGAGCCCTTCCATTTTACAGGTTTAATACAGCCAGAGGTACACCGAAAGTGGTCGGAATGAGATCCAGACAACCACAGTTGAGTTGCAATCTGCCACAAAAGAAACAAGCTTTTCATCAAAGTGGACTTGCCCCTGTCCCACCATTTACGGCTCTCTCTGGAGTCGCAGGTGAAATAAGGGGAGAAAGGAGAGCCCCGTGGTACCGTCACTGCAGCAGATCCAATCCACAGATTTAGTGTTAGCTCCCACTACCAAACAAAAAGACACAAGCAGAAAACCCAGACTTGAGCCCAGGTTCAGTTCCAGTCCAAGTCCTTCAGGTCTTAGGAAGTAACCGAGCTAATAACTAATAGCTGCTGTGGATTTAGGTTCAGCTACCAAGAGATTTCAGAACAAAACAAGAGAGTAATCTGATGCTATCTGGTCTCTTTTGGATTGTAGGACTTCAGTTACACTCAGAGACATAGGCATATATTTGCTCTCTTGTTCATATTTCAAAGAAGAGACCTAGGTGTTGTATAGCAAGTGCTCATATTAACTGGATCACAGAAGGGTAAGACTTTCTTCACGCAGACCTGATGTATAGGTAGCCTTATAAAGATGTGGTCCAATTAAAAGCCTGTGACCTTGCCTGTTTAAAGCCTCCGGATCAGCTATCTTACCCCCAGAACTATGTTTCCTAAACCACACCCCTACACTCCCAACACTACCATCACCCTCCCCCCACCACCCCACACTGCCTCTCACTGCATCACCACAGACTCTCACAACACACCCTCTAGCCCCTGTCTGAAAGAGAACAAAACCAGCAAAACCCTGTGGGAAAAGATTCATTAGTGCTAACAACAGTGGTGCACCTGCAGGCCTGCAGTGAGCCCAATGCCCCCTGAAAACGTCCCCCTGGCGGAGTGGGGAGTGCTTAGTGCTCAGGGGAGAGCATGTGATGCAGGAACCCCCCCTGCCATCTTCAGCCCTCCTCAGCAATTCACCTGTCCTCACTCATCACGATAGGGGCGGGGAGAGCAATTACCCAGCTGTGGGAGAGACTGAAACATCAGGCTAAAAACTGTAATCTCAGGCAGTGAGACTGGTGCACGGGTCTGCCGTGCATGCTGTAATTACCCAGATCTGGATACCAACTCAGCCGAGTTCACCTGGGGAGAGCGTAGCAGATGAGAGTGTTTGGAAGGAAGTGCTGCTTTTTTAAAAAATAAACCATTTGTGGCTACAGCCAGACAGTAAATAGTGACACTTCATCTCACTGCTATGAACAAAAAAACAGGACTGTTCAATTACATAGATAGATGATAGATAGATAGATAGATACCTTTATTGTCATTGCACAGAGTACAATGAAATTGAGTAGCAATCCTGATGGTGCATTTACACATAACAAACAGCAATTAAAAAATAGAAAAGAGTTCAAGCTTAACTAATTTTAAAAAATGCTAGGTATATAAATAAAATATAAAATGTATATATTTGCTGAACCTATAAAACAATAAGATATAAAACAATATGATACGATTTATTATATAATATAATATAAACTTATTATTAGCAGCTGAGATATTGCACATTTACTGAACTGCAGCGGCCCTATGTTCAAGTAGTGCAATTAGGAATATATGCAAAAAAAGGTGCATTTGAAATGTAAACATATGTGCAGTGTTATATAAATGTAACTGCAAGTACTTATAGTACTGAGGTAGGTCCCAAACAGTCAGTGTCAATGTTTGGCAGTGTTCAGTTCTTGTATGGCTCTGGGGTAGAAGCTGTTCTTAAGTCTGTTTGTCTGTGATATGATGGACTTGAAGCGTCTACCAGAGGGCAGCAGGTCGAACAGATGATGTCTAGGGTGGGATGGGTCTTTCAGTATGTTGGCTGCTCTATTGAGGCAGCGAAAGCTGAATAGATCCTCCAAAGAGGGCAGTGAGTAGCCGATGATCTTCTGGGTGGTATTAATGACCCTCTGAAGGGCTCTCCTGTCCGCTGCTAAGCAGCTGGCATACAGTCTTAGTCAAAAGTTATCGTTAGACTGTCTGAGTCAGGTGAAGAGGAAACTGAAATTATGCCTCTGGGAAGAAGATATCCTCATAGACGCAGAATCCCTTTTAAAATTGCCAATCATTCACAAGAGGTGCAAAACATCTTTTATCTCTCAAACCCTTGACCCAGAGAGGATGAACAGTTAGGGGCCTGGGGTTTCATCCTACCATGAGACTCTGTGAGCTTTATAGCCAAATGACAAAACTAATGGAGTGTTTAAAGTTTCTCTGCCACCAGGAAGATTACAACAGGTTTAGTTTTTGTTTGAGGTTTAATTAAAAAAAGCAGAACATCCATCCATATTTTAAATCGGCTCACTGCTGTTGTCTTGAAGTAGTTACCATGTTTTTTGTTTGGCATGAATTATTCAGAGCCGTGGCAGAAAAACACTGTTTGATGAGCTTCCTTTTAAAATGCTTGTGTGTACAGAGACTCTTAGAGCTAAACATATCACTTCAAATACAGTGCCTCAGATGCAAGGCTGATGCCACAAAGCTCTGTGACAAAGTCACTTCTCCGGGAGCTACATGAATGAAGCTGAAATCCTGAGGCAGAAGCAATTTCTTTTTCCCTTTTCAACAAACATTATGCAGGGAATGAACATATAATAGGTGGGAAAACTGCATGACAATTTGATCTTGAGGGTACCTAGAGCTGTTCTTTCAGCTGCAATTTACTTCACAGTTGTGAATGTACAGACTGCATCTTTATCCATCCCTAATCAAGATTTTGTTCTCATCGCATGGTGGGCATCGTGATTATTTAAGCTTGGCCAACTTTTGGATCTTGCTGGATAAAACCAGTTTAAATAAAGAATAAATAAAATATTTAAAAAGTAATAAAGAAAACACATCTCATTGTAATAAAACTGAACTGCCAATGGGTAAATAATGGCCACAGACATCAGTTGCTGTGACTAATCTGACCATCTGAGGCTGAGTATGACTACTTTTCTAAAACCTTCAACAGCCTGCTGTGAATCAGTTCCTTTACTTCAGTCACAGCCAAACAGTGGGTGTCACCCTCCTCAGTGTCAGACAGACCACCCCACAGACTCAGATCCGCTGCTGTAGTCTGGGTTTGGGTCTTATTCTGAGTGAGATCACAGAGGTGTATGTGTGTTACGTCTAGTACACCTTTTCAATACAATGAAATATGCCAACAGAGGAGGTGTGCTTGCATTGTAATGTCCTTCTCAAGACAATTTGTTTTTGTACATGACAGAAATGCAAATATCAAGCTTCCCCAACATAGTTATTATCCATTATATGATATGATATATTTCACATTTCTTCAATGGTTATGAGGTTTGTTTGATGGAAAAGTGAGGGGTGGAAGGCAAGCAAAATCAGGCATGCATTTTACTGTGGTGATAAATGACAAGTGATAATGTAAAACAATTACACAAATACTATATCTAGAGAGCTAACGCAATAACTAAGACAGGTTTACCACCTAGACTGGCATTTCTCCCATACTTAGAGTACGCTCATTAAATCAGCTCAAACCTGCAGCTGTTTGTTTTGAATGGCTTATATCACATGGACATGAATTCTGCATACAGCATTGGCTGCTGCTGGGCCTAACCAGTGGGGTATGTCAGGATGCTATTTCCTGTTTCCTTCACATCCAAACTGCCATTCTGCATAAAATACGCCAAGCACTCTGGAAAGCAATGATACTCTGTTCTCCACCTCTATTTTCTGCCAGCTGCCTATGCCCTCTGCCTCTGGTATAAGCTCTGCAGTGTAGCTTCTGGTTCTGTACCTTTTAGGGCTAACAATTAATCGACTATCGATTAACTGTTAATAATAATTTAATCGATTAAGGTTTAATTAAACAATTAATTGATTTAAACTTGTGGTCAACAAACAGTTTACAAACTGTTTGAACAGTGGTCAACAAAGCTTTTATGGGCATAACAATTCATTGGATAGACAAAAATGATATTTCTAACAGAAGATCTGCGGTTCTTGCTTGCCGACGCATAAAGGGAGCACACACACATGATCAGCTGGCAAAAATACTGATCGATGTGTATAAAGAATTTAAAATCCAAAACAAGATTGTGTGTACTGTGACTGACAATGCTGCACATTCTGTGAAAGCATTCAACTGTTTTGGGGAGAGTGTTGCTATTGATAATACAGAACCAGCTCTTAGCACTGAAAAAACAACTGAAGAAAATCATGAATCAGGATCTGTTTCAATGCTTACCGCTGAAAATGAGAGGAATGGAACCTGCACCTGTCTAAGATTTGGAGGATCCTTGTCTTCCCCCTCACAGAAGGTGTGTGGCTCACACCTTAAATCTAGTTGCCAAAGACACAGAGAAGGTAACTGATAGACAATTCAAAACACTATCAAGGCCTGTTTTTTCCAAGGCATCTGTGGAACCGGGTAAAAAGAAGTCCAAAAGCATCAGATTTCGTGGAGGAAAAGCTTGGGATTGGCTTTGTAACACCAAATGACACACGATGGAACTCTATGTTCCTCTCCATGCAGAGACTCATATAGCAACCTTAACTCCCAAGGTCAGTAAGGCCATTCCTGCATATGAAAGACTTATACTGCACACTGTCTGTGATGAGTTTGGCTTTCATTGATTCTCTCCTGAGGAAATTGACTTCATACACAAATTTGTGGATGTGATGAGCCCCTTAGCATCTGCACTGAACATCCTCCGGGGGAGAAAAACACCTTCCTTGGGTACTTGGCTCCTACCATTATGCAACTGAAGTGTTCTGAATGGCCTATTAGATGAGTGTACACAAGGTCTGATTGCATGCCGTCACCTCATACAGAGCGTGATACAGTCACTCACAATAAGACTGGAAGGCATGCTTGACAAGAAGGAACACATATTGGCAGCTATACTACTGCCAGCATTCAAGCTGGACTGGATGGAAGATGAGGTGAAACAATACAGAGCAATGTTAAAACAGGAGTTTCAAGCTGTTGATGAGTCTGATCAGTCCCTGTCCTGTGGTGACCTTGACAAGAAAAGCAGTGCAACATCATATTTCAAATTCAACCGAATCCCATCAAACTCCAGAAAATCTGAAGTGGACACCTATTTGGATGCACAAACCTTTGATGAGTTTACTGAGTACATGCTGCTACCCAAGCTCAAGAAGCTGTTCATCAAATACAACACTGTGCTCCCCTCAAGTGCTCCAGTGGAGAGGCTTTTCAGCATCGGTGATGAAATATTTAGGCCCAGGAGAAACCGGCTTGGAGATGCCAACTTTGAGAAGCAACTGCTTTTGAATACTAATAAAAAGGTTTAAATGTCTGTTAAATCAGACTTTTTTAGTGGAATGGACTGGCTGTACAATGTATCACCGTGATTTTTTTGTGGGACTTAGATTTCCATTGACAGTTGTGGGACAACATTAGTGTATGGGTGAACATAGCTATGGCAGAATAATAACAGAGGATGGTTTTGTTTTATATTTGTTTACTGAGAGTTTACTTTAAATGGAAAATAGTGTTCACAGCCCCATGTTCTACGTAATGGAACCCAGTTCTACAGGGGCAATGCTGATACAGAGCAAAAAAAAAAACATGTTGGAGACTCTTCTCGAGAGGTTTCATGTATCAACCTATAGGGGTTGATTTCTGTTGTTAAGCATTTACATACAATGTGAGAGCAATTTATTTGTTAAAAGCTGTATAGGCAGCATTTCAGCACCTGAGACAGCAATGAAGATGTGACCCTCCCATTTCAACATTTGAAAAGAAGTCAAGAGGTCATCTGTAATGTTAAAAATACCTCTGGTTTTTAATGTTTAAGCAAAAAAGGGCACTTATTACACTAAAAGAATTTCTTATGGTTTTATGATAAGTTTCAGAAATAAAGCCCTTTTCTAGAGGAGCAGTACTGGAGCAACAGAACAATAAAAGAAAAATAAAACAATCTCACAGTCTCATTTGTGCCCTCTGTCCACATAGGATATCTTTTCCATATATGGTGCAAACTATTTTCTTGAATAGTCTCATTTCCATTTCATATTATTTAATTGCTGTAGTATAATTTATTCCATTGCAAGGCAGAATATGTGTAATTAGTTGTTGCTTTTGTCTGAAGGTCATTATGCATTTTTGGTCGGTGAGTCGTAGCTTACTTGAGCTGATGGTCATATTTATGCATGTAAGAACAAAGAAAATGGCAAAGAAAATGACTTCTTTTACACTTACGCTACATATGGATAACTGTACATATATATAAGATCAGAGTCACTCATTCTCACTTTTTTTCTCACTCTTTGGAAAAATACTAAAGGAACTGACTGTGAACTAGTTAAAAATTTAAATGGTGAACTATGAACGTGAATTTATTCATTTTAATTTGTGTGAACTGAACTTTGAGCTAGTTCTTGTGAAGTGTGAACTTGCATAACACTGATTATATATTTTTTCTTTATTAGCACAGAAAATTAAGGCTTAATTGGCTTAGTAAGGTTCCAAATACAGATCATTTCATTAGCATCTCCACTCTAAGTAAATGCATTTTAAGAGCACAATAACTTTAAACAGTTTAGGATTAAGAAAATGTTTGCTGGCATACTGAACTTGGTCTTCTCTTGGGACCATACAACTCAGCCTAGGCAGGTCGTTTGTTTGATCATCCACAATTGCACCTACTGCTGTATTTACAGTTTCCTCTAACCATCAGCCCATCGCAGAGTTGCTAAACACACTCAGTCCTGGTCTGGGATCAAACATATGCATGCTTGGAAAGCACTTGTCTGATGGACATAGCAACCTTTTTCACACGAGTTTACAGAAGATGTCATTACAAGGGTTGGGATATTTGCCACAGGTTATGGCACATCACTGTGTGTCTGAGCCACAAAACAGTTCGCAGCTGATCTCTGATCAGAGCTTATCATATTGCCCAATGTGCTCACAGAGACTGTTTATTTCAATAGTGTAAACACCACAGCCTAAAAAATGCATACCAATGCAGCCTGCCACACACTTACTGAAGATGAACAGAGCACAGCACAGAAATATTTACAAGGCAGGTATTGTAATATTTACAAGGCAGAAATGTTTACAAGGCATTTACAAGGCAATGTGTGGAAATCTTATCCTTAAAAGGTCTGCAGCAGTAAAAAGGAAAGTAAAATATTTAATTACAATACATTACATGCATTTAGCAGGCACTTTTACCCAGAGCTACTTCCAGCATAATAGAACATAAGTGTATCGATTCAATTTAAATGAATAAAAGTGCCATACCAGGCTAACAACAGTACCAGGCCAGAGTGTGAGTATAACACTATTCGAGCCCTACCGCAAATTAACTTGTGCCATCTGACGGCAGCCAAGTATACTACAACAGTCCCTAGAACACACACTCAAAATACATCAAAATATTACATGTAAAACAAATACCTAATACTAGAAGTAGCAGGTGCTAGGGGGTGGGGCTTGAAGTAGAATCGAGAAGCAGTCTGAAGAGGTCGGTCTTCAGTCTGTGTCAGAAGATGGCCAGTGATTCCGCTGTCCTAACCCCTGTCTAGAGTTCATTCCACCACTGAGGGACCAGTGCAGACAGGGATCGTGTTGGAGAAGAGCGGCCCCGTCGTGTCAGGACAGTCAGTTGCCCAGATGCAGAGTGCAGTGATCTTGAGGGAACATAGGGTTTGAAGAGAGGTCGTAGGTATGAGGAGACTGTCCCATTCACTGTCCTGTATGCCAGCACCAAAGTTTTGAACTTGATGCGAGGGATAACAGGAAGCCAATGAATGAATAATTGACTGTAATCTGCTGTTAAGTTTCATTGGATCCCAAGAATGAACAAAAAACCTTAATATGAGGTGAAAACTGTAGTGTAATATTAGTGTATTTCCTATGGATATGAAGGGGTAATGTAGAAATGTGTTTTCACAGTGACACCAGGAATATAAGCTTTCCTGCTTTTGAGTGCCAAGGCAACAAACAGAATCACATTTCAGAAGTTCACTGCAATCAGAATTAATTCTCCATGTTTCCCAACCAGAATTTGCTGATAAGGAGAGACAGCATGTTTTGTAATAGTATGTCATTACAACATATGTTGCTGGTATTAGGTAACTATGGCACTGCAATATACCACCAATTACAAATGCCTAATTAGCTACAGCTGAGCCTCAGACCTATGTATTCGTGTTTAGAATTCAACTAATGTTAACAAATAGTAACTGTGTGACGTTACCCCAATGTAGCATCACTTGGCTACCTGCTCACTACCTGCTCGCTAGTCAGCTGTTTCCTGCTTCACACTTCCTGTTGCTCGCCTCCCGACGCCGATCGGCTAGGACCCAGCCAGGACTCAAACTCAAACCCGGAGTATTTGCGCATTCCAACACCTTCATAAACTAAAGACTATAAACGTAAGTAGCCAGCTAGTTATCTTCGATGGCATCTCGCAGCTCCGTTTCTCCTACCCTTAGTTCTCCTCCCTCTCGCTGTCTCTCCTGCTCAGTGAGCAACATGTATAGTACTCCTTCTCCGCCAGTACTGCTAACTTTACCTGTGGTAACTGTAAGCAAAACATTAGGTTGACGGAGAAGGTAGCAGAGCTAGAAGCACGCATCCGCTACCTAATATGAGATTAAAGCTAGTGAAAAGTTTATCGAGTCTTTTTCAGTGCCAGATGCGTCAGTTAGCCTTTCCCATAGCTCAATCCTGGCAGAGCCTTCGCAGCAAGGCGAGTGGGTTACGGTTTAGGAAAATAGACGTAAGCATAAGCCCTCGGTTCACCACCAACCCTTGGTTCACATTTCAAACAGGTTGTCCCCCCTTAGTAACGCACCTGCTGAGAAGCCTGTTAAAAGAGCCCTGATTATTGGCGATTCTGTTCTTAGAAATGTGAAAGTAGAGATGCCAACAACTATAGTCAGTTGTATTGTTGGAGCCAGAGCGACCGACATAGAAGCCGATTTGAAAGTGCTGGTGAAAAGTAAAGGTGAAAGTAAATACCCTAAAATTGTTATTCACGTCAGTGCTAACGATGTCCGCGTGAGACAATCGGAAATAACAAAGTTAACAATTAAATCAGTGTGCAGGATCACAAAGCAAATGTCAGAGTCAGTCATTTTCTCTGGCCCCATCCCCATGCGGCGCGGTGAGATCTATAGCAGATTAACGTCACTTAATTGTTGGTTGTCTGAGTGGTGCCCCTCTAACAACATGGGTTTTATAGATAATTGGCACAAGTTTTGGGGGAGGCCTGGTCTTTTAAAACGAGATGGCATCCACCCCTCGAGGGAGGATGCAGCTATCATTTCTAGAAACCTGGATCATAGTCTGAATTCCTCTAATATTGACCTATCAGGGCCAAGGTCAGGCAACAGACTTTCTGTCCTACACAGATGTCTGCTTTTCCCCTTGGACCACCACTTAAAACTCATTCCCGTGGAGATGTGTCTGTTCCCCGACTCTCAGTCCCAAACTTAACGAATTGATTACTGATCACCAATTTGATATCTTATGCCTGACTGAAACTTATCTTAAACCTAATGACTTTATTGCTCTTAATGAATCAACTCCTCCCAGTTACAGTAATCACCAGGTCCCTCAACCTACTGGCGCTGCTGTACACAGCTCCAAACTCTGCGCCACTTTTAAACCTGGCTATAACTTTTCATTTGAACTGTTAGTACTTAGCTTAATACTTAAGACTGTATTTCAGCTATTTACCCTTGTAATAGTTTACAGGCCACCTGGCCCTTACAGTGTTTTCTTATCGGAATTTGCCAATTTTCTATCTGACCTGGTTGTCAATATAGAAAAAGCTGTAATAGTAGGCGACTTTAATGTCCACATGGATAATGAACATGACCCGTTCAGAACAGCATTTTTTGTCTATCATTGAACCTGTTGGACTCTATCAAGCTGTGGACAAACCCACACATTACTGTAACTATACTCTAGATTTGGTCCTCACATATGGAGCTGACATTAACCAGGTAGAAATTATGCCACACAATCCCGTGTTATCAGACCACAATCTCATCTCTTTCAACTTACTGCTAACGTGCTTCACATACTCAGAGCCCAAATTTTCTTCTAGACACACGTTTTCATCTTTTACAGCTAATGCCTTTATCGATGAGCTCCCTACATCATATAGCTTGTACAATGAAATCTCCTGTAGCTTATGTTCAAACCCTAGTTTAACTGAAATTAATCAACTTGCAGACAGTATCGACTCTAGTTTATGTAAAACTCTGGATGCCGTTGCTCCCCTTAAAAGGAAGAAAATCACAGACAAAAAGCTTGCACCTTGGTACTATGGCCATACCCGTGTTCTGTTTAGCACTATCGCCATATTAACTAAGAGTTGTGCATCAATTAACCCTAACATGCCAGCAATTTATAGTAGTGATGACTTCATGAACTTCTTTGATAGTAAAATCATAAAGATAAGAGACACAATACAAAAATTTCCATCGACCTCTCCCTCCTGCCTGGTGAGTCCCATCCCAGACAACATAGTTGATCGCCAGATTAACTAAGGGTGTACTCACACTAGGCCTGGTTGCCTTGTACCGTGCCCGAGCATGATTGTCCCCACTCCCCCGTAGCACCCCACCTCGTGCTTTGATTCTTTTATACCCATTGAATTTAATGACTTTTTTCTTTAACTTTTCTCTACCAGCCGACTAGACCCCATACCAACCAGCTTCCTAAAACAGCTACTACCTGCAATTGGCACACCACTATTAAATCTTATCAATCTTTTCAAAGTAGCAGTTATCAAGCCTATTCTGAAGAAGCCCAATCTAGATCCCAATGACTTGACAAATTACAGGCCCATTTGGAATCTTCCATTTCTCTCTAAAATCCTGGAAAAAGCAGTATCAAAGCAACTCTGTGGATTTTTACACTCTAACAACGTTTTGGAAGTCTTCCAGTCCGGGTTTAGACCTCATCATAGTATGGACACCGCTTTTCTGAAAGTGCTTAACGATTTTCTACTCTCCTGTGACAACGGCTGTATCTCTCTTCTTGTGCTACTAGACTTAAGTGCAGCCTTTGATACCATCGATCATCGTATCCTCCTCAACCGCCTCAAAAACCTGATTGGCATAAGAGGACAGGCTCTATCTTGGTTTAGGACCTATCTGTCAGAACAAGATCAGTTTGTCTCCATTAACAATGAATCTTCCGCTTGTTCCAGAGTACGATGTGGTATACCTCAAGGATCTGTGATTGGGCCTCTGCTCTTCTCGTTATACATGTTGCCTCTTGGCAATATCATCTGTAAACATGACATTAGCTTCCACTGTTACACGTTGGACATTCAGTTATACATATCTGTCAAACCTGATGTCCCTCTGAATATATCAAACATGGAGGCCTGCCTGACAGATGTAAAGAATTGGATGGCCCACAATTCTGTCCTCCTTAACTCAGACAAAACGAAATACTGGTTGTTGGCCAAAATTCAATCAGGAGCAAATTCACTCATTTCACACTAGACTTTGATGGTGTCTCCCTTGCCTCAAGTGCAGCTGTCAAAGACTTTGGTGTTGTTATTGATCCTGAGCTCTCTTTTGAAACTCATATAACTAACACCTATAGGACACCCTTCTTTCATTTGAGAAATATAGCCAAAATCAGGAAAATTGTATCAATTAAGGATGCAGAAAAGCTAATCCATGCCTTTGCCACATCCAGATTAGACTACTGTAATGCCCTCTTGTCAGGATGTGCAAATGTCTCACTAAAACCCCTTCAGCTGGTACAAAATGCAGCTGCTCGTATCCTAACTAGAGCTAAACGCTTTGAGCACATTACCCCAGTTGTAGCCTCTCTTCATTGGCTACCCATTAAATACCAGATCGATTTTAAAATACTCTTACTCACATTTAAGGCTTTAAATGGGCTTCCCCCCCCCCCTATCTTAAGGACCTTCTTCACCCATACCTTCCACAAAGAGCCCTTTGTTCCCAAAATGCCAGGTGTCTCATCGTTCCAAGAGTGGGCAAAACTACTGTAAAGCCTTTTCCTATCGAGCCCCTCTCCTGTGGAACAGCTTACCCACCGAGGTTCAGGGAGCAGACTCTCTCTCCACCTTTAAGTCTAGGGTCAAAACATAACTATACAGTAAATCCTTCAGCTGAGGGGCATGGCCTGGTGCTGGCATGGATCATAGAGTCTCTGGTGGTGGTCATTGGCCGTGATCTGGTGTTGACTGCCTTAGGGTCGCCCTCATGATTATGCCAATCCCTTGCCTCCCGTCCCCTAGGTTTCCCCACCCGGCTCTGGGCTCCTGCCTGGAGCTGTAACACATTCGGGACTCCCAGCTCAGCTTCCTCGCTGTCATTTCTGTGGAGCCCTCTATGTATCAAGAACTGGACCCTCGAGGACTACATGCCATGCATATTCTGCTGTGTAACTTTTAAGATTTAAGATTTACAAGACTCATTGTGTCTTACGCACCTGCATTGCTGTGTCTTACTACCTACATGTTTCATCATTCTTAAGTATTGTTAAGAACTTCATAGGAAATTCTTTGCTACTCTATTTGTCCACCCAGTGCCAGCCAGAAGCAGATGGGCTCCTCCTCTGACCCGGGTACTGCTCAAGGTTTCTTCCTATTAGTCAGGGAGTTTTTCCTTGCCACTGTCACCTTTGGCTTGCCCTGAGGGGGTATCAGGCCTGGAATACTGATGTTTACAACTCATGATGTAAAAAGCGCTGTATCAATAAACTGAATTGAATTTAATTGAATTGAAGTTGTGTACAGGGCTCACTGCTTACTTTGTAAAGAGGAAAAAAGCAGTCACGTTTTTGTTGCCTAAATAGGCAATATTTTTTCCTACAGTAAATTGCTGATGAGAGTATGCTCACCTGCATCTGTTGCATTTATACGGTGAATTTCAATTGTACTTTTATTGTCCTAATATCCAATTGTCTCAAGACTATTTCATGGGAAGGAAATTGGAGGCTTATAGATTTCTCTCGTCAAGTTCAATTTTTTTTTTTACAATAGGCTGCAAATCAAGGTCACAAGGTGCCAGTTATAAATAAGGGCATACTGTATATTTAAGGTAGTCTGATTACTGGCAGTAGGCGTATTTTACTATTTCCATGAAGCAGTCCATGAGAAAGATAGAGGCATTGTAAAGGAGTCCGTCTTCTTCCACATAGGACTTGCAGTACCAAGGTTCACACATTTTGTGTTTGATCCAGTCCTCAGCTACCCTTGGGTCTTCTCCACCCTGTAACACTACTGGTAGCCAGTGCATTTGTTTTGGATGATAATGTCCACCGTTTCTTTTCCTTTGCCTTTTTTATGCTTGGAGTTCTTTATAGAGGAGGGGTCCTGGACATAAGATTGACACGCTTGACACGTGACCTCTTTGTCCCCATTCTCTCATTTTGGTACTGTTACCAGATACTGGAAGCTTACTGATGGCCTTCCTGCATGTTAGCCTGTTACAGTTGTGGATGGGTTTTGTTCATCTGGCTCTTCTGTAGGCTGTGGACTATCTGGCACAGTGAACTCTATAGTGTCCATACCCTGTATGCAGCAGCCTCCCTGATTCTTGCTTGATTGGGCTGCTCTGTTGTGCGTGGTGCAAAAACTTCAGCAGCAATGACACTGCTATTGACAGGGACCATCTCTGCTTTCCTGAATCCAGCCTGTGCATTTTCTACAGCAGCAGTTTTTTCAAGCTTCATTGAACATAGAGAAAAACAGTGTCTTGGGCAGCTTCTGTCAGCCGGCTGGAGTGCGTGGGTGGTGTGTGGTGAGTAGCACATGACATAGACATTGTGGTCCTTCATGAGGGTGAGGAGCTCCAGGTTAAAGATGTGATTGCTGTGGCCATTCAGGAGGAGGAAATAGGGCCTGCTGTCATTCCCTGCAAGCTGTGCCACAAATATTTTTCATCATTCTATGAACTGCTCAGCGTTGATCCAGTCATTGTCTCAACCCTTTACAATGACATTTTCTGAGGACCCATACAATCAGAATCAGAATCATTTTTAATGACCACACGACCAAGGTCGGTGGAATTTGCTTTCAGAACAGCATGGTGGGTAAGCTCAATTCAACAGTGTCAGTAATATCAAACATAGGTTGATATCAACATCACATTAAACATTACAGACAATGACTAGCACGGCAGACAGTGTTCACAGATGCTACAACCCAAAATTCACAGACAATATTCACAAACACTATTTACAAGATTGACACAGGATATTTAAGTGCAGGTACCTCTGTCAGGGTAGAGAGAAGTGTTCAGAGTCCTTATTGCAGTGGGGAAAAAACGTTTTAAAGTGAGATGTTTTGACGGGCAGGAATCTATAGCGCCTCCTAGAGGGCATCAGCAGGAAGAGGTGGTGTGCAGGATGAGAGAGGTCAGAGATTATTTTTTTACCCTTTTGTTTGTGCGTTTGTGATATAGTTATTCAACTGATGGGAGGGGGGGTGCCAGTAATCTTGGAATGATTTATTGACTGCGCTGCAGTTTTGTCTGAGCTGTCAAACCAAACTATTATGGATGAGGTGAGTATGCCCTCAATCAGTGGCGAACTGTCAGGGCCTTCAAGGTATTCAGAGAATGCCCTGGAATCCTCAGATGAAAAAATAAAAACATATCTGATTAATTCTATAAATAAAATAAAATTTAAATAAAATAAATAAAAATCGTCTCTGTGTTGCTCATCTGTAATATTAGTGTTACGCCGACTTGTTTCTGTTGTTTTCTGTTGATGCACTGCGCATTTGAGTGGTTTTGTGTTGAAAAAAAATGCAACCAATCAGATATTTTTCTTCTCTGGGGAGAATATCCTCCATCCAGGGTATTCTATATCCAACCAATCATATTTGGATTTGTAGCCACTCTGGGCGTATTCTTTCAGATTTTCCCACGGCTCCAGGGTATTCTAGAAGACCCGCTCACTCACTCAGAGTCTCAGACAGAGAGCTACCTTAGTGCTAACTAGCAATTGATAGCCGACGTCGAAAATGGCAACAGGTGGAGATGATATTGACTCAGCAGGTGAAAATGATATTGTTGCGGATTTATTAACAGTGTCCTTTTCAAAACGAAAAAGGACAAAAGCCTGCCCAAACATCTCAAGCTCAATCAACCTGCAAAAGCAGGCTATGTTCGCCATTTTCAGGCTAGCAACTGGGAACGATAGACTTGGCTTACAAGAGGCTCTACTGCTGGGAGTGCTTGTTTGGGACCGACAACGGTGTGTGGAATTGTAAAGGCTACAAGAACTAAGGCTGCACAAAAACACCAAAACAAAGCAGGTCATCTTAACCCTTTCGCACATAACTTACTTTATGCTATGTAGTGCACGTGTTGTTACATGGTTCGTTATGTTTTCTTCAGCATTATTAAGCTTCTCATAGTTTTCACCGCCGTATTTGCTATATTTTTTAATGTTAAATCACTGTTTCCTCAAAGCTAAAATGAGCTAGAATTTTTCCAATCTTGTGTTCTAATCGCACCGGTTTTAGCATACACGCTAAATGGCAAATCACACCGGGAAAGGGTTAAGGCAACGATCAGCTTTATGACCAGGTTATTGAAAAAATCATCCAAAAGGACGGGAGGATGGATTTTGTCTTCAGGTGAACGTCATTGGTGAGTGAAACTGAATTTTTATTGCTGGTTTTGCTATAGTGTTGCTATCTTGTTGAACTGGTTGCATTTTGTTTCCACACACTTGTTGAATGATTGCTAATTAGTGGTGAACTTGGAAATATGGCAATAAACTTGGCAATGTTGTCTAAATCAGATCACACATAAAGTGACTGCCTCCCTGACGTCCGATAGTGTGTGTGTGTAACTAGAACAACACAATTTTCGAAGATGGAGCAGTAAAATTATATTTTGCCTAAAGCAGAAAAATGGCCAGGGATGCCCTGTATTTTTTGTTAGTGATTTTTTTTGAGGAGGTACAGAACGCCCAGTTCTGATAGTCATGGTTCGCCACTGCTCTCAATGATGGCTGTGTAGAACTGAAGGAGGAGTCGGACTTCCCTAGCAGAGCCCTCAGGAATGAACGATCAACTTCGCTAATTGTAACGTAGCAGTGGTCGAGTGTGTTAGATCCTCTGCCGGGGCATGACACCTGTTGTTTATAGTTGGGGAGTTCAGTAGACAGGTTGGTGTGGTTAAAGTCACCAAGCACAGTGACTGCCGCATCGGGGTGAGAGTTTTCCACAGAGGATATGTAGGTGGCTAATTCACTGATTGCTGTGTTTGCATTAGCCGTCGGAGGGATGTAAACACCAACCATAGGCAACCGAGGCAAACACTCTGGGAAGGTAAGATAGTCTGCATTTAACACTAATGTATTCTAGGTGAGGGGAGCAGGAGTTATTTAGTATTGTAGTATTGGTACACCAGCATTGATTAACCATAAAACAAATACCACCACCTTTGGTTTTCATGGATAGCTTGGCTGACCTGTCGGCGCGGTGGAGTGAGAATCCAGGTGGGGTTACCGCTTGATCTGGCACAGTGTGAGCTAACCAAGTCTCGGTCAGGAAGGAGGTCAAAAGGAGGAGCTCATCTATTTTATTTCTGAGAGATCTGACAATAGACAGTAGTAGTGCCGGTAATGGTGGCTGGTACGGGTGCCTCATGAACCTGGTGAGAACACCGGAATGCCACCTTCTCCGACCTGGTTTATGCCTCCAGGAGGTTGGGTAGCCAGGTGTGTTGTTTATGGCCAGTATTTCCGCAGGTAACGTTGAGAAAGTATGTGGTTCCAAGACTGTGATCGAATTGTCTCTAGGGGATAGTAGCTTCCATTGGGTATACATGAATAGACATGATGACTTTTTAACACATAACGTAGACAGAAGTGCAGAAGCAGAGCTTGTACCAGGGCAAGAAGCATGGCCGCCATCTTTTTCGCCAGTGCCCAGTGCACAACCACTCATTCCTCATCTATTTTGCGTTGAAAATAATCAGGAGTGGTGCAAATGTTCCTGTTACACTGAAGGCTCCCAGGATGCATGTAGTCTCTCCCCTGCGACTGTTTCAAAGCAGGGTTTCCCCACTTCTCCCATAACATGAGTGGAGGAAACATCCTGCTCTCTGACTTTTTTAGGGTGGCAGTGCTTCATATTTTACACTGTTCTTGAGATTTTGCATATTTTTATTTCCCCATGATTTACTCTGCTCACTGCAACTTCAAACTCTGCCTTTAAAGAATGGCCCACTGTCTAAATGAGAGTCTCTGATTCATTACATTTTTAAAAAGGTAGCCTGTAGTTTAAAAGGTCCTTTGGAGCTCTTGCTCTGAGCCAAGCCATTAAAGCAACAATACAAATGAGATACAAAACTTATTCAAGTTTGTTGGTCATTCTTGTTTTTCAGACCAGGGATGTGAGATATCAGGATGACTAATGTCTGAGTGCAATGTGTCTGTTGTGGAAGTATGGGAAAGCGTGATCATCACACTCACATTTTTCACTGGGTTTAAGCAGAATGGAGGTGCATTGATGATTCCTTTTTCTGACACCTCCAAAACCTCTCTGAAGCTTTAATTAGCCACATTCAGTCACGAATATTGACCAAATGAATCCATGGCTTCTGATTCAGATCTTAAAAGATGGACTCAGGGGATAAAGACCAGAGAAGAACAGAGAGCTGCTGTTGTGTGAGAGTACAGAGATGCTGAGCTTTGATGAACACGCCCAGCTCTTTTTGTTGCACCAAACTCTCACTGAACCTGCAGTTTGTCTCAAACAAAACATTAAACAAAAAATCATTCTTGCTTATTGTGTATATTTCAGAACACAACATTACAGCTCTTAAACAGAGACCATCGATTTACATGTGTTAATCTAACACAATCCAAGGACAAAGTGCACAGTGGTCTCACCCCATCTCTGGAACCCCTTCTGGGCCAAAATATGAATAAACTGCACAAAACCCTCCATTTTCTGAACTATTCAAAGTGGATGGGATTTGAAGTGCATTCCTAATAGCTGTCTGATATGTAATGTACAAGGAAGGGCAGCCTACAAAGCTGTCATTCTGTGTATTGGAGGTTCACAGAGGGCAGAGCGGCCATAGAACAGATTCCACCTGATGCTGTGACCGATGGAGACAGACAAGCCTCACAGAGCGTTCCCCTACATCTCCCCACAGATTTATGAGGACATGGTTAAAAAGGTTCAACATTTTATCGCTCTATATATACATACATATATATATAAAAAATCATGTCACCCTCACAGCAAACCCCTGCACCATGATGCAACTTCACCTACTTTGATGTATAGAAGCAATATGATTTTATTGGAGCAAATGGTGTGAGAATTCATGCAACCTTTCAACATAGAGTAATCCTTCCAAGCTGTGGAAAGACAAACTGTGAAACGACAAATGGTTTCTGCTCAAGACAAAGGTGCTAATAAAGATTTGATATAGCAAAGTCTTTCTATTGCGCAGACATTTATAAGCTCTCCAGGGAGCAGGTCCACCACTCTGTTTTCAAGACAGCAGACCCCCCAGGCAGGAGAACTGCACATGTGTGAGGCTGGGATGTGAGGAGCTCCGGCAGTGCCTGGAGGCGTCTCACTGGGGGGATGGGTCTCTCACACAGCTCCAGCTCTGCAGGGCTGGATCGACCACGTGGCCAATGAGACTATGGCTGTGTTCCAGATCGCATACCAGTATACTGCATCCTAACAGGCTGCATAGTATGAATTGTATACTAAATCTTTTAGTATGCATCAATAAGCACACAAGTACACAGAATGCATCAATTGTGAATGTACTTTTCTATCAGAATTCTAAATGAACCAACTCTGACATTAGCCACAGTACAGGCTAGCTAGCTAGGTATGGTATTTAGATGTTATAATATTACAAAGGGCATTTAAAGATGCATGACAGTATGTCAAATGATCAATTTTAGCATAATACCCATAACCTTCTAAGTTTAAATGTCGCCATCTTGCTGCTTGTATACTACCTACACACATCCATTCAAATTTTCTGCCAGTTTTTTTTTTTGTAGTTTTAAATCTGCCATAAGCCCCCAGCCATTTTATTTAACAGTGAATTCGGGGACAGGAAATGGTGATTGTAGCATGACATCCAGATATTTTCAAGTATAATACACTACCCACACCATCAGCCGTAAACATGCTATAAAGGCAAGCATGCTTGATAAGCTTACTACTACACAGTATGCAAGTGTGCAATCTGGGACGCAGTCCTCATCAGTCTAAAATCACCTAGCCCTACCCACTCCCTGCATGATTGATATTGCTTCCACAGAGCTGTGTCACCTTATAATACATAATGTCCATAACTCACATAACGGAGGACGGAATGGACGCACTTAGGAATATGGTGTATATATGTACATATACCTCCGATATGTATAAATTTAAAAAGCATCATAATTTATTCATACCCACTATTAAAAATTCAATCCATTATGTGATTTTTATCTGTACATGTTAATGTAAGCAGAGAAATTAGTAACATATGAGTGCCCCCATTAGTTCTATTAGCAACAGTTAGTTCTAATCTGCAGCCTGGCCCTAGTACAGCATTCTGCCCTTCGTTGGTACTGCATGGCAAGCACTGAGGACAGCCAGGTGAAACTCCCAAGGGTGTAAGAGGCAGCAGAATTCCATCAGCAACACAGTGAAACATGTCACTGTCCTCAGTACAGTGCACACAGGGAGAGGTGTGTGCGCTTACACCTCTTATTCTCAGAAGATAAGAGAAATCATGGTTGATTCCACCGTAGGGCTACTGTATCTGAAATGATACATAATACCTGGAATACACATGGTGATTTCAGGAATCTTTCAACTGCAGCATTTTCTCCCCTCATAGTCTCTGGAAAGCATATTTTTTTACTCTGTGACAGTGGTGTTCAAATTTATTCCTCCATGTAGCAGCCATAAATTATTTCACAATTTGAGAAACATGCTTCATTGTGAAATGGAAAAAATACCAGAACCAGCTGGAAGTTTGAATCTGCTGTTGAGAAAGAGATTGTCTCTGTGCAAATGTACAAGCCATACAACAATACACAAAAAATATGACACTATGCTAACTATACAACAGTACATTAACTGTATGACAGCACACTAACCATAGATCAGCACACTAAGGATAGAACAACGTGTTAATGACATGATAGTGCTGTTACCAGTGCACTAATCATAAGACATTGCACTAACCATAGAACAGCATTCTAACCATACAAGACACCAGTGTGCTACCCATAGCACTGCACAATAACCATACAATGGTCCTCTAACCGTGAGATACTGTGCTAACCATGCTACTGTGCTCTAATCATAAAATGGTGCACTACCCATAAGATACTGCCTAAACCATGACAATGGATTACAATCACCACATGCTTCATGTGTCTTATTTTGTCATTTAAATGATTGTATCTGAGTCCAGTACCAGCTAAAGGTTGTGTTTTCTGAAGTGGAGAACTATGCATCCAAAAGCTTTGTAACTGACAACACCAAAACCAGGTCAAACAGCCTCAGTGCAGCGCTGACCAGCAAAGTGTAACTTTTTCCATTTAGTTTCAAGCATTGTGTGTATAATGGAACAGAGTAAAGCAGAAAAGCTCCGTCCATTATATTCATGATCACTGTTCCTGTTTTCTCCTCGGCCCAGTTGTTCAGAAGTAATCTGATCAGATTTTGGCTATCGGATTGGATCAAATCTTGAAAATGGGTTGTTCAAAAGAAAAAAAAAGGATTCTGAAATCGGATTAGATCACGTAATCCAGTTTTGGTTTTGATCTGGATCAAACCTTCAGTAAGTGTTGTTCAAAACTTTTTAGTAGGATTGGGATACCTTTGATCTAAAAAATCAGAATTATCCTGATCCCAGCAGAAGGGTGGATCCATGTTGGATTTCAGGAACAAAATGTAATAAAACTTAAAAATTGGTCAAATAGTACAACATTTGTATCATGTAGTATATATACATTTATTTATATTTTGCACCTGATTTGTTTAACCAGTACAGTGATAAAGTAGATATAAGTAGTGTTACGTCCTAGGACGTATTCGTGTATGTTTTCTCTCTCTCTCTCCCTCTTGCTCCCCGTCCAGGTTACGGTGCAATTTTTTTTTAATGACCGTTTTCCCCTGTTTTTGTTAGTTAGGGAGTTTGGGAAGTTGTTTTATGTTTTTTTTTTTTTTTTCTCGGTAGGTTAGCTAGCTTCCCTCTTCCTCAGTTAGTTGTGTTTTGTTTATTATTTTGGCCTGGCTCACCCCTGAAGTATTATTTGTTCAAAAGGAAAAAAATAATAAATGAAAAAGGCTGACGTGAAGACGCAGTGTGTGCGTGTGTTGTTCAGGTAGCAGGGGTCGGAGGACGTCCAGTTTATGTTCACCCCACCCTAGATGGGGTCATAACAGTAGACATTAGGCTACCTATTAAGCCTTTCAGAACAGTAAAGTAAAAAAAAAAGATTTTGTCCCCATAAAATCTCCCAAACAGCTGTCAATATCAAACAAAAATAATATATTTAATTTTAACTGTCATTTATCACTATATTATTTACAATGACACAATCATCAGAGATGAATCAGTCAAAAGTAGTTACTAACAATTGCATCCCTTATTGCATGTCCAGTCAGTCCCCCATTTGGAGAGAATGCTGGAGGTTGGTCCAGGTCTTCAACAGGCTCAGGTGCATCATAAATGTCATCACAGAGAGGGACATTGCACCTGGTAGCGATGTTGTGCAGGACAATACAGGCAAGTATTATGCTGCACGCTCCCTGTGCTGTTTTCTGTCTCTTCGAATAAAAAGTGACCCCACGCTGGCTATTCTACCTGTTGTTCTTTACATAGCTAGTAGCCTACATTGTGATATGTAGTCCCATTTAGAGCACTGGTAATCCAGATTTGGTAATCTTGAAAAATTTGTATCTGGATCAGGGTGATCCAATCCAATGTTTCTTTGAAAAACCGGCACAAAAGTAAAATGGATTACCTGGTCCTGGATAGCAAAACATGGGATTTCCAAATCCAGATCATTCTGATCCAGTTTAAACTTTTTGAACAACTGGCCCCTCATGTTTACCACCCTGAAAAAAATGTATAAACATTAATTTGTCAGCGCACATTATTACAATAGTATTTTCATGAAACTCTGGACAGGGCATGGATTCCTGTAATGTGAAGCTTTTTTTTCTTTCTTTCAAAATAATACTGCTTACATGAATAGAACTGAGAATACCTGTACAGTTTTGAAAGGCTATTGTGTGAGCAATAATTGAGAATACATTTTTTGCTCAGTTTCTCCTGTAGTGAGAGGCTGGTGGAAATGTAAGTGACAGGGAGAGTGGAACAATCACACTTCTTCTGCTGTTTTTTTTTTTTTTTTTTTTTTTACAGAAAAATGCCTTGAAGACAGTGGATCCAGTTCCAGTCTTGTGGGCTGAACTCCCCTGCATAGAGGTTAGAAGAGGTTATTCACAGGCTGGTTTCATCTCTCTCTGTTGCTGGGGTTGGATCTCTCCAGAGCGTCACCCATTGGTACAGTGTTGATCAACGACACAAATGTAAGGACAGAAGTTTTTAAACAAGCTATTTCACATGCTCCATCAATAATAAATTGGTTACTTTAATGAGAGAAAGTCTCCAGTAGTGACCTGACATGGGAATTCGCAACCTCACAAGACTAGCTTAAGGTGCCAAAAGAAATGCAGAGAATGACAAAGGCACTGGCAGAAATGATATTACAGCCTACACATCTATCTGGAAATGTGCATTTACAGTATCATTACAGTTTAATTGAATGTTTTCCCTCTGCCCAGGGATTCAGGCGCTCTCATTTTCCAGGAATATAGCCTCTTGGAAAAGCAACTGAACCTGAAGCGTGTCATCACTAATAATTCTGTTCAGATAATAAAACTGAAACAAATGCACTTAAAATGTCACTGAGATGTGTTAAACCACATTTACTAGGAAATAACAGTGCTGGTAAACCATTTACTTTTCATTGTAAAAATGACTGCTGAACAGTCTCATCATTTGAGGATGCTTTAATCTCATCCAAAATCACTTCAGTTCCTTCACTTCAGTATTCAAAGCAGTAAGACATGTTGTCTCCACAAAACAATTTTCTTAACATGTTGCAACAGCTTTGTCTCAGTATTTGGATAAACAAATCATCTGTCACAGAGCTAATTTACCAGCCACCACAGAAAGTGGACATTCCAGGAAATGTTGGCAGGAATCACTTCTGGATCTACATCCTCTATTGACAGACACTTTTAGACAGCAAGTTGCCTTCAGAAATGCTGTCCTACATGGCAATGTGTAAATATGACATTGTACAGTGTGTGATAACAAAAAGCCCACTACCCACTGCTACTGAGCAGATCTGCTGAAGCCTGAGCCCTTAAGAGTTTGCACTGAGGCCAAAATCAATCTTAATGGCCCATCTCACAGTGCTACTCGGCAGAGCCGGCAATGAGGAAGTGAGTGCCAAAACTCCATGGCGCAGGACAGCTGACAGTTCAGCCCGTACTGACTCCTAGTTAGAGATCTGGGGTACAGGCACCAGAGAGCATCAACAGCAAAGACTCACATTCTGAAGGTGGCTCCTGTCTGGCACAGGTAGGTTGCTACAAACTCAAGGCAATCAGCACGACTTGTCTATCCAACCTACAGGCTTTATCACAATGCACAACCTACTGTTTGGGGATGAAGTCAAATCATTTGTTGCTTTGTTGCTATGCTACAAGATACCTATAGGCTCTGCAACCCTCAGGCTTGAAAAGGAGCTCTAGTGAAAGGCGGTCAAATGGGACGTTCTCCAAGCATCTTACTGTATGCATCAGCTATTGCCAGCTAGCAGTTAGCATTTAAGGGACGGAAACTCATAATAAGCAAAGCCCCAACCAGACATCTCAGGATTTCCCCAGGAAACAAGGCATGGCCTCCATTTTTAAACTCCAGCCATGTGGACTCAGAGCCCATCAGCCCAGAGAAAGCCCCACAGTCAGTCAGCTTTCTCTTGCCCCGTCTTGCCTCTTTCCTCATCTCACTGGGCCTCCTGGACCCACCACGCACTCTCTCCTCCTCTAGCTAACAAGGTCTCTCACAGCAAGCCTTTAGCCTTTTCTGTTCTACCTGTGAAGCCATCAGCATGAGGAAAAATGCATATAATCCATTTGTAAATGAATGGTGGGAATTGAGTAATTGAGGTGTTTCATAATTCATTTTTAGGGTAGGATAAATTGATTCTTTTGGTCCAGTCACTTTACCAAAATGCACATAAGCAAAAAGGGCTCAGTTGTTTTATGGCACATCAAGCCAGCCTCATTCACTCAAAACTCGCCCTTGCCCGTAATGTGCTGTCATGTTGATGAAGTTATGCGGCCTGTTTTACAGCACACTGATGTCAATGCGCTTCAGAATGCAGTGCATTTCTGTGTGGCTCACTGTGATGTAATTGGTGTGGAAAGGAATCCTCCATGCATGCTGGCCTCCATTTTCTCTGAGTTAAATGTTTGTCAGACTGTGGAAGCTTGTGATAGGCTGAGAGCACATTGCTTGAATTGAAGGTCTGGATGTGATTTACGTCAAATTCTATCTTACAGTTACAGTGTAGTTACTGTGTAGTTGCATGTAGAGTACACTCTTGTTACATAGTTATTTACATTGTGTACATAATTTGTAGAAGTTACAAATAATAATTAGAGTGTAGTTGATGTGTAATGACACAGTTACCATATTTGTTATAGTGTAACTACAGATATACTACACATATAGTATATGTCTAAAATTTACATACGTGAATAAAATATGAATGTGTCATATATTTTAAACTTGAGTGTCTGTAAATTGTGGAGTCAAGAAATGCAGATGCATTGAATGAACAATGTAATGAACTGAATGATGAGCGAATGGCTGGAGCACAAATGTACATATGTATCAGTGGCGGGTGGTGAGCTGGAAACAGGGGAGGCTGAAATTTTACCTTTAAGTCTATCATTACTTTCAACCTGTTCCCTTTTATCTTCCTTGATTAACAATAAAACAAATAATTCACAGAATTGACACCAATGCATAAACAGAGTAAATGATTATGCTCGCAAAACAGCGCAGATTGTCTGTAGTTTTTGCGCTATTGCAAAAGCTACAGCATGAGGTTGTTTAATTAACAAGAATGGCAATTTGAACAATTAAGTGGCAAGTAATCCCAAAGATTTCTCTTAAATGTTTCACATTATAGCTTTCTTGTGTTACAAAATTCAAATTACAAAACGGAGCTAAATTTAGTTAGATCGATTTAAATTACTGAGAATAAACTTTTAGGTTAGGTTGAGTGCAATGAACAATAACGTTTAGAACACAGACCTAACAAAAGCTGTGATGTGTCATGAGCATTTAATGTAATTTAAATCGATAAATGCCATCCTTGTTAATTAAACAATCTCACGTTGTAGCTTTCGCAAGCACACAAACTACAGACAATCTGCTGTCAGACGATTGGTGTCAATTATTCTGTGAATTATCTGCCTGCCTCCCTCCCTCCCTCCCTCCTTGACCACGTTTTTGGATCTGATTTTTGGTGTCGTTTGCTGTGCTATTCTGGTTTTTGACATCGCCTATTTTGACCACGTTTTTTTGGGATTCCAACTTGGCTTAATAAACATCCATTGTGCATCCTGCCTCCCTGCCTGAGCTCTGACAGTAGTACTGTGGATTTGTAGAAACTTGTTTGGCTCCACAATTGCCAGAAGACCCCTGGTTTCCCATAATTGCACATTTATGCAATGTGTGGTGTGCCCTGGAACATGATTTGAAACAAATGTGCAGGTCATTAATGTTGCCAAAATGTGTTTCATGAGAAATGCAAGCTCTGCAATGTGTAACCGCACAGGGGAGAGACAGATTGTGCTTGTCAGTCCATTACGTCTGCCTCATTTTTACACATGCAGCTGCATTTGAGATCTTTGCTGTGATCAAGACACTGCTGGACCAGGTTTATAAACAACATTCTACACATTTCTAGCACAATCCAGATGTCAAACTAGTTTAATGTAATTTTTTTTGTAAAGTGCATGCGAAGGAAAGGGTTAATAACCTCTATACACTGAAGCTGTCATGTATAAAGGTGTTTCTGCATGATAGCTAAGTAAATTTGGTACACAGCTATAAATCCATAACACAGAGAGCATGTCATTCAGACTCAGTTCTCTGGCATAGATATTGGCAGCACACTTAAGTTAGGCTGACCACACTGTGGAAAAATCATACACAAATCTCCAGACTATGCCTGACTGTAACTGGACAATGTCAGAATTCTCAACTCAAATATAGAACTCAAATTTATAGGCAATAGCAAGGGCGTAGGAGAGAGTTTGATATTGGGGCGGGCACAACTTGCTATGAATTCTATAACAAAAGTGTCAGGACTGCAGACTTGGCAAACTCAATTTATTACAAGTCTCTTAATTACAACCGCTCCGGTTATACAGCAATTGGCATATCAGACTTGATTTAGAATACATACCCGTGTGCACTTGTCAACTCACAAATGGTGACACACGTTTAAGTCATTCCCTGAGTAGGTAACTGCAGATAACAAGCATGCATACATAGCACATTACAGAACATTAATCTTCCTAAGCAAAAAAAGAAAGAAACAACTCTTTAACAACATTATTGCACAACAAAATTCCACTCTCAGCATGCCCTGTACAAACCAGGAAGTAACAGCAACAGAACTCTGTTACACTGCCCCCCACTACAACAGCCAAACATCCCGTTTGCACTTCAAGGCCTACGCACAAAGTTCCTTAGGTGGTGAAGCAGCCGCATCTGCCTGGCTGGGCACCGTTGCTCCTGTGGAGGTGTGCTGGTGGGAGAGTCATTTGTCCCCTGCTGAGGGACTTTCTACAAGGGAAGCTGCAGGCTCCTGCTGAGCTGCTGACCCCCAGTAGACAGCAGTTGGTTCGCTGACCCTACTGCTGCTGTGCTGTGGTGTTAACTGTGTGTCTTCTGCCTCTAGCCCCACCTCAGCACTATCAGCAGCCCCTGCCAGGCCCAAGTATGGTGCCAGGCAATCTCTGTGAAGCACCACTGCCCGCTGCCTTGCCTCCACTCCTACCTTATACACTACATCCGAGATTTTTCTTTAATACCTGGCATGGCCCCTCCCAGGCACTGTCAAGCTTGGGGCAATGTCCCTTCTTGCGACGAGGGTTGAACACCCACACCCTTTCACTCTCTTGGAGCTCTCACCCCTAACCATATGCGTTGTATGCTTTTATCCGACGAAATCCAGCCCGGGCTAGGCTCTCTCGGGCCACTGCATGCACGGCACCCATGAACGTAATCCATGGCCAATGAACGTAGTCCAGTCCTGGAGCTCCTGATGTTGTGGTCTCAGATGGTCACCCAAAAACAAGATCTACGGACATCTGCAACTCCCTCCCCAACATAAGCGCTGCTGGGGTGCACGCAGTGGACTCCTGCACTGCAGACCGATAGGAAAACAGGACGAGTGGCAGGTGTTGGTCCCAGTCCCGTTGATCATCAGAGGTGTGGATTGCCATTTGGGTGGCCAGGGTCTGGTTGAACCTCATCCAACGGCCAACCCATCACTCTGAGGGTGGAGAGGTGTAGTTCTGGTCTTCCTGATGCCCAGTCGCTCACAGAGCTCAGTGAAGGACTGCATCCTTGGTCGCTATGAATCTCCATCGGGATGCCGAATCTGATGAACATGCCTTCCAGAAGACAATCAAGAATGGTGCTTGCTTCTTGGTTGGGGATTGCATACGCCTCTGGCCATTTTGAAAAATAGTCCATAGCCACAAGGATGTAACAATTTCCCCTCTCTGACAGTGGAAAGGGCCCCAGCACATCCACTCCAACTCTCTCCATAGAGGCACCAACCTGGTACTGCTGCAGAGCTGCATGTGATTGCCCAGCTGATCCCTTCTTGGCCACACATTCGTCACATTGGTGGCAGAAGGTTTCCACATCTCTGTGGTGTCGCCCCCAATAGAACTTCCCCTGTAGCCTCCGTAAGGTCTTGTAGAAGCCAAGGTGGCCTGCTCCAGGGGCCCCATGCACTGCCCTCTGCCCTCATCACTCTCTCTCTCAGGGACTTAGGCACCACCAACTGCCAGATAACCCGGTCACCGGGCGCATGCCAAGCCCAATACAGCACTCCTTCCTGCAGGCTTAGGGAATCCCACTGCCCGAGCAGTGCTTTAATGGCCGAGGACATTGGTGCACTCTCCTCCCGTCCGGACCTCACCCCTCCCTGTTTCACCCTCATCACTGGCCCCAGGTCCGGATCTGTCTCCTGGAGCTCTCGCAGTTCTTCCATTGGCACTTCATCCAGTGGCCTTGGTGTGTGCTGGGCTCTCACCTGAGCTACCAGCCCGCTGTGTTGTTCCCTCTCCTCCAGCCTGGAGCAGTGTTGGCAGTCCCCTTCTGCATAGGGTCAGCGTGATAACGCATCTGCATTGCTCTGTAGCAATCCTGCCCTATGTTCAACATGGAAGTTATACCCTTGCAGAATCTTAATCCACCAGGCTACTTGCCCCTCAAGTTTCCTGAAACTGAGTAGCCAGTCAGTCCTCAGTAGGAAGCTGCAGCCATACAGGTAGGGATGAAAATGTCGGACAGCGAGGACTTCCGGTCTAGCTTGAAATAAGATGGCAGCGTAGAGAAACTCCTTCCCGACAAATTGGGTTAAATACAGCCCACTGAAACTTGCATGGTTAAAAGTCTTTAGTTAAGAACAAGTTTAAGTTAGTGGGCATTGATTATGCCTAAAAGGAAAAAGAAAAAGCTAGCGCAGTGCGAGATGAATGAAGAAAACGAGAAAGGCCAGGCCTCTATGGCCAGCAGCATCATGGAGGACAATGATATACAACCAGACATCGAAGCCGAATCAACAGACAACACTAATCTAGGCTTGATACTCAAATAACTGAGAGATTTTAGGAGGAACAACAATTGCAGCAGTCGAGAGGCATAAAAGATGAAATAAACAAAACAAACACGGGAACTGAAGTGGCTGAAGAGAGGATTGATGCAGTTGAGACTCGAATACAGACAACCGAGGAGGCCATGACTGAGCTGCTGAAACTTCAGATTCAGCTAGATGCTAAACTGACGGACTTGGAGGGTCAGTCCAGATGAAATAATATCAGAATCCATGGTGTACAAGAGGGAGCTGAGGAAAACTCACCATCAATGATGGCTTTCGTAGAGCAGCTACTGAAGGAACATTTAGAGCTCCCTCCTTTCCCTTGAGCTGTGGGTTGAGAGGGCACACCGCGCCATCATGCCGAGACCTCTGCCAGACGCCTCACCCAGATCAATTGTAGTAAAATTATCAAGTTACAGAGTGAAAAAAGAAATATTGAAAATGGCGTGGCAGAAAAGGGGGTTCCAGTACTTTGGGCGAAGAGTAAATCTTGACCATGATTATGCTCCTGATGTACTGAAAAAGTGGAGAGAATACGCTGAGGTAAAGTCGGTGCTAAAAGAGAAGAAACTACGTTTTCAGACTCCTTTCCTGGCGAGGCTGCAAGTTTTTTATGAAGAGGGAAGAGTATTGTATAATTCAGCGGAGGAGGTAACCGAGGACATGGCTAAGAAGGGGCTACCAGTTCTGTCATTGAATGCCCAGAAACACTTCTAGAACAAGTTCAGCGCTTATCGTGGTGAACAAGTAGGAGACAGGGGGATCGTTAAGGTGCCGGCTTGACACAGGGCTACAAGGAGAGGCTCCAGGCTTTTAGACATCAGGATACAGACTAGACAGGACTCTTAGTGCTCTGTTATTTAGGATCATCAGCTGACATTTTGAGGGAGTTGGTGAGTCTTCCCATTTAAGGGCAGTGGGGTTTTACTTTGTTTTCAGTATTTGAGCTAGCAAGCTATGTGTACCCTGCTTCGTAATGCTGTGCTTACTAAATTGGTTTAGTAATGCTGACCAGATGGTTGAAACTTCATATAAATTGATTTACATTGGCTGGGGACAACTCTTAGCTGTCATATGGAGATGGAAGTTAACATGGACTATATCAATTCCACTAATGAGGGCCCTCCCTCACCATTGGTGGGGAGAGGTTCTCCCTCAAAACCCTCACACCGTCAGGGCTTAGTTAGGGTCTCAATTGCGACCCCACATTTGGAAGTCAATTATTCAGGATTGTTGGTCATTGGTTTTTATTGTACATTCTAAGTTTCTGTTCATGCTTGGTTGCTTTTGCGCTGCCATTCTTTGCAACATTGTTTTGAACTATTTTATCAGAACTTATATCCCCAACCTCACATGGATGATGTAAAGATGGAGGAATTTTGCAAGTTGATTTGTCTACCCAGATTATCAGATGAGCAAAACAAGCAACTAGTAGCTGAAATATATAAAGAAATCAGCAAAACTGTAGCCAACCTTAAATCAAATACAGTGTGTGCAGAATTATTAGGTACATTGATCTTTTAATAAAAAAAAATAGTTTTAATGAAGCAAGTACTTTCCTTAGAGCTCAACAATTCAGTTTTATTTTTGTTTCTATATTGACAGTGTTTAAGATTGCTTTGCTTTTATATGACAAAAAATTGCACAATTCCTCAGAAAGAGGTGTGCAGAATTATTAGGTACAGAGATAATAGCACAACTATTACAACAAAATTTTAGGCAGAACCAAATGGAAATTAGAAAATGAGATGAAAACTGTAAATGAATTTTTTTTTTTTTAAAGATTACTAACCACAAAAGCAACAAAAAACATGTTAAAGTTCAGTCTTAGTCACTTAGTCTTCAGTCACTTCACTTGTTCACATAGCCTCCTTTTCTTTCTACCACTGCCATCAGTCTTCTATCCACAGAATCAGTCAAACTCTTCACCTGCTGAGGGTCAGTAGACCTGGCTGCTGAGATGACTGCATCCCAGAGAACATCCAAATTTGAGAACTGCTTTCCTTCAGAATAAACGAGGCACTTTAATATAGTCCAGAAATTTTCAATTGGATTTAAATCTGGTGGCCAACACATGAGGCGGTCATCTTTAATACCCTTCTGAGCTAGCCAGGTGGTTGTGTAGCGGGAGGCATGGGAAGGAGCATTGTCCTGCATGAAAACCATTGCTTTCTTGAAAGCTGCAGGTTTCCAGTCGTACCGTTGTTTGAACAGAGTGCTCTTAAAAAACTGGCAGTAGTTCTCAGAATTGATTTTTACACCCTGCTCTACTAAAAGGGCCCACAACCTCATTGTTGATTATTCCTGCCTATACCATAATTCCTCCACCACCTTACTGCCTTCGAAATTTGGTCAGAGCTTCCTGTCCATGAGCTACCCAGCCTCGAGCCCATCCATCAGGACCATCTAAAGTCACTCTCATCTCACCCGTCCATAATACTTCCAAACTGCAAAATCCATCTTCATGTACTTCTTTGCCCATTCAAGACGTTTTTCTTTATGTTCCTTTCTCAGAGGAGGCTGGGTTTGTGCATTTTTCACCTCACAAACTTCACGAAGTACACTGCATCTGGTACTACGAGGTACATTTGGCAAGCCACAGCTTGTGAATATGGCTGAACTGGTTTGTAGAGGGTTTTTCTTTACCTCTCTCTTTATTCTTCGTAGATCCCTCTGATTCAGCTTTCTTCTTTTCTTCTCCACTCTCCTCTTCCGCCCTTCTTGAGAATTGTTCACAAAACGCCTCACAGTTCTCCAGTTTCTCTTCAAAACTTTTGCAATTTCTCTTATGTTTGATCCCTCAGCTAGCAATTTCACTATTTTATTCTTTTCATCAGGTGTTAAGACTTTTTTTCTGCCCCATCACGGTACCTACTTGAAAAGTACCTAATAATTCTGCACAGGCAACTTCTTAATTACTTCACCTTCTGGTTGTCTGACAAATAGGACTTGCACCCTATATGTTCACAGTCACAGCTTTGAACAGTTTAGATGATCAAACAGGTTTGAGTGAGCAATTAAAGCAAGGTTAAATCTCCCAAAACACATGTACCTAATAATTCTGCACACACTGTAAGGCTCCGGGCCCAGATGGGTTTCCCTCTGAGTGATACAAAGTAATGAAGGAGTTGCTGGTTCCCAGCTTACAGTCTACTTTTTACTGGGTCCTTAAGGAGGGCGAAATACCCCCCTTGTGGAGGGAAGCAACTACATGATTGATACCAAAAGAGGGGAAGGATAGACCTGAGTGTGGTAATTTTAGACCTGTAAGTGGCCTAAACCAGGATTACAAGATTTTCACATACATGTGGCCAAAAGAATAGAGAAAACTTTGCCATACATTATTAGTCTTGACCAGACAGGTTTTATATGCCAGAGACAAACACAAGATATCAGACAGACCCTACATATAATCAGACATATTCAGGAGCAAAATTTTGAAGCTGTGGGTTTAGACACAGAAAAAGAGTTTGATTTTTATTTGATCATTTCTATATAGAGTTTTGAATGAATTTGGTTTTCATAGTACTTTTATTAAAACAATACAGGCCCTTTACGACAGGCCAAGGGCAAGAGTTAAGATAAATGGTGCAGTATCAGACCCTTGTGTTGGAATGTGGAACAAGGCAGGGTTGCCCAATCAGTCCCCTTCTATTTGCAATTTTTATTGAGCCGTTGAGTCAATGGATCATTCAAAACTAACACATTAAAGGAATAGCCATGTCTGGATGTGAACAAAAGATTTCTTTATTTGCAGATGATGTATTTGTTTATTTGGCCCACCCAGAACATACAGTCCCACAGTTATTCTCATTCCTAGAATACTATGGCTCTTTTTCAGGATATAAGCTATATGTACCAAAGACACAGGTTCTCTGTTTCAGATACATTCCATCCCAAGGCATGAGGACAACATTTCAGATACAGTGGGATGCAGAATCTATGAAATATCTGGGGGTAAATATACCTAAGGATCTAATGAAATTGTAAATCATTAATTACCACCCCCTTAACAAAAAGAAGACATTAAGAGATGGAATCTTAGGCCTTTCTTAAGTTCCCAAGTAGAATCAGTGAAACTGAATATATTGCCAAGACTGTTATATTTGTTCCAGACCCTTCCAGGAGACTTACCTGACCAGCAATTTCATGATTGGGATAAACTTATTTCAAGATACATTTAGCAAGGTAAAAGGCCTAGAATTAGGTATCGGAGTATTCAGTTAGCAAAGAACAAAGGTGGGGTTGCCCTCCCTTGCTTAAAGGACTATTATGTCCTTTATATTATGATGCTCAGATGAGACCTTTGGTTTGCTGGTGTAATCCTAGTAACTCGAGGTGAAGGGAGATTGAAGAGGCCATGACAGGGGAGATTCAAATTCAGGCTTTAATTGGGGATAGGCGTTTGTTAGATAGGTCATTTGATTTGGAAAACCCATGGATTAATTTACCTCTTAAAATATGGAATAATGTAATTATACAAAATAATTTAAAAGAAGTTGGAAGGATTCTGAGATGGAGTGCTTATGACTTCATACCCAACAGATCAGACAGAAGATATTGGGGGTGGGTATCACAAGGCTTAACAGCCTATTGTACTTTTATTCACCAGGGGTCTTTAAAGAGTTTTCAGGACAAAACAAATGAATAAATACACTTTATATTAAAGAAAAATGGGAAAGGGAAGGTGACATGAATATAAGGGAGGAAAAATGGGAAAAGTTATGTGAAATGCAATGGAAAACTTAAAGTTCGGCTTTATGGAGAGAATTTTTTATTACTCCCATACAGAGGTCTCATTATTATACATTACACCTATATGCCCATCTTTTGTTTAAATTGTTTAAATTTTAATGTAAGCACTATCTTTAGTAAACTGTAACTCATGTGTGTTGGGTGGAGTGGAGTGGAACCAAGGTTCTGATTCTACTTAAATATATGTTGTACTTTGTAATTTCAATTAATTTTATTTTATTTTTTATTTGTGTATAAAAAAGTATGGATATACAGGATTTTTCTATTTCTATTTTCTTGAAATGCTATACTATTCTTTGTTTTTATTGTATGTCTTGTAATATCCAAATAAAAAGAAAATCAAACAAAAAAGAAAATGTTGGACAGCTACCACCACAGCCAGCAGCTCACGTCTGGTTACACAGTAGTTTTGTTCTGCTGGGCTCAGAGACTTACTGTAGTAAGCAATGTTCCCTGTCTGTCCACTGCGAGAGCACTGCACCGACTCTGTTTTCACTGGTGTCTGTATCCAGAAAAAAGGTCTGGCTGGGTTTAGGTAAGGACAGAATGGATGCATTCACCAAGGCTTGTCGAAGTGCCTGCTCACAGTCAATGAAATGAACCAATGAAATGAACCAATTAAACTCTCGCTCTTTCTCCATCAGCCTACACAATGGCCTGGCTACATCAGCAAAGGACCAGGGTGGTAGTATGAAGTGAGGCAAAGAACCCCCCGAACCTCCTTTTTGCTACTGGGGATGGGCCACTCTTGCACCGCTCTGACTTTCTCCATATCTGTCGAGACTCCTTGGGGCCCCACTACATGCCCTAGGAAGCATGTCTCTTTTCACAGCAGGGTGCATTTCCTGGGATTAAGGCAGAGGTTTGCCTTCTTGAAGCACTCACTCTACAGAGGTTGTCCAGAGCAGAAGTGAAGTCAGCAGCAAAACATCATCCAGGTAGATCACGCAGGCACAAGGGGCTCAAGACTTTCTCCATAAGACGTTCAAAGGTCGCCGGGGTATTGCAGAGACCAAATGGCATGACTGTGAACTGCTACAAGCCCTGGCCAATGAAGAATGCTGTTTTGGATCGGGAGTCAGTTCCACCTGCCAGTACCCACTTCTAAGATCAAAACTGAACCATTGTGACCCAGCTACTGAATCGAGGGCCTCTTCGACACTGGGAACTGGGTAAGAGTCTTTCCGTGTCACCTCATTTAAACGTCGATAGTCGACACACAACCTTAGCTGGCCATCTTTCTGTGTGACTGGCACAACACGTGATGACCAGGGGCTGTCGCCTGGCTGAATCACCCCTGCTGCTGCCATCTTTGCTAACTCAGCCTCTACCTCCTGGAATTTTGCTAGTGCGCTGTTGTATTTGGGGCTGCACTACCAGTATCTATGCTGTGTTGCACAATGTCATTGCAGGTGCACTCGCTGTCTGTGGCTACAAACTGATGGTGGTATTACATTAGCAGGCTTTTGAGCTCCTGCTGCTCCTCTGGATTCAGACCCTCTCTGCTCCACTCCCACAGGTCCTCCAGGGCAGCTGTAGCCTCTGTAGAAACACCCTCCCAGGTAAGTCCATCATCCATGGTCAGCCTTGGATTGTCATGGAAGCATTTACTGTGCAAGATGCAGGATCTGGAATGTTAAGTGCTACCAGGGAACCACCCACTGACAAGATGTGTCTCCCCACATCCACTACAGCCCCCACTGATCCCAAACAGTCCACCCCCAAGATACACTCCTCTTTTATGTCAGCTAACCAGAATTCTGTTTCTATACTGATATTACCAAACAAAACAAAAGCACATGCACAGAAAAAACAAACAAAAGACACACCCACACTGACAGACAGGGGGAAACAAGCAGCTTAGGCCAGAGTGCTGACAGACTATTGGCCTCACTAGCCAACTAAAAGCTAGCTGATAAATTATAATAAATTTTACTGATGAAGTAATACTGATGATAAAAAAGGTTCTCATTTCCTAAAGTGAATTAACCATATGCCTCCCCTTCAGTTCCATACCTCAGAGCCACATGGATTAATACTCTTCCCCTTTTATAACTGAGCTGAAAAGCACAACTAAAGCAGATCTTGATAAAGCACTGATGGAGAATGTTATCACTGTGAGACATGAAATCAATTCAGTTTGACATGACATCCATATTCCCCCCACAGATTTTTCACTTGAAAGACTCCTCTATATGCAGTAACTGAAGGCTTTCTGGAGGAGTCAGTCAGTGCTTATGTCTTTATTTAAGAATAAGCCTCACAGATCACTAAAGGCAGAAATGGCAAACAGTCTTTGAAAAGGAGCCTTCCCTGTTTTTTTCCTTATTTAATCCTGTTCTACAGGATACAGTGGTTGACACAAGTTTGAATTTTAACATGCTAAATTATTATATCCCATATCCACTGAGATTTCCACTGGGGTTACTTCAGTATGTATTGGTGCTTCAAACATTACTTCCATGTGATCACAAAAGGCCACCTGTGAGATTAGTGAAACAGATGAAAGAGGAGTATCCCAGTTTAATCCAGTTCATTCTGGATCCCTGGCACCCCTTTGTGAGTTTCATCAAGGTTTAGGTATTTTTTAAAATACAAATAATTATGCATTATTATTTCCTATAACAACTGAACTGGCAAACCTCCATCCTGAGCTACAGGTAAGAAAGGTTTGTGGAACACAGTTTACCAAATGAGATATATAATGAGGCCACACCCTCCTCATGCTAATATCTTATTACACTACATAATTGTCATTTAGCAGACACACTTATCTACAGCAAATTACATAGGTTACAATTTTTTTCATTTATACAACTGGATATTTTCTGAGGAAATTCTAGGTTAACAGCAGTGCCCCAGTGGGGATTCAAAGCAGCAATGTTTCAGTTACAAGCCCTGCTCCTCAACACTATGCCACACTCAATAATCAGTAGCTATTAATTTCCATACAATCAAAGCATGAAGGTTGTGTATGATCTGGTTGCAGTGGTACTTTCTTTGGTTTGGATTCAGATGAAAAGATCACACCCGGCCATGGGCTAGGGTTGTTGATCCTCTGTGTGCACATTATAATCAGGGAAAAGAAAGGTGGAGATGTGGTGGAGGAGGTATGCCGTGACCAGTTGTGGACGGGACTGGTTTGTCTCAGCTTGGTTAACTGTACAGCACACTGTTCTTGTGTGGGTTCTTATTAGTGTGGTTGCTAATGTGTAGCTTATTATTATTTTAATGCAGCCTAAACCGGTCACTCTACAGACACCAAACCAATGCCAAATTGACTGGTTCATTCACCATTGGTGTGCTTGTACCTTTATAATAAATGTAGGCTTTAGTTTTATAGTTTTAACTATATTTTTAAAAAATGCTCTAATTTTACCCCCATTCAAAAGTAAACAGCGGTATGGCTTCACTGCCATGTTTGAAAATTTGAAACAAGGTTTTAAAAATGGACGACAACTTATGCAGATTCTCACAATGTCTTCGTTTCAGCACTGTGACGAGCGGTTTTTGAATTATAAGCCGAAATAGCGGTACGTTCAGCCACCACTCTAAGTCACGTGTACACATTCCTTTCTGTCAGGTTGCACACCTGCGCTAGACACAGAGGCAGGGGGGAGGGAGACAGCAACTCCAATGCACACAAATTCAGCGTACCATCAATAATGCAAACAGACAACCACACATTGCATTTTCTTCAGAAAATGCACAAAAATCTAGTTTATTACAGTTCTTCAGTTTTATGGATTCTCCCCATACAGGTATGTCCTGTACATTCTCCACAGGTCTGCATTCCCTCTGGTTATCTGCAAAGGCAGCGCTGCACTTTCTTTGTTGACACAAAATATTTGTATTATGATGAGTGACAAACCTATCCATTTAGGATAGAGCACAAGCTTCTGCCTCACAAGCATTAATAAAAAAAAAAAGTATGAGAAAAAACACTTGTTTAAAAGGATTATTCAGAGCCAATGAGAACAGCACGTTGCAGGGGCTCAAAAATGGACCTTGGGACCAAGTGAGCCATCGTTTCTACTAGGCCAGCTCTGTGCAGAGACTTCTACTTTCATCAAGAAAGACTGAGAGGAAGGGCAGAGCTGTCAGATGAAGCCATCCACCATTGCCCTGCAGTAGACCACATCACACCCCTAAGTTATGAGCCCCCTCTGTTTACACACTCAGACTGTGATGTTTGAACGGTACAGAAGAGTCTCAGAAATGGGAGATGCCATCACTTTTAGAGCAGTTGCACTGAAACGAAGAACTACAAAATCATAACAGTAATGAGTAAGCAATTCATTTAATGAGTATCAGCTGGTGAGCAGATGAATAGATGCACAACAACGGCACTGCTCTGTGATTTTCTTTGCGTGACAATACCAGATCCTTCAAACAAGGGAGCAGATCAGTTTGTGACAATTGCAAGTCTCTTTACTTTAATGACCAGGAGAGCAGTTAGCCCCAGCAGACTTATGACAGACTTATGACAGAAGGACAAAATGAATGACAATGGGGAATGGGGTCACTGCAGATGCTGCAGAGGTGATTTGTAAAAATTAACATCAGTTTCAATGCAACAATACACCTGACACTGAACCTGAACTTTTCTCTTTATAAATGTGGGATAGTGGGTTTTTTGGGGTTACAGTGACCACAGGTATTACCAGTGGCAAACCGTCAGGGCCTTCAAGGTATTCAGAGAAGGCCCTGGAATCCTCAGATGAAAAAATAAAAAACATATCTCATTAATTCTATAAATAAAATAAAATTTAAATAAAATAAATAAAAATCATCTCTGTGTTGCTCATCTGTAATATTACAGTGTTACGCTGTGACGGAGTGCCGTCACTACGGCTGAGTATGCGCTCTGACTGCCATACCAAAGAGCTTGGCTCTTTGGCGTTGTGGTCAAAGTCGCACGTGTGGTACCCTGTAGACCCGGGTTTGAAGCCGGGTGGGGTGACTGCTCTCACCCTTTGCTACATAAGCTGACTTGTTTCTGTTGTTTTCTGTCCATGCACTGTGCATTTGATTGGTTTTGTGTTGTAAAACAATGCAACCAATCAGATATTTTTCTGCAGAGAATATCCTCCACCCAGGGTATTCTATATCCTTGATAGAATGCCCTTACCATTAAACGGAATGAGAGCCTACGTCTGGATTGACAATTTTATTAACCAATCATATTTGGATTTGAAGCCACTCTGGGCGTATTCTTTCAGATTTTCACACGGCTCCAGGGTATTCTAAAAGACCCACTCGCTCACTCACTCACTCAGAGTCTCAGACAGAGAGCTATCTTAGTGCTAACTAGTGATTGATAGCCGACGTTGAAAATGGCAACAGATGGAGATGATATTGACGCAGCAGGTGGAGATGATATTGTCGTGGATTTATTATCAGTGCCGTTTTCAAGACAACCATTTAATGAAAAGGTGGACATTGTTAAAAAAGGTTGCCCAACGCATCGAGCTCAATCAACCTGCAAAAGCATGTTCGCCATTCTCAGGCTAGCAACTGGGAATGATACACTTGACTTACAGCCTCACAAGAGGCTCTACTGCTGGGAGTGCTTGTTTGGGACTGACAAGGGTGCATGGAATTGGAAAGGCTACTAGAATCTTAGGTGTTTAACTAAGGCTGCACAAAAACACCAAAACACAGCAGGTCATCTTAACCCTTTTGCACGTAACTTACTATATGCTATGTAGCGCACGTGTTGTTACATGGTTTATGTTTTCTTCAGCATTATTAAGCATCTCAAAATTCTCGCTGCCGCATTTGCTATATTTTTAAATGATAAATCGCTATTTCCTCAAAGCTAAAATGAGCTAGAATTTTTCCAATCTTGTGTTTTAATCACACTGGTGTCATCATACGCATGAAAGGGTTAAGGCAACGATCAGCTTTATGACCAGGTTATTGAAAAATTCATCCAAAAGGACAGGAGGATGGATTTTGTCTTCAAGTGAACATCATTGGTGAGTGAAACTAAATTTTAATTGCTGGTTTTGCTACAGTGTTGCATCTCGTTGAACTGGTTGCATTTTGTTTCCACACTGTTGAATGACTGCTAATTTGTGGTAAACTTCTAACAATCTTGGCAATGTTGCCTAAATCAGAACATGCATAAAGTGACTGCCTCCATGACGTCCGATAGTGTGTGTGTGTGTGTGTGTAACTAGAATGCAATTTTCAAAGATGGATCCTAAAATTATATTTTGCCTAAAGCGGAAAAATAGCCAGGGGCACCCATATTTTTCATTAGTTTTTTTTTTTTTTTTTTTTGGGGAGGTACAGAAGGCCCAGTTCTGATAGGCATGGTTTGCCACTGGGTATTACCAGGGTTGGGAGAATTACTTTTAATATGTATTCCACTATTACAGATACTTGCCCTAAAATGTAATTTGTAACAAATTTTGTTAGATTACTGAAGGTAAGTAATGTAATCTAAATACTTTGGATTACTTTCTGAACACTAGCTACGTTTACATGCGCACATTTTTTTTCATTCAGAATGAAATCATTCCAATTGATGATTCCGAATGTACTGTTTACATGAAAGGGATCGGATAGTTTGTGCGCTTTTGCATGTCACAAGCTTACAATCGGAATAGATACACTAGCTAGCCAATTAACGTTAGTTCTACAGTGGACTGGTGGCTACACTATACCTACTACTTCGGGTTGCTTTATAGGATATTGAATAGAAACAGCAACCTCCGACTTCAACCTGAAAAGTAGCTGGCAAATTGAACACAAAAATCTAGCCTACAACCGTAATCCAAATGTATGAGTACTGTGTGTGAGGTAGAGGTGAGAGAGAGAGGTGATTTAGGCTACCAGGGATGTTTTCCTCAGAGACAACTCTCCGGTGTCTTAGGCGGGCTGAGCACAACATCAACACCGTATTGGGCTGCGGTAGCCAGCAGCCGTTGTCCCATAATTTCCTCCATTATGCCCAAAAATGGAAAGTTGGTAGGGGCTGCACCACTTTTGTTTTGGTCAGATTTTGCCTTATAATACCCATTCCTCAGCCCCTTCCAGCAGTTCTTAATTTGGTCAATAGACCCATTTACCCCTGCTTCATGAAGCTTCTCCCAAATTTGCTTAAAGAGCTCATTGTTGACGATTTGCTCCCATGTAGTCGCTCGACTATTCTTAATTCTTTGAAAATGTTTAACATAAGTGTGGGCTCCACCTCTTTAAATCTGATTGAATTCTCGATCGGATTGGGGTTTTTCATTCCGATCAAGGTGTTTACAGGAGGCATTTTCATTCCCATTGATTTTGAATCCAATCATTAACGGAATATTAGGCTCTATGTAAACGCACCTACTGTGTTTTTAATTTGTAATGGTTATTTTTAGAATGTTCACTTAGCAGGCTAACATTTTGGCACCCCCATGTTAAGTCTATGGGCATGTCTTCGCAGTTTCTTCAGAACTGTAAATGTTAATTTTGTGTACATTACACGAAAACATGAGTTAGATAAGGCACAAGCCACCCTAAATACTTTGTGAGTGAGAAAGGAGTAGCTTAATTTTATTATATGCGTAGTGTAAAATTGCGCTGGTTGCTCTATTCTACTGTGTTGTGAGTCAGGCAGGCTGCGTGCTTTTTTCTTTTTTTCTGTGAGGGGCATATGGGAGATACAGCCCAGAGTTGCCTATCATTGGATAGATTTTCCAACTGAATAAATATTAAATGAAAAAAATAAATGAAATTAAATGAAAAAAATCCAATGTAACCCCTTCAGTAATCTAAATATTTTTAGAGAGTAGCTGCAATTTGATTCCCATCAATTTAAATGGTAACTGTAATGGAAAACAGTTACTCATAGTTTGTATTTTAAACACGTAATGCCGTTACATGTATTCTGTTACTCCCCAACCCTGGGTATTACCATGAGCTAGTGAGATCTGCATGGTCAGGACAGGATGACATTGCACATTACAATTGCTGTCGGACAGGGCTTTGCTATGGAGCATGTGGTTCAAAATAGTGTTGATCACAGTTCCAGTGGTTTTGCGTACCACACCCAGATAGTGGACAAAATCTACTGTAACCTGTACTGCATCAGGAGTAGGGGTAGCATGGGGGTTGCACTGGGCAGCAGGGCTCATAACCAAAAGGTTGCTGCTTCCATTTCCCACTGGGACACTGTTCTTGTACCCTTAGGCAAGGTACTTAGCTGAGAACTACCTCATTAAATATGCTGCTGTGTAAATGGATAACAGTTGCTCTGGATAAGAGTGTCTGCTAAATGACAACAATGTAATGTAATGTAATGAGTATGTGCCAGAGGAACCAGGATCCAGTGTCACAATTAGAGAATTAGAAAATTAACCTCTCCTTCTAAATCCCTCTTATTAAAGTAGCAGGCTTTTAGTACTTTTATGCTGCTGGTTTATTTCATGGCTGTTTCATATGTGTGATATGTTGCGATTCAAACTGCTGTTATAAGGATGCAACATCAGTCCTTGCATTGACCAGATCAGAGAAGAGGTCTGAAGCAGGCACCCCCACAAGAAGGGCATATAAAACATCACACATCATTAGCCAGTGCTGTATTTGCAAAGCACAACTCAGCATCTATTCAACATCTGAATTACCTCACACACCTCCCAGTTACTGTCACTGCCACCTCTGTGTGGGTCTATGTGGTAAAATGACAGATATTACGGTTATTATAATGTTTGACATCCTGCAGCTGGGAGCTGTCACTCAGCACCCCCACAATGCCAAAATGATAGCAAACATGGCTCCCTCATTGTTCTGTTTTTCATGCTGATATTTTTATCCTTTTTTCCTGTTGCCATATTTTTTCCCCAGATCCTCACCTGTCTTTGATGTTCTCTAATGATTGGTGACACTGACTGCAAGAGCATCATGTGTATGCAACAATTCAGCTTGCACACAGTGTTTTACTAGTTGGATGCTAAGTTAACATGAGTAACGTGGAAACAGTAATCTGACAAGATCACGGTAATTATTCATACACTGCTTTTATGAATCAGTATATAATGCCATCACAGCCATTTGATGAAATGCAGAGGCATACTCCTTCCGCTGCTGTGGGATACAAGGTTTGACTTGGCCGGTTTCGAGCTCAGGCCGTGGGCCTTAGCCTGCACTAAAGATAAGCCCCTTCCTGACTGAACCACTCGGGAGCCTCTACTGTAGATCTCTTAAACAGCAAAAATATTTAGTACTAGAACTCCTCAATGAAACTATTCAAATGGTGATGGGTACTCCCTGCTTGTACTGTCCTTCCCTGTGATAAATCATTTTTCTGTTAAAAGGTCTTCAACCCATGTGTATGATTCAGGTACTCAGTATGGATATTAGGGCTGTCCCCGACCAAAGATTTTCCTAGTCGACTAGTAGTCATTAGTTCAAGTCATTAGTCGACTAGTCGTTGCACGTTTATGACATTAATTTAATTATTTAAAAATATATTTTTTGGGGTATCAGAAAATGGTTTGAGTTCCAGGGCTGAGGAATAGTGTTATAAGTAACACTGTGCTACGTTACAGAGAATTACAAAACCGTAATAATGAGCCTTTAAAATATAAGTTTTACAAGCGCATGCACAAAGTGAGCCACCTGTTAATGACAAAGCTAACAGCAAAGTGGTAATGATTCTGAATGTGTCGGAACAACCAGCAAGGAGACTGAACATTTTGTTAATTTATTTCAACACAGTATAACATAATACAACTTATGAACTTGTAACACCTACACAATAACTTATAAAACAAATAATAAAAAACAGAACATGAAGTTAAACATGCAGTAAGAGAGGTAATTTAGCTTTCTCAGTCCCCACGAACACTTGGATAAGCCTAATAGCACATATGACAATATATTTATGAAGCTGCATATAGCCTTAACTTTGCAATTCGTTAATGTTAATTAGGCCATTAATTATTTAGCATAATGTCACTGTCCCTAACCCTAACCCTTTCGCGTATACGGTCACACTGGTGTGATTAGCCGTTTAGCGCCTATGCTAAAACCGGTGTGATTAGAACAGTAGATTGGAAAAATTCTAGCTAATTTTAGCTCTGAGGAAACAGTGATTTAACATTTAAAAATATAGCAAATGCTAACTGAAAACTACGAGAAGCTTAATAACGCTAATGAAAACATAACAAACCATGTAATGTAACAGTGCGCTACATTGCATAAAAATAAGTTATGTTTGAAAGGGATAATAACGTTAGGCTACTTAGGGGCCTAAGTTCCCTTGCTGGAACTTCGTTGCGATCAACAACTCACATGTGTGTTCTATCAATACCAGGTGCTATTTTGTACAAATGTGGAATGACTTCAATATAATAATATAAGTATCGTTACTGTAGAGGGACGAAAGAAACAACTATTACAATCGTCCCGACAATGACAGTTCAACCTGACTTGCTTCGAAACTGAGAAACTCTGACATGGCAAACTTCAGGATGTGTTAAAGTACTAATTAATCTGTCAAATGATCATGACTATGACACATGAAACAATAGACACAACTTGTCATTCAAAAAAAATTGACCACTTGAGTGAATTTGCTTTCCATGATCGAAAACAGCTTCTCGGGTATAACTCTGCAAAAGTATGATGTATCCACACGATTTTTCAGGGCTCTGGTAAGTGTTGAATGCTCTACATGCTGACGCAGTCAGGCATATCAGACTTGTATGGGCTCGGAGAAAATCGCCCTGTTCCTTTCATCCTGTGTTACTTTAGTACTGGCTCTCCCTTGCATGTTTCAGATGATAAGTCATGTTTGAGGTCAGAGAATGATAGGCAAATCTTTGCATGCAGAGTTTGTATGTCACCTCCTTGGGGTCGTCCTTTACACGCTCGAAATGATCCCGCACTTTGGATGATTACCTGCCTGACACAAAGTCTAATAACTTTTTAACGACAAGGCGAAGCTCCTGAATGGAGTTTGGGGTTGTTTTTTTCCTGCAACTAAACGACCAATGAAAACATGGCCGACTAAGACTCTTCTCATTGACTAACGTTTGGTGGACTATTAGGCGGCAGCCCTAATGGACACAAAAAAAAAGATTCCATACATGGTCAGTACTTACTCAATTAGATCAGAATGTGCCATTTTAATCAGAACCACTACAATACTGGGAAATAGGACATCCACAAAGATCATAAATGACATGCATGTACATTTTTTTTCATGAAGGAAACGTAATACCTTCACATCAAATATATGCAAGATTGATTATTTTCAATAAATATTGATAAAGATCGTCTTGTTATCTCTGTGAGTTATGATACCTCTTTCTGTTCTCTTTAAAAAAGGATATACTGTGTGACAGGACCAGAGGTAAGGCATGGGGTTGTGCAATGAAATGACAGATCAAACACAATGTAATAGCAAAAGTACAGTAAGACATATTGTGAAAGGTATACACTGCTCACACCAACAGCACAAAACGAAACAAAAAAAAATCAAGAAAATAAATCTAATCTCACTCCATCCACTCATTTCCCTCAACATCTCCCACCACTGAGAGATCGGGGAGCCTTAAATAAGCCAGAGGAGAATTCTTTGGCAACAGGTGTGTAGCTGTGGGCTGGCTGGAAGACGTGGCCTGCCTCCAGTGCACCAGAGAATGGAGCCACTCTGCAGGCACATCACATCATCTGTTACAACTGATTATACTAAAATTGTTCCTTAAGGTTCCAAAAAAACTACTAAAATAATCCTAACTCCATTCATTATCACTTAAATCACTTTAATGTACAGTATTATAATAATTGATTGATCTTGGGGAAAAAATAAAGAGAACAAACACATACATCATTCAGCAGAGGAAGCATAAATCAGTGCACCTGCTGGATTGCCCAAGCACGTTCACTGTTGATGATCATGCTTCTTTTTAGTGTACACTCACTGCTGATGATCATACTTCTTTTTAGTGTATACTCACTGTCAATGATCATGCTTCCTTTTAGAGCATACTCACTGCTGACAATAATACTTCTTTTTAGAGCACACTTACTATACAGGTGGGACCCCTGCCTGTTCACTGTGTCTGCTTATTAAGCATAATGAGAGATGTGCTCACTGGAAGAGGGTGGATGAATTATTAAGGAGCCAAGTCGTTTTGCAGGGAGGAAGTGGGTATTGCTGAGGGTGTGGGGTGGAAGTCAGGGGGCATGTCCCCTGGAGATGCCTGCGTATGCAGAAACCTCTGGCGTGCACAGCAGTGCCGTAGGCTTCCTCTGGCTTTACCAACAAGGCCTCTCTCTTATGATTAGAGTTAGAATTATTAATTATTAGTAATGCATTAATGGTATTTCTATCAGCAAATCAGATACACACACACACACACACACACATGCACATGCATAGATGGTACATGCACATGCAAAGCTCCAATATTTAATACATTTTTGTTCAAAACTGAAATGGCATATTTAAGCGTGTGGATCAGTTCGGGTCTTTCATCATGTTTAATATGATCATCCCAATCAATCAGGGAGTATTAGAGACTTTGCATTCATGAGGAATGAGCCAGGATCAAACCGATAGTCATTATTTAGGGATTAACTAGGGCCGGGAGAGGGATGAACAGCCCATTAGATATAATGTGACAGGTCAGCATTTATCAATAGCAGTGCTGTTGCCAGGACCTCGACAGAAAAAAGGTCATTCATCGACTTTACTGCTTCCACTCTCAGTGTTTGATCAGGAGGTTGCACATGCACTGAAGCTGAATCCCTCCTAGTGAATAGCACTCATTTTCAAATGAACGGCAATCAAAATGCTTTATATAGGCCCTTTAGTACAGGAAATCAGAGAAGCACTAATATGGTCCCTTGCTGGAACTAAATATTGGCTATCAGCAACAATCCAATTTTCATGAACAGGACTGAGTATGATGGACAGCAATATCAGGGTGCTGTGGCTGGCTGTCTCAGTGCGCCTCAATGCATTACCTGCAGTTCCTCTCTGATAAAGCATTACTACACAGGGCACAATCCGCACCATAAAAAGATTTCTACTTTATGTGCAATGCATGTCTAATGAACAAAACTTTCCCTGGGTTCCCTGAGGCAATCCAGTTTGTGCTGCTGTTCATGTGCAGTATAATCCACAGGGACATTTGGTGTGGAGGAATCCTTGGTGCTTCTGTCCTGCCGGTCTGCTCTCCTGCCACAGCCACCACCTGAAGCCATTCTACTCACCTGTCTCCTGTTTTGCCATTATTAGTCTGTGTATTTAAACCTCCCTGTTTTCCTAGTTCTTTGTCAGATTGACTCGGGTTTTTGCCTGTTTTGTTTCAGCCTTTGTAAATTTGTATCTGTGTGCCTTTAGGATTTCCTTTTTGCCTGCACTCCAAAATCTTGTGGAAAGCCTTCCAAGAAGAGTGGAAGCTGTTATAGCTGCAAAAGGGGGACCAACTCCATATTAAAGTATATGTATTTGAATACAATGTCATTACAATGTAATGGTCAGGCGTCCAAATACTTTTGTCCATATAGTGTATATAAGGGGCAGGACACCGCAAACACATGTCACACAAATATACAGCCAGTTAACTCCTGTATCCTGATTGCTAACTGTTTATGGGAGCTCCTTACTGCCTTTTTTTCATTTTGCTAGTTTCCCCACAACAGTGCCATTGGTTGAGCAGTAAACTCCATGGCCTTGTCACCTGCTTTCTTCTTAAACCATCCAGTTGGAAATGTGTTTCCACGGCTACTGCCCTGTGACAGAGCATCTCAGCATCAGGTGAGTAGACAGCTTCCCACGCCCTTTCCAGCTGCATGTGAAAAGGAGACCCAGCACACTGCCTACCAGGGTTATAATAGTTTTACATTTTCAAATTCGTTTTTATTTTGATATGTTTGTATTCAGTCTGAATTTCCGTTTAGTTTTAGTTTCACCAGTGTTTTCATTAGTTTCAGTTTAGTTTTTATTTCATGAACTCATTTCTATTTCGTTTTAGTTTATTATAGTTTCAGTTTTAGTTTTAGTAATTTTAGTTAAGGAGAAAAAAATGTCTAAGATTAGTGCAGCGTGAAAAATAATCTGCTTATCATTGAAGATATAAACATTTCAAGACTAAACTTAACTAACATATGCGATACATTTGTTTCAGACTACACAGAATTTTGGGAGTGTGACCAGTGGCGACTCCTGCGAAATCTCTCGGGGGGAGGGGGCAATTGTTGCGATGATGGCTAAACGGTGACCCGTTCAATGGGTAAATTAACAGCTAGCTAACTTGACATTGTCACATTGAATTGAGCAGGGGTAGCAGAACAAAACGTTACCTACTTCGCAGCCTGCTAGCCACGTTTTCCTCTCATACCAGCTCCGCGAAAATCCCCAGTTATACGATTACCCCCCCCCCCCCCCCCCCCCCTTTGTAGATACTTGCTTGATGTTTAAATTTGGTCTGGGTGGTCCTAATTCTTTAGTTGCCAATTTATCCTGCTTACTACAATGCCTGAACGGAATTTTTTTAAATGCTACGATCGAGTTGCTCTGAGTTGAGGTAACATTAGCCATGTTGACCTTGAATGTGACAAGATCGCTGGCTGCCCCAGCGATCCCTACACCAGGTTCCGTATGACGAAAACACATTAGTGCAAGCCCACCCAGAACCCATACAGATTGCATTGCAGCGCCTACAGTTCGAAAAAATTGCTTTAACATGAGAGTCTATCAAAGCGATCAGTGCGATTTTCAACCAGACTGAAATCGCCCGAAAGGGGCGGTACTCCACGGAACACGACTTGACACTGATTGGATATTCAGAGGCAGGGCAAACTGTCTAGAACAGTCACAGCTAGCACTGTGGTAGGATGTGTGATGTGGAAAAATTCCCTCCCTTTCCTCCTTTGGTGGTGCGTTGCCCGATTGCCAGGAACAAACTGCCCCTGAGTGTGACACCCGCCGCCTTGAACAGATACGACCTCCGCCGTCTTGAAACGATGATGACAATTATTTTTTTGTCTTTTCTTATTTTATTTTTATCAGTTTTTTAGCAATCATTATTAGTTTTGTTTAGTTTTGTTAGTTTTACATTTTCTTCGGGTAAATTATTTTATTTCAGTTTACAAAAATGTCAAAAAACCATTACTTTTCGTCTTAGTTTTAGTTTTAGCACACGGTGCAATGGGACTTTTGCAATTCCCAGCTCAGTTCCTTGCACCAACACATCAGAGCCACAGTACATTTCAATGGCGAACAGAAGAGGCAAGAATAAAAGATTGGTCAGCACCAGTGTCCCTCAACATTTTAATAGGGATATGGTCCTCCTCACGGTCAGTGAGCGAGATCATTCCTTTTTAATATGAACCGATCGTAAACTGAGTCAATGTCACTGTCCACTTTATCGGAACTTGAAGCACGCACTTTTTTGTGTCGGTCTTTTAGGAGGCTGATTTTTCCGCTTTAAAACAGGGCAAACCGCAATAAGATGACCCATCTCATGACAATAGTAACATTCACGAGTTTCGCTATGCGAGGTTGGGTTTTCAGACTTTGAATGTCTCCATCTTTGCCTCGGACTGGAAGGCAGAGCTGGATCACGGCGAGGAGAGGACAAAACAAAGGTACTGTTATGCGTTAGCACAAACTCATCAGCACACACTGCAGCCTTTGCTAATGTTGTTGCCTTCTGCTCGTTCAGATAAGTCGCTACGGACTCTGGGACGCAGTTTTTAAACTCTTCCAGCAAGAACAGTTCTCTAAGCTTGTTTGCACTTGCTGTGATGTGCACCATCTATCAAACGCACTCTCCTTCTCTCTCGCGAATGCAACATAGGTCCATCTCTCACTCTTTCTGAGGCCACGGAACCTTTTCCGGTAGGCTTCAGGAACCAACTCATAGGCATGCAGGGTGGCGGTTTTAACCATGTTGTAGTCTGAACTCTGCTCTACAGTAAGTGCGGAGTACACATCCTGTGCCTTCCCCATAAGCACACGATACAGCAACAGAATCCAGACCTCAACAGGCCACTTTATCATGATGGCGACCCGTTCAAAATGGCTGAAATATTTTTCAACCTCACGGTCATTAAATGGCAGAACCATCCGGATATTACGACCAACATCAAATGGTTGTTCTAACAACGGTGACTGAACCAGCAGAGCTGGTGGAGGAGCAGCTGGGGGGACAACAAAGGAAGCAACTAAGGAAGTAGTCCTCGGAACAGAAGAAGAACCAACAAGAGAAGCAGGCAGTGAACTGGAGGAATGCGTGGAGAGATGGTAGCCCTCCTTGAGGCCAGTTCTCTCTTTCTCAGTATGAAGTCACACTCTTCGTGATCACGTTCGCGTTGGTATTCTCTCATTCGTTCACTCTCTCGCTCTTCTTGCTCTAACCTTTTTAAATCAAGTTCCCTCTATCTGTAGCTTCTTCAGCTGGATTTCTTTATCAATTTCCTTTTCCTTCAAGGTCTGACTCTCACATTCTGCTCGTAACTTAGCCGCTTCCAACTGCATTTTGCGCTCCTGAAATGAGTATTCTTTAAGCTTGAGCTCCCCTCAGTAATATTACTCACAGCTAAGGAGCCAGAAGTTTGAGTAGAAACAGGGCCTTCGCCTTTAGCAGGGAGAATATTTCTCTCCACTAGGCCGACCTCCACAGCCTTGAACAGTGTCTCCTTAAGTTTTTTTATCCTCGCTAGTGAGACTGACCGAATAGTGCTCAGCGATTTGCACAAACTGCTCTTTAGTGCAGCACAACAAAAGATCCTCGGAAGGACTCAATAAATTCCTCCACCACAGACATCTTCACACGAGAAACCAAGAGCCACTCTGACAAAAAGAAACAGCCTTGTTAACTAAAAAACACAAAAAGTGCCAACTAAACAAAAAGTGCCATCTCCACAAACCAAAAACGAAAAAATTCAAAGAGCATCACTTTAACTTCAAAACCAGGGAATGAGAAGATCTGGGTCCTAACTACCTACCCAAACAACTAACTGAACCTATCTAGTCTTAGAAAGTTTACTGATTGAAGGCCTCTTTAAACACTGATCATCATAAGAGCTGACATCAGACTGAAGTCAACTAATTGACAGCGTACCCCCACCTGGAATTACTTTCAAAAATAAGAAAGGCAAAATAAAAAAAAACAAACACACTGACTTACCCGAGTTCCTCATTCACCAGCGCACTTCCACCAAAAAAAGAGAGAGGGGGGAAAAAAAGCCAAAAAGCCGGAAGCCCAGAAAAAAAAAAAACATCCCGGATGAGCCCCCAATTTTCTCATGATTCTGTCCTGTCTAGGGTCAGGAGCGTGAACAAAAGGGGTGAGACGGCACTGCCGGCAAAACGAAAACGGTGAGACAAGGCTCGGTATATTTTAAAGGATTTATTACAGAAAAAACGACTAAGGCTCGCAAAACTAAGTAGGCTACACATCCAATGCCGGTCGTAGACAGGTCACACAACAGACTATGGCGAACACGGCTATGACGTTAACGGCGGCGAGGCATGGCTCCAATACGAGGTGTCTCCAGCGTGTCCCCCGACATCACAAAGGTACACCCTTTTTATAGAGCAGAACTCCCAATCACACGGCCGCGGGAGGAGCAAGCAATTTGGCGCCATCCGCCGACCGAACGTCCTGCAACGTACGGGAAACACAGCAGAACAGAAAAAGACAAAGCACACAGGGACATAACACACATGTCTCTCAAATCCACGGAGTCCAGGAGCTGAGCCTTCCCCGCGGCAGTGCTGATGAAATGTTAATGGGGGAGGTCAGCGAACAGTAGCTAACCCCCAACTGCCAAGGCCTTGTGGTTCCCTTCCTAATCCCCACCCTGAGGGGGGAAGCTGACACAGGCCAATACACTCTAGTCCATTCTGTCCCACTCCCCTCCAAGCCATTCCAGTTTCTCCAGTCCATTTCACTCAGTCCTTTCTACTCTACTCCAAACAATTCCACTCCAGTCCAGACCCTTCTGTTCCAGTCAAGTCAGCTCTATTCAATTCTACTCCATTCTCCTCCACTACCCCCTGGAACTTTCTACTCCACTCCATTCTAGTCCAGTCCTGTTCAGGGAGATATCGTCCTACTGAAATGAGACATTTCCTCTGACATTTGTGTGAAGGTGGGGCTAGACTTTTAAACTTTCATCTATGTTAAGGCATTTCCATCAGATCCTCCCTATACTGGATAACAGGCTCCTGGAACAGATCCCAAGAAACACCTACATTTGTTGATGGTGCGACACCGTAGTCATTCCCAAATACCATGCTTTCCTTTTAAGGTAATACCAGGAGATATGAAATCAATCAAAGCAGAACAGCAGAATTCATCTGTAATCTACAGCAATAGACTTAGAAATGCCTGCAGCTGTGACAGGTGAAAGACTAGAATGTACTCTAATGTATGTGACGCATCACTGCATGAGTATCACTGCCAGCACTGCATAAGTATCACTGCACGAATATCACTGCCAGCACTGCATGAGTATCGCTGCCAGCACTGCATGAGTATCGCTGCCAGCACTGCATGAGTATCACTGCACGAATATCACTGTAAGCACTGCATGAGTATCACTGCATGAGTATTGCTGCCAGCACTGCATGAGTATCACTGCACGAATATCACTGCCAGCACTGCATGAGTATCACTGCATGAGTATTGCTGCCAGCACTGCATGAGTATCACTGCACGAATATCACTGCCAGCACTGCATGAGTATCACTGCACGAGTATCACTGCCAGCACTGCATGAGTATCACTGCATGAATATCACTGCCAGCACTGCATGAGTATCACTGCATGAGTATCACTGCCAGCACTGCATGAATATCGCTGCCAGCACTGCATGAGTATCACTGCATGAATATCACTGCCAGCACTGCATGAGTATCACTGCATGAGTATCACTGGCAGCACTGCATGAGTATCTCTGCATGTGTATCACAGCCAGAACTGCATGAATATTACTGAATATGTATCACTGCATCATAGGCGGAGTTTGCGGGGAGGCAGGGGGGGCATTGCCCCCCTAGCCACTGAAATATGTCACTATATTTAGTCTAAAATAGGTCTAATTAATCTAATTAATTACGTGCTTTATGATTAATTAATCTAAATTAATCGCATATGCTAGCAAGCCTACCGTATATCTAGCCCGTCCACGTATGCTAAAAAGTAGCTCGCTAGCCTGTAGTGGGCTATGATTAAAAGTGGCTTGCTTGCCTACCATATAGCTAGCCTTTACATATATGATAAAAAGTAGCTGATGAGTCTGCTGTCGTGTATGAAAGTAGCTAGCTAGCCTTTTCATGTATGATAAAAAGCAGGAAGCTAGCTAGCTAGCTAACTAACCTGCAGTAACAACCTTTTTGTCGGCGGAGCCAAATAAACGACAAGAAACATAAATTGTTGTCTCAAATTATTGTTACCTGATAAACAGACTTGTTTGTAGAACTGTTGTATGAAAGCAATAATCACACTCGAAGTCGTGCAGTTATACTGAATATCAGCACGGCTGTGATTATCTTCAGCACACGGCGTGCAGTCTCGTACCTACGACCGAATCACAGCCGTGCTGATATTCAGTACAACAGCACTCGCCTCTCATGTGATATTGCTTAAATGCACAGTGACGTATGGGTCAAGGGGCATCATGGAGTGTGATTAATCTGCGTAATTTTTTTTGATGCGTTATTTTTTCTATAATTAATTCATCTAAATGAACGTGTTATTTTGACTACCCTACAGTAATGCAATAAAATAAAACGATTGTACGAAATAAATCTGAATTCTATTATGTATGGTTTTGTAATAAATTCATTTTTGAGCCTTCACATTGAGGACGACATAACAGCAAACCTATCACCTGAGAAGATAGTCGATATATACCCGGGACGCAAAAAAGGCGTTTACTTCTACACTAAGTAGGACACTGGCTATTTAATATATATATTTTACAAGCCTACTGTAACAACAGGCGACACTGTTGCTGAGCATTTTCTAATTGTGTGTGTGTGTGCGCACAATAAGTTGCATATGAGTGAGTATGCATGTTTCATAGTTTTCAATTTAACACAAAATTATTTCATGTGTACACTAAATGTTTTAAAAGGGTACATGGGAAATGAAAGCATAACAGTATAATATAAACAAATTGATATTTCACTTTTAACAGACTTTATGGTTAGTGCGCTTCATTTGTGTGCGCTCATGTGTGAAAGACAAATACCCTACGTAAGCCGATGTGTGATATAGTACAAAGTGGTCAGAAACTGATTTGATGCGTAACACACCACGCAACAGTTGGACTGTGTACTGACGTCAGTTAAAAAATGTTTGCCCACCCAGCACAAATGTCAAACTCCGCCTATGACAATTCTCTCCAAAAATGAATGAATATTGTGGATCTGATTTAAGACTAACGATTCCACCGATATGAGATATCTGAGACATTAGCATGGGTCTCACAGTGCTCCTCCCCATCATAGTAGTAATCATAGTAATGTTCATTTTAACAAATGTCTAATAAAAGCCATTTCTCTGGTGCACAAATGTTACTTTTGCTCTTGAACATTGGGGAGCAAATACCACAAGCTATGTTTGTTTGTGTAGCTGATTGGCAAAGTACAGAGGAAACTCTACAGCTCAATAACACATCAATCACTGCACACAAATCTGTCCTACAGCTCCACTGTGATCTTTGGGAAACCACTTCAGGTTAATGCAGGAAAGCACACAGGCAGTCACTTACAGAGACACTTTCTGGGAGAGAGTGTCTTTAAAGGCATAGTGCAAATAGAGTATACAGTACATTATTTATGTGCTGAAGACATGAAACTTTCACTGCAGTGCCACACCCTGGACATGCTTTCTGCCCATTACACCACACAATGGCTTAAGGCACAGGAACCTACCTGGTCACACATGGTTTAATGCAAAAGGACCATTATCCCACCTGGTCACGTGCAGATTAATGTGCATGAACTATTATTCCACCCAGCCACACACACTTAAATGCTTGTATCCATCTTGCATCCCAGTGTTAATATGCATATGAAAAGTGTACAGGTCACAAACCATGGTTATCTACATACATGCGTCAAAGTAGGGGCAGCAGTGTAGTATTGTGTTAACGGGCCAGGTTTGTAACCATAAGGTTGCTGGTACTGCCACTGCCACTTGGGCAAAGTACTTAACCCACAATTACTTCAGTAAATATCCAGTTGTGTGAATGAATTACATGTAAGAGTTGTACTGAATGTATGTAGAATGTAGAATGACAGTAATGCAATTTAAATCAAGTAGGAAGCCATCCCTTCTTCCACTGTAGGTCCTCTCCAAACCCAGAGAAGGCCCTGTGTGCGTGCATAGAGCCAGAGCACAATTAGTCTTCACCACATTACTCTAGCTCAAGAGATTGTGTGGTTAGCTTGCAGTTGCCTCCACTGGATTTACTGCTAATCTACAAGAGAGGAACACAAAGCCCAGAGCATTGTAAAAAACAAAGGGAAAGCATTAACTCTTTTTTATCTCCCATGTATTTTCACTCATTAATTAGTCCCGGGCAGATGTGTTCTGAGGGCAGGTTTGCATTCAGTACTAACAAAAGGTTACATGGAGGCTGATAATGCTACGGTGAGGACTTGTCCATGCAAATCCGCTTTGGCAATTTTTTTTCTCTCTGTTTTGATTTGCTGGCCCTACCTTGCCATCGCCACTGCTTATCTCTGCAGTGCAGTGTTTGGGTTTTTTGTTCTGTCAGCATCATGCCGCGATTCATCCACGCCTTTTCTGTTCCCCGCAACAAATGGCCTCCCGGTTTTCATGTCTCAGAGAGCAAGTGAGCAGCCTTCTTCCTGGAGCCCTCCGCCTTTCTACCACATTGTTCCCGTTCTTAGCAACCCCCCCCACACCCACCTGTTCTCAATATTTACTGTGAGTGAACAGAGCATGACCCATCATGACTCTGTGCTGCTGTCCACCATGGCATGACTCACCATCTCCATACGAGGGGTTAGCCAGCATGGTGATTGGCGGAAGTCATGGCTGTCCCATTGACACATTCTGAGGCAGGATGCACATAATTTCCACATGCTCTGGCATGAGGGGGAGGTGGAAAGGGCCACATAGATCGTTAGTCGAATCACAAGTCGTGTGGCTGGATCTGCATGTCTCCTAAAAACAGGCCTCCCCAAACTTTAGCAGAGGTATTGGAGCCTGCTGTAGAGGGACTAATTTCTTCTTATTGTCAAATCCCTTCTGTCACTCACCACAGGCACTCGATTCTCTCTTTCTCCCTAATTCAGTGTGATTGCAAAAGAGGGGTGTCACTGGACGCTGGATGACTATGTGTGAATTTCTGCAGCATAGCATAGTGTTGTGAAAGGCCTCCACCTCCACTGGTCCTTTACTCATCTCTTGAATTAGACCAGAGGCTGGTATGCAAAAGAATGACTTTCCCTTGTTTTGTTTCATTGTAACTGCAGAGGAGGCACATGGATGCTCTGAGAACCTCTGGTTGTTGTCACATGACCACTGCTGCCAGGCAGAGAGGGGATGTTGTCCCTTCTCAAGGTCAGACCCCCCAGGGATGGTGTAACTCTTGCCTGTCATTCTGGCAGCCAGGGGTGAAGTCAGTGCCCGAACCACCCCCTTCTCGTTTTCTCTCTTACCACACCAATACATCCTAACACCCTTCAGTGAACTCGTACCAAGTAAGTATAAAAAGGTGAACTGCTGAGTGTAAAAGGAAGGAGAGGAAAAAAACAGCAGTAATTTTGAACTTCACAGACATGTTGGTGAGTAGTTTGGATGTTGGATGGGGAGCCCAGCATACAGCATTTTGTCAAGTGGTCTTACAACGATTTTGTTCATTTGCAAATGTTGCTTGTTTTAGCCAGTATGCCAGTATACAGCGTTTGTTGGGGGCTTACCACAACCGGATTGCTAGGTTGTTTATTTATGTAGTTTGTGTCACTGGGACCTGCAAGAGGGCATTTCTGGAGTCCCCTGTTCACTGTCAGTTTGTTGAAGCTGGAGTTATACCTTTGTCTTTGTCCCATCATTTTTTAAAACTGAACAAACTGCTGCTGTGGCTCTGGTGGCTGTTGAAGCCCAGAACACCGAGCTGCCCCAGAAGGTAAGTTCAGCGTTGCTGCCTTGCATTGGGAGATCTGCCTTGTGAAAGTTTTTGGGTTCGTGTGGTTTTGCCATACACTTCACACAACACACAATCAATCAAATTATGCCAGCTCTTCCTTTCATGTCCATTTCAACATTTTATGTCAAGCCAGGGAATGTTGGTCGTAACAATATATTTACACATTATAAAATGAATTTAAGAACATATACAATTCCTGAATGAAACTGCATGAAAGTTACAATCATTTTGTAATATACACACCTTTTATATTGAGATGTATTGAATATATGTATTGAATGTATATCCCTTCTATATTGGACATATTTGATACATGCGTTACACTTTAAACTATTTGAAATTTACTTGAAACTTTTTTATCCAAGAGTCTTGTTCATTCTGCAGATACATATTGGAGGAAGTAGCTGTCAATCTGTAGCCGTCAATCTCTGGACCTGACTCCAACACGCAGCTCCTGTTAAAATGCATACAGCACCTTTCCTTCACACTGGTCTGCTCGGCCAGACGCCAGTGCTGGCAGTAGTGTGTAACAGACGACCAGCTGGAGAGTGGCTCCATTTGAGAGCAGCATTAAGCAAAGAATTAAATTAATCTGCTCTGCTGCCAGTGTGCTGACTGCCTGTTCAAGCCCAGGCTGTAAAGCAGCATTAACCACGCCACATGCCGCATTCAATGTGCATTACCCACATGGGCTGCCAGTTCGGCACTGTTTTTTGCCATGAAGATACAGCTTTAGGTAAAGTTTTACAGCTTCTTCAAAAAATACATAAGTAAATAAATGACACATCTTTGCAAAAATATGAACAGGATATAAGTTCCATATATGCAATCATATGTATACCACAATATAACGGGAAATAGCCATTGATTCTATGAAATATTCTGAAAATAAATATTACTTCAACACTTAGCAGAAGCATATATATATATATGTATGTGTATATGTATATGTATATCTGTATGTATGCACTATCGATTCATGCAATTTCAAAAGGGTGTGTAGACTTTTTAGTGGATATAAAAAGTCTACACACCCTTTTGAAATTGCTGGTTTTTGAAATGTAAAGACAGAAATAAATGTAAATATCTGACCTTTTCCATCTGTAATGTGATCTTCCAACAAACAAAAATCCAGAGAAAAAACAAATAGTTAATTATTAGGAACATTTTAAATAAAAAAACAACACCCTGATTGCATAAGTCTGCACACCTTTTCATAATGGGAGCTCTAGCTGTGTTCAAAGTTAACCAATCATATTCAAAATCATACCTGTAGGTAAATAGCATACACCTGCTATCAGTGAAAGTGATTATGATTAAACCCAGAATAAAGTCAGCTGTTGCTGTAGGATTGAATGTTTGGGGTTGCATCCTATTGGGAGAGCCATGGTCCACAATGAGTTGCCAAAGAAACTGTGAGAGCTAATTGTTGAAAAGTACTAATCAGGAGAGGGATATAAAAGAATATCAAAGGCACTGGATATACCATCGGGCACTGTCAAAACCATCATCAATAAGTGGAGAAAATGTGGCACCACAGAGACATTGCAAAGATCAGGACGACCCTCCAAAGCTGATGAGAGGATGAGGAGAAAACTTATCAAGGAGGCTACCAAGGAGGCTATCAAGGAGTACATTGCTCGCACGTCACGGGCCTGCCGATTCCTCCTCCACAACATCAGGAGGATTCGTCCGTTCCTGACAACATATGCGACGCAGCTCCTTATCCAGGCCACAATTCTCCCTCGACTGGACTACTGCAACGCTCTCCTCGCAGGCCTCCCAGCCTGTACCACCCAGCCTCTCCAGCTCATCCAGAATGCAGCTGCCCAACTAATCTTCAACCTCCCCAAATTCTCCCATGTTACTCCCCTGCTTAAATTCCTCCACTGGCTTCCTGCCACTGCCAGGATCAGATTCAAGACCCTGACCCTCACCTTCTCTGCAATCAACAGGACAGCCCCTGCCTACCTCCAAGAACTCATCCAGCCCTACACACCAGCCCGACCCCTGCGCTCAGCAGCAACTGGACGCCTCGCTCCTTGCATGGTCAAGGCAGGAGGTGCTCGTTCTGCCAGACATCGGTGTTTCACCTACATCGCTCCCCAGTGGTGGAACGAACTCCCTGTCTCGCTAAGGACAGCTCCTTCACCCCATTCCTTCAGACGGGGCCTGAAGACGCACCTCTTCAGACTCTACCTGGACTGACCCAGCACACAATTGCTGCCCCCCCCCCCTCCAATCAGTGCTGTCGTAAATTGCTGTGCTTTTTAAATTGTTTCTTGTTGCTGCCTTTACCCTGACGCTCATTGCGCCGTTTGAAGTTGTTGAAGTTTGCCGTTTGAAGGTGTATCGTGTCTGTTGCCCTATAGGCTGTAATTGTACAAATCTGATAGTACTGTGTCCTCAAACAGACCTTGCTCTCAGCTGAGAACTGTCTCATTGTGGAACTATACACATCCTGTCCCCGTACTGTCGCTATACTTGCTGTATGTACTTTTGTAAGTCGCTTTGGATAAAAACGTCTGCTAAATAAATAAATGTAAATGTAAATGTAAATAAAGGGTGAGGGACACACACATAAGCTGGCCCTGTACGCAGCCCTGAATCACTAGAGACATATCCACATCCATGCAGTCACAGTGGACCAGGGGACAGGGGGACATTACGCTCATGAAAGTGAAACCCCATGCCTGATGACGTGGAATGTTTCGTATGGTAGTACAATCATGGCTGTAACCAGTGTTTGAAAAATAGTGAGGTCAGGGGGGCGTTGGTGTTTAGGTTTTGTCAATGTTGTTGTCCGGGAGGGGTTAGGTTTTGTCAAAACTACACATATAAACATTACATACAGTACACCATCTGAACTGGATTGTACTGCAATATGCATTGCTGAATGAATAATAAATTATAAGAACATCATCTAGAGCAGCGTTTCCCAACCCTGCTCCTGAAGGCACACCGTCCTGCATATCTTCTATCTATCCCTGCTCTACCTACCTGACTGAACTCATCAGTGGCACTTTTGATTAGCTGAGCACACCTGATTTAGTCAAGCAGGAAGGATACATAGAAGATATGCAGGACAGTGTGCCTCCAGGAGCAGGGTTGGGAAACACAGATCTAGAGTATCAAAATACATAGGTCTACGGTATGAAGCATGATTATTTGTAACCTTAGCTAGCTATAAAAATAAAGAAAAATGCTTGAGAGTAACACCATTACAAGCTAACATCATTACACATACATACACTTATATTCATTTCCAAATTTGGCTCATTTGAAACGCCCCTGGGCAATGGTATCAATAATAGTAGGCCTATGAAACATTTCAAAGCCAAATTTGGAAATGAATATAAGTGTATGTTTGTGTAATGATGTTAGCTTGTAATGGTGTTACAGGCTAAGTCAAGTTTGCCTGGGGCTTGTCTTTTTTTTGAAGGGAGATCGGCATCAGTAGGTTGGGGAGGTTATATCTACCTTTATAATAAATAAATATTATCACACCTTCGGATGCTGCAAGTCAAGTTCAGCTCTGTTACACAATCTGTCTGTTGTTTTGCAATAAACACCTCCTTTTTCAGGGCGAAAACACTCGCGGCTAGGCTTAAAATATTCAGGGCTAATCGGACCTAATGATGCCACTGCCGTCGCCTACATAAGCTGTTTTTTTTTTATTAATGGCGTTGTGTGAAACATTAGCTAGCCTACTAATATGAAAGAAATAGCCTAGCCATGGTACACATATTTAACATGTTTCATACAATTGCGTTTACTCCAGACGTTGTACCAGGTTACTGTTTTGAATGTTTCTTACAGATAATGGCATAATGATCATTGATTTGTCTTACCGAATGGTATGCTTCCAGTTCACACACAAGCCACCTGCTGCTGCCACCTGCATAAATTCCTATTGCTGCTGTCAGTGGAAGTGCTGATGATGCAAGGGGCTGCGCTCGCGCCCTCTCTCACAACTCTCACACACAGTGGACACTAAATAACAATTCTAAACTGAATTAAGCATGCAATCGTCTCGGAGGAGAAGTTCTCAAGCACTGATTTTTTATTTTTATTTTTAGCTCTAAAAAATTACAGAGGTCTCGACCTTGGTGACCTCATAGCTGGTTACGAGCATGAGTACAATGCAGTGGGCACTAGTTATTTCAATTAACTAAAAATCTGAGAGAATGCACACATACAAACATTATATTCCAGTTGGAGAGGAAAATAATGGTAGTGCAAAGAACTCACACCTGAAAAACCCAACACCCTTATTGTAATTCCCTCCTCCCTCTGTTTAAAGCTAAGCAGGGTTGAACTTGGTTGGCACTTGGATGGGAGCCCTCCTGGGAAATCCTGGTTACTGGTGTAAGCAGGCCAAAAGGATTGCTCTCTCAGCTAGGCAAAGTAAATGCAATAACCAGCACAGCTCTGCTGAAGGCAGTGTGTTACAGAAGATGCTATATTCAGGAGATCTTAAACCAAGATTCTGACTCACTTTGGTGATGAAAGATCTCTTGACGTTAATCATAAATAGTTCCCTGGTGTGACTCCCTCCTTCTCCACCTCATCAGGTGGCTACACATCATTGATGGCTGAGCTGAGCCACCCCTCATTACAAAGTGATATATAAATAAACAGCAATAAATGAAGATCATCCTGTCACAGTTGTTGTTTTCAGTAGTTTTTAAATTTATTTGATTATTATTGATATATACACAGCCAACAGGCTCGTAGTCTGGCAGCCTTAAGATATATAATTTATAACCTCAACCAGACACACAAACACACATACACGCACTCTATTCAGTTGATATAAATTTCCACATAATCAAAGCATGAAGGTTGCCTTTTATCTGGTTACAGCAGTACTTTTATTTGGCTGGAGTCTAATGAAGGGACCTTGGGCAAAGGTCGTGGACATCATAAACAGGGAAAAGAAAAGTGGAGATGGGATAGAGGAGGGCTGCCATGAACAGCTTATGCAGAAAGGATGCGAGAAGTAGGATATTTATAGTCACAGGCGGGACTGGTTTGTCTTGGTTTGGTTAATTGCAAAGGGATTGTCTGTAAATTATTCTCCTGAATCCTCATTTGGAACTTCAGTTGTAAAGGAGCAACCATACTTAAGCATTGAGGACAAGGGACAGGTAAGCTGCTGGGTTTGTCGGGGTGGACACACAGACTGCGTGAGTGGAACAGACAGATTCAGAAATGCCAATGCAGGGTTTTCCCTACCATAGAAAGGCTTAGGCACAGCGCCTAAGTGTTTTTGCAGAGCGCTTTAAGCCGAATGAACGTAAAAAGGAATTTAGGCGACACATCAGAATGAATGTAAAAACATCGGTGAGAGTTCTATGCGCTGACAACGAAAAAAATAAAGAAATAACAGAAAGGTGGCTTGATTTCAAACGGAAGGGTAAACTGGCAACAGGAATGACCTGCCAATCAACAATCAGTGTTTGGACGAACGTTTGTGTGATTGGTGTGTGACAGATGCTCATCGCCAACAAACAGCTGAGTGGATATTTCTCTGTACAGTCATCTCGGGATGGTAGGTTAGTTACAACCATCAACTCGGATAAGCAAGTTGAAAGCCATCGATAAGGTAAGCCCCAACAAGGAATAAATGAAGTATAAACTTTTTTTTGTTAGGGAGTAATTTTTGTGGATGTTAACAACAGGGGTAGCAGATAGGCTACATTAGTTATATCTTCACTCTATTTTACAACTAAAGAAATTGCTAACCTAGCTAACTTACATAGATATTCATGTACTGAATTAAGTTACGTTAGCCAGCGAAGCTAGTTAGTTGACGTTACATAAAGATACCTCGACTGAACTAACGTTAGTATTTAATGTGGCTTGGTAGCTAAACAAAGTTAGAGTTCACATGTAACGTCTTTTTCTGATGAAAACCGCTGGTCAAAGCGTTTTTTCATATATAAAAAAAAACACTGTTGCAAAATGCAGTTGAGAGCGTCTTTTGTTACCATTACTTATACTAACCTAGCTAACTTAAGTAACAGGCTAGTTTTGCTAGCGACTGAAATAAACACAAACACCAACCAGAAACTCTTAGGACCCGTACAGTTTTACTCCACAATTTAGTGGTCTGGTGTATTTGACATGCTTTTGAGCTCAGATATCAACAATCTTTAGCCAGGATTGAGGTCTACACCTTTAAAATCAGTTTCATTTTTAGGTCAAGACCCCAGTGAGAAACAGGCTGATGGTCACCTGGAAGTTTCCTGTCGGGTGGCCATTGATGGACGTCATCCTGGCATGTTGGACTACAAAAGATTCATTAGAAGATTTTACAGGGCCAACAAAGCTAGGAAACTGAAGTGTTCAAAAGAGGGCTGTGATATTTGTAGTTGAAATAAATGTTGAAATAAATCAAGAAATTCTCTGTCTCCTTTATGTCCTTTGGTTGCATTTTCAAAATAATTACATATTCATGTATTTCAACATGTGTGACGGTCATGGAGAGACCGCACATGTCCACTGCCTTCCTTGGGCACGAGTTGCCTTTATGTGAACTCCGCGACACTCGCAAACACACACACGCTGACAGATGCCGATACCATGACCGTCACAACATGTTTGTTCTTCCTTTGTGTACAAGTTAAGGAAATCCACATATATTTTCATTAAATCTCTTAACATGTTATTTGGTGAAATGAATAGACTTTTGACTACAGTACAATAGTCAAAAATACGTGTTGCCAGCTTTCTTTCACAAATATGGTAAGGATAATGCTCGAAAACAACGTGAAAACTTAACTTAAAATTTCCTTCGAATAATTTCAAACCCCCCAACCACCATCACCCCCCAGAACCCAGACAGCACCTAAGCCCTCTGAAAACCTAGGGAAAACCCTGCAATGGAAGCACTGCAGTACTAGCAGCATACCTATGGCGCACTCATTAAAACAGCAGTCTGACAGTACTCATTTCCTGCTGTCACTCTAACATCCTGCCACTGCATTTTATGGTCTGCATGCATTGCTTTGAGGTCTGCCCATGGAAATAGGAGCTTTAAAATAGCTTAAGAGAGGCACTGAGGCCATGGGGAAGTTGTTATACACCAGCTGAAATTCTTTCTACACTCTGAATCAGCAGCACATACTACCACTCAACCTTTTACCCCAGGATGATTTGCACACGCACACACATGAACACATACTTGCATATGCACACACATACACACATGCACACAAATAGTCTTTCACGTACTTATGCACTCATGCAATAGTGATAACAAACAGCAGCAGTATCAGACTGCAGAGCCTCCTTCAGCAATACAGAGGCTGTAATTAGAGGCTACATGTTCTATACTAGTAGCCCCTAGTACTGGAGGCAGTGTTATTCCTACATAATTCTCAGCATCCAGACAGTATTATGTGCTCTCATTTTTTCAGCTATTGTCCCGTTAAAGACATCACACTTTCCAACATCAAAGAGCACAAACCCCTGAGTGATAGTCAACTATTGGTACACTTGCCATTTTCATCTGACTGCCATAATTGGTAAACAAGATGTGAGCTTTCGTCATATCCTTTGCTTTTGTATTTGTGCAGGTATGGAGAATGGAGTCATACTGTACAGGTTGTTCACTCATGAAATGAATACACAAGTCCTGCTGGTCTCTTAAAAGACTGGGGAAATACAGAAGCAAAATTAGTGTACAGTTCCAGCTCATTTTTAAAAGCCTTTCTCCTCATTCACATTCTGAGCCATGTAATGGAGCCTGCTGAACGTAGGGCAGACCTCCATCATTTCCCCCTAACTCCTTCCATCCTCCTCATAACAAGCTAATTACCAGCAACCAGGAGAGCAGCTACTACCCTGTTTCTGAGACACACCATCATCTCAGTTTCCTCACCTCAAAAAGCTGTGCTGCAGCAGTGTTGCATAGCAGTAAGGAGCAGGGCTCCTAACTGAAAGATTATTGGTTCAGTTCTCTGCTGGAACACCTTGGGCAAGGTGCTTAACCCAGAATTGTGTCAGTAAATATCCAGCTGTATAAACAGATTAAATTGTAACTTATGCAAGTTGCTCTAGATGAGACTCTGCTAAATAACAATAATGTACTGCCATGTAAAAACTGTGTGTGTGTGTGTGTGTGTGTGTGCGCGCACACCACCTGTATTTTTTTGCTTTGTGTTTTCTGAGCACATGCCCCTATCCAGGATGACTTATATGTCTTACAATTTTCTGTTATACATTTGTAGAGCTGGATATTTACTGACACAGCTCAGGTTTAATATCTTGAGCAAGGGTACAACAGCAGTTGTTCTACCAGCAATATTTGGATTGTGGGTACAAGGGTTTGGATTGTGAATCAAACCAGAAACCTTTGGATTGTGAGCCCTGATCCTTTCCACTGTACCACTCCGCTGGCATATCCATGCATCTGTGCATCTGTGCATGCTGTGGTGGCGGGTGGGCATGTGGTGGGAAGAGTTTGGGAATTGAAAAGAAGGAGTAGAGGGAATGTATCCTTTTTTCATTATACTTTGCCACGAGTCAGTGTTGATGCGTTGACCCCATTTCAGGAGACAGCAACAGTGCTGAAAATTTAATCAGAGCAAACAAACAGACAGGCAGATTACAGAGCACTCGAGGCCATGTTTGATAGAATTGCACATAATGCACACCTGCCTTCGGAAAATGACCCTGAATATTAATGCATGTTTCAACGCTTGCCACAGGCACCAGGAGCTCTTGGATGGGAGATAAGGACTGGTTTGACCTTCTGCAGGTAGTTTTAATTCTCTTGTTTGTTTTTGTTCATTTCTATTTCTGATTATGGGACAGATTCCACATGCCTTATACAGCCCACCCCTTTACCAGCAACCAGTGAATGAAGTGAAACTTCACAAGCTGTGAGTTACTGTCAGTGTGCTTCTGTGTCATATGTGCCTGTTTCTCATTAAACTATGAGCCTGTGTACCTGCATCAGGTCAAACCTGCACCTGCAGATTTCCAAACAAACCAGCTTTGAATCACCTTTGGATGCAAATTTGTTGCTCATGAAGCAGATTTAGAAATGCTTGGTATGTGAATGCAAAAACTTTTCAAAGAACCACCTCAGGTGAGTATTTACAATATGGCCATCTACAATGATGTTCTAGGCTTACAAACTAACCATAAAGCATAGCCCTTGAAGCCATGTGTCACATTCACAGGTATTCATTATTATGGTTGGTTCATTATTATGGTTGAATCAAAAACCTTTTCCTCTGGCTCATCAGCAGTGAGAGCTATTAGTCAGAATAACTGAGAAAAAAGCAATGAGAACCACAGGAAAAGGTCCAGTACAGGAGAAGTATCAGAAATTGGGTTCCAGAAGGTTGTAAATATTCACCTCAAGGAGATTGAGGTGATTTATTGAGCTCAAGCCTGACTCACATCTGTAGGGTCAAAGTGTGTTTGAGCCTATGTAACGGGTGTGGGTCAGCGAGCGAGCGAGTTTCAAACCGAGGTTCTCACTGCTCGCTGCCAACCCCTTACAGCCAGCGTCGTTGCCAGTTGAGCTAAAGGCAAATTGCTGTTAGGCTGTCGGCAACAACGCTACTTAACCAGGTCTCGGCGAGTGACGTAGCCGCTGAAACTGCTCGGCTACCTGCTACCCGCTACCTAAGGCTCAGGACTCACCCGAGCTAATCACTTCAGCTCTACTACACCTACCATTTGTATTTGACTGACAGTCAGCTGATGACTGAAAAAATGGATGGATGTATTTCAATGGTATTTTCCAAGCGGCACGAAACACAAAATGATAAACAAAATATTTTTATTTTTGACTAATTCAAGTATCTAAGGATATACAGTATCTAGTTATTTAAAATGTTTGAAATATTTCAATTTTTTTTATTTCAAGTAGTAGAAGTATTTATTTACATCTAGAACCATGTGCAGTTATATTTGTATTTTATCACTTAGCAGCCATTCATATCCAGAGCAACATATATGGTGAGTGCCTACATTTATCATTACATTTGCATTGTTGAAATCCAGTAACCACTCTTACCTAGGGCTGTGCGATATGACCAAAATCTCATATCCCGATATACAGTGCTGGCCAAAAGTATTGGCACCCCTGCAATTCTGTCAGATAATGCTCAATTTCTCCCAGAAAATGATTGCAATTACAAATGTTTTGGTAGTAATATCTTCATTTATTTTGCTTGCAATAAAAAAACACAAAAGAGAAAGAAAAAAAAGTCAAATCAAGTATCAATTTACACAAAACTCCAAAAATGGGCCGGACAAAAGTATTGGCACCCTTTGAAAAATCATGTGATGCTTCTCTAATTTGTGTAATTAACAGCACCTGTTACTTACCTGTGACACATAACAGGTGGTGGCAATCACTAAATCACACTTGCAGCCAGTTAAAATGGATTAAAGTTGACTCAACCTCTGTCCTGTGTCCTTGTGTGTACCACATTGAGTATGGAGAAAAGAAAGAAGACCAAAGAACTGTCTGAGGACTTGAGAAGCAAAATTGTGAGGAAGCATGGGCAATCTCAAGGCTACAAGTCCATCTCCAAAGACCTGAATGTTCCTGTGTCTACCGTGCGCAGTGTCATCAATAGGTTTAAAGCCCATGGCACTGTGGCTAACCTCCCTAGATGTGGACGGAAAAGAAAAATTGACGAGAGATTTCAACGAAAGATTGTGCGGATGGTGGATAAAGAACCTCGACTAACATCCAGACAAGTTCAAGCTGTCCTGCAGTCCGAGGGTACAACAGTGTCAACCCGTACTATCCGTCGGTGTCTGAATGAAAAGGGACTCTATGGTAGGATACCCAGGAAGACTCCACTTCTGACCCAGAGACATAAAAAAGCCAGGCTGGAGTTTGCTAAAACTTACCTGAGAAAGCCAAAAACATTTTGGAAGAATGTTCTCTGGTCAGATGAGACAAAAGTAGAGCTTTTTGGGAAAAGGCATCAACATAGAGTTTACAGGAAAAAAAACGAGGCCTTCAAAGAAAAGAACACGGTCCCCACAGTCAAACATGGCGGAGGTTCCCTGATGTTTTGGGGTTGCTTTGCTGCCTCTGGCACTGGACTGCTTGACCGTGTGCATGGCATTATGAAGTCTGAAGACTACCAACAAATTTTGCAGCGTAATGTAGGGCCCAGTGTGAGAAAGCTGGGTCTCCCTCAGAGGTCATGGGTCTTCCAGCAGGACAATGACCCAAAGCACACTTCAAAAAGCACTAGAAAATGGTTTGAGGGAAAGCACTGGAGACTTCTAAAGTGGCCAGCAATGAGTCCAGACCTGAATCCCATAGAACACTTGTGGAGAGATCTGAAAATGGCAGTTTGGAGAAGGCACCCTTCAAATCTCAGGGAGCTGGAGCAGTTTGCCAAAGAAGAATGGTCTAAAATTCCAGCAGAGCATTGTAAGAAACTCATTGATGGATACCGGAAGCGGTTGTTCGCAGTTATTTTGTCCAAAGGTTGTGCTACCAAGTATTAGGCTGAGGGTGCCAATACTTTTGTCCGGTCCATTTTTGGAGTTTTGTGTAAAATGATAATTGATTTAATTTTTTTTTCATTGTCTTTTGTGTTTTTTCATTGCAAGCAAAATAAATGAAGATATTACTACCAAAACATTTGTAATTGCAATCATTTTCTGGGAGAAATTGAGCATTATCTGACAGAATTGCAGGGGTGCCAATACTTTTGGCCAGCACTGTAGGTCATTTCATATCCCAATAACGATACATATCACGATATAGCACATTTTCTGTAAATTCAATGAATAAATAGTTTACATGAAATGACCACATGGAAAGGCCTATTTCTTATTACATTTTGAATTACATACTCAACAAATAAAAGGTACTTACATATTTGATTATTTTTATCCTTTTATTTAGAACCTTTGTGCAAATTTTCACTTAACCCTTTTGCGCGTACAGTCACAGCAATGTGATTAGCCATTTAGCGCGTATGCTAAAACCGGTGCGATTAAAACACTAGATTGGAAAAATTCTAGCTAACTTTAGCTTTGAGAAAACTGCGATTTAACGTTAAACAATATTGCAAATGCTAACTGAAAACTATGGGAAGCTTAATAACGCTAATGAAAATCTAACGAACCATGTAATGCAACACGAATAAGTTACGTGCGAAAAGGTTAAGCATGTAACGAAATATAAAATATTAATGTATAAAATATAAAAAGTAGGGTAGTCAAAATAACCCGTTAATTTCAATTAATTATAGAAAACAATAATGCCTAAAAAAATAACGCAGATCGCACTGTATGATGCCCCGTAACCCCATACGTCACTTTGCATTCAAGCATGTATCATATCCAATTGCAGGCTAGCTAGGTTCTTTTATATCATACACAAACATATCCACATTTGCGCTGTTGGTACATGCGAATTAAGTTCGCATTGGTGTAGCCTAATCAACGATTGCATTGGAACATCTGTAAAGCAGAGTGATACACATATAGGTAAAAGTGCCAATGCTGTTATACTGAATATCATCACTCATGGAATGCCTCTTGTCCAATCAAATTACTTGCTTGGAACTAACTTGTATAAAGCAAAATTTGAACATAAAATGCTTCTCACGGCAAATATTGATATATGCGATTAAATTAGATTAACTACAGGCTTTGTGATTTTTTTAATCGCTTGACAGCCCTAATAAAAAGGTAAATAGAAAACACTTTTAAACTATAGTTCTGTGTCACGTTCACTCTCCTCTATGTTTGTTTGTTTGTGTTGCCTTCATGCCAATTTCCTGCCTGCCTCCGAGCCATGTGGAAGAACGCAAAGTGTCATCCAAATGACGAAAAATATTGCCGTAAAGTGTGTGATTTGCTACACATCGAAATAAACGATAGAGCATAATATGAAACGATAGACGTTCTTCTATCGTCACACGATATATATCGTCATATCGCACAGCCCTACTCTTAACCCAGAGATGTTTCATAAGTCGATTACAAAGGGCATCCAGCAAAAATAACATAAAACATAAAAAGTAATACAAACACCACTGTGAGTGATGGAAGACAAACACACCTGGCCCAACACACAAGTGAAACAAAATATACCCAACCAGTGTGTCCCCTTCTAATACAACACCAACACGTACATGTTAATGTTAATGCAATGGTATGATAACGTAACAAAAGATAAAAAAAAAATAAAGGACATTTCTTTACCTATAATTTTTTTCATTTATGTTTAGCAGCAAACAAGGTCCATATGGCACACAATAACCCAGCGGTTTCATTTTTTTCCCCAAATTTAATGACAAAAAATTTAAAGGATATTTAAATACACTCTTGTTCATTGGCACCGTGATTGTAACAAAGAGCAAAGAGGAGGAGAATGAACAGTCCAGGACAGCATGATTCTGTTTTAAATTAGTTAATGGCTGGCTGCTCTCATTTTTAAATAGCAAAGACAAATATAAATATAGCTGCAAGCAGCAATGAAGGGGCCAAGCACCTCAGGGCCACCAGGTAGACAACTACTCAGAAAAACCGCTAAACAAGACTACAGTCCATCACAAGGTGAACAGACACATTGACACCCACTCTTACACTCACACCTATGGGCAATATAGCATGTCCAATTGACATTACCTGAATGTGTGTGGACTGTGGTAGGAAACCAGAAGAAAGCCACATGAACACAGGGACAAGGTACAAACTGAACGCAGACTCACCCCGAACTTGAAACCTCCATATTGTTAGGCAGTAGTGCTACCCATTTGCACCACCGTTTTGCCCCCCACCACATATATGTTAAGCTTAAACATAAGCAGCACCATAAAATGCAGTGTGCCTTCTTGGGACGTCGCAATAAGAAGTGCCAACGCTGTTGGACACGTGCAATTTTTGGGTATTTGAAAAAATCCAAAATCGTGAGAAAAAGGCAGAGAGCGTACCATATTAGCTGAATATAGTAACATGTCCCTGATGAAAAAAGGACCCCCATTTTTCAATACCTGTTTTTGGTTTCATACTTGTTGAAGATCAAATCTTACTTTTTAAAGAAATCATTTCATTTGATATCCATTTCATAAGACACACTGAATAAAACGGTACGGTGATATATTTCCTACATCTTTTAGATGAAATTGCCACATTTAAATAAAAATACAATGTAATCACATTTTCAAATGTATAAGTTCTTTAAATAAAAAAAAACTTGTCTACTGGGATTTCTAATATCACGGCACTGAGCAATCTCAGATAAATGGCGCCACCTGCTGTTATAATGTATAATGACATTTATTTAAGTCGAGTCCTCCCAAGTAAGACAACCCCACATACGTAATTTCTGAAGCAGGAAAAAAAAAACCCTGTCTTACATTCAGGCCAATATGGGAAGTACAATTGTTTCTTCAACACTATTTAGTGTATTAATTGTGGCAGTAGGTCAAAAGGTGCAGGAGATGTGCCTATTTTAAGTCCTACAAACTGATTGTATCTTAGCAGCCATGCCATTTGGAAATTGAACTATGTGTTCATTTCCCAGTTAGGACCTGACATGTAATGATGTAATGATCTACAAAAAATTGGTTGCAATATCTGCTTTTCTTTGTGCGGTCCGTGCCTTTGATGTCCATTGTAACAACATATCATTAAAACCTAAGTACATGGAGACATGCGTGTTTAAACCTGTTTTGCAGTACAGCACCCCAAAGAGGCCACATTTCACTAAACTTGGTGTGTGCCACCCAGGCCTCATGGTAAGCATGTGTACCGACTTTCAAGCCAATGAACAAAAGCATTGCAGAGATATGGCCACGCTTCCTTCATGGCGTCTTCACAGGCGAATTTGTGGGTACACTGTAGCCATATTGTTCTAACTGGCAACTATCCTTTAAAAACTGTTAAAGACAATGGTCCAAAGAGGTAATACACAAAAACTAATTGTGTCATAACTCTAGGAGGAGGTGGTTAAATGTGTTTTTGACAAAATCAAAGATGTATGAAACAAAAAATGGCTGATATGGAGGTTTCATAAGTTCCCAGATAGGATCCTTAACTTTGATGAAGCACAAGAAATTTAGTTAAAATATCTGCTTTTCTGCCAGAGTAATGGGTATTTTAATGATTTTTTAATGGTATAGTGCCCCCAAGTCACCAAATTTCATGAAACTTGGTGCATACCCAGTATTGCTAATACCAACAAAGTGTACCAAGTTTGGCATCACTCCAAGAACACACTGCTGAGATATGACTCACTTCCTGTTTTTGTGTGTACACCTTGGAATTTTATTGGACGACAGCGGCCGTATCGTTTGCCCTAGCAAAATTCTTTGAATAACATTTGGTCAGAACCCTCTGTAGATGATACCAACCAAATTTGGTGGTGATAGGATCAACGGTCTAGGACTAGTTCGCAAAAGTAATTTTTTTTTTTTTTTTTTCAAAAACCATTGAAAAAACGATAATACCAAGATGGCCAAAAAACAAAATGCCGGACTCACAGGTTTTATGCTTTCCCAGCTAGAGTACTTCACTGTGATGCTGCACAAGAAATTTGGTTGAAACATCTGCTTTGTTTCTAAAGTGATAGGCATTTGATTTTTTTTCTGTTTTTCTGGTATAGCGCTTCCATGTGGCCAAAGTAAATAAATAAGTAAATAAATTGTATGTAGTGTGTGGATTGTGTTTCATAGACAATCTGGCAACCTGGGTAAGGTGTGGGTAATGTGCTTTATTTTATGAAAATCTGTGCACGTCTTTTGACCACAACTTTTGAATCATTGCAATGAAAAGCAAATACCTTATTTTGTGTTTATTTTTCATACAAAGTGGGAGGTAATGTCAGCCCTATGTTGGAGACAATGCAGAAATTTGCTTTGCTTTTGTGTGCAAGTGTCAGTCAAGGGGTCTCTGACCCCCCGTATTTTGCACCCTGAACATAAGGGGTCTCCGACCCCCCGTATTTCGCACCCTGAACATAAGGGTTTAATATGAAAGGGGGTTTAAACTAAAACACTGGGTCAAAAAGTTTTGAAACTGGAAACATTTGGCCCAGAATCCATTTTGCATTGTGTCAAGCCAGGTCTTCAAACACTCCAAGGGTGTCTGTTTTCAGCACAAATCCCGGAACAAACACTGTTCACTCTTTATTCTGTGTGAAATGAATCTTTCATTTTTACCTATGCCCTCTAGTTATGTTGACTCAACTTGAGTATGAAATAGTTTCTAGAGTCCATTATATTGTCGTGTCGTGACCGTTGCACAGAGAGTAAGAAGCGGCGACAGTCGTTTATTCCCTTTTAATTTTTTTACAACTTAAGTGGGTACTGGGAGGTGTCGCTAACTTTTTCTTCTTCCCAAAACCAAAACACACAACATCCCCCTCACCCCCCCAACTTCAACCGGAACTCCCCCCCCAAAAACAAAACGCTCCCCCCCCCCCTCAGTCAACCAACGACCTATCAATTTTCCTAATTATTCTTGCCCTGACACCTCCCCCCACCTACCCTCAATGGCTAATTTCCCATGTAACAAATGTGACTGACACACACACGGGGGAATGACACACCTGCACAGACAGGGACGGTGACACAGACAACCACGCGCGAGGCATGGTCAGTGCGAATGATGAAAAGAAGGCCACAGAGATGGTGACGAAAGTGGCGGACGGATTCAACCACTGCCAGTACAGACCGGCGTCCCATACTGTGAGGTTGCTCTGGGCGCGGGGGCAGGATGATTACGCTCACCGACATAAGCGGCATAGGCCCGTGGGCGGTGAGTTGGGGTGCCCCCCATGTGACTGCTGGGTCTCTCGTTGAAAATGCCCTCAATAACCTGCGCCTGATGGAGGGCTTCGATGATGGTGGAGGGCTGGGCTAAGCAAACCTGCTGGCGGAATTGGTCAGGTGTCAGGCCCCGAATAAAAGCATCTAGTGTGAGAGCATTTTTAACCTCCTCATTGAAAGCTGGATATCCCCAGCTAGGAATACACCAAGAGGCTCACCCGGCTGGCGGAAGCGTTCGTGGAGCTGCTGCCACAGGGAGGCTGGGGGTGTAGCATCACCAAACCGCTGCGCCAAAGCTTGGAGTAGAGCATCAACACTCTGAGCATGAACGCTGTGAACATCCAGCAGGACTTGTTGTGCTTCACCGTCCAGCGCGGCTGCCAATTGTCCGACCTTCTCACTCTCATCCCAGGCATTAGTTTCAGCAAGCCTCATATGACGTACGCCCATCATACTGCCTAGCTTGAGGTGGCTGCGATGCATGCTCCTCCCCCTATCCACTTGATCATCTCTCTTGGTAGTTAACATACTAGCAAGGGATTCCTGCTGCAGGGGAGCTGGGTTTGGTAGAGAAAGAGTGGAGGTAATGCTGACAGGAGCTGATTCTGAAAAAGGCCTAATATTTGGATAGGTAGAACAGCAACAAGCGGTACTGCCACAAGCTACATTAGCTGGGTTAGCTACGGGGCTAGTGGATTGAAATGGGGAAGTAGCTTGGCAAGCAAGCGGTGCCTTGGACGGTGGGCTAATGGGCACAGAGGGTGGCTAGCTTGACAGCTAGATGTGCTAGCTACATAGCTGGCCTGGCTAGCGTGGCTACATGCTAGAGGGCGACTGTAAAAATCATGCGAGATCACAGAATTTTTTATGTGCCTTTCCAACATTCTGCCGTCAACACTCTTCGCTTCTATACCGTTGCTGTCAGGGAAAAAATCCCCCTTGTCGTTCAGACTCTCTGTTTGGGAGTGAGCGCTAGTCCCATTAGCGTCGTTAGCTTCCGCTAGCGGCGTACTAGTGAACCGGATGTGTTTATCTGAGTCAGGGGCAAAGATCCAGTTTGTAGCAGGCACGCAACCTGTGGTGGTTACTGGGTAGTGTAGTTGAGACTCCCGAAACTTGGCGCGCATTTCGCGCACACCAGCGCTTGTGGAGGCCTCAGTAAGCAACAGTGGAAGGAAAGGGTTCGTGCTGCTGAGCCAGCTAGCAGTAGTACTTCATTCTCTCCCTGGAGACAACGGCTGTCTCGCCCATGTTGGGGCCTTTCCCTGTCGGAAGCATGACTGAGATCTTGATCTGAAGACTCGAACGACCCTACCAGCTCCACAGAGAAATGTTCTTCCACCCCAGGCTGGCCTTCTTCGACGCTGGCTCGCTCCATTCCCTCTCCGGTCCCACGGTCCTGACACCAGTGTCGTGTCGTGACCGTTGCACAGAGAGTAAGAAGCGGCGACAGTTGAAAAAAAAGAAGTCGTTTATTCCCTTTCAATATTTTTACAACTTAATTGGATACTGGGAGGTGTCGCTAACTTTTTCTTCTTCCCAAAACCAAAACACACAACGTCCCCCCCCCCCCCAATCAAGCAACGACCTATCAATTTTCCTAATTATTCCCGCCCTGACACCTCCCCCCAATCAATGGCTAATTTCCCATGTAACAAATGTGACTGACACACACACGGGGGAATGACACACCTGCACAGACAGGGACGGCGACACAGACAACCGCGCGTGTGTGTGGGGGGGCCAACCACGGCGCTACAATATTAACCCCTTTTAAAAAACGTAAAAGGCAAATGTAAACCACCCTTACATCTCCTTTTGCTAAGCATGAAGGGATTACGTGGATGATTCATAAGTGTTGGCAGTAGCTACTCCAAGATCCAAGATAGCATCTGAATGAACGATTAGTAAGTATAAATGGTATCAACTTCTTATTGCTTAAATTAGCATGCAGGTAAAAACAAACAATAAAATATGGCATGCTATGGCTGTCACGGTGAAGGAATTTCCCCTACGGTGATTTAGGGTGGCTCAACACCGCCATTATTTTTATTTATATATATATATATATAAATAAAGCAAATTGTTTAGACCAAATCTTAAGTGCAAATATACGGAGCCCCTAAAGGGACATGCTCAACCGTAATAGAATGCAGTTGTACGGTTGCTTGCCATCACCGCGGTATTGCAATATTGCGGTTATAGAGACAGCCCTAGGGCATGCAGATTAAATTGTATACACATGATGCATTAGCTGTTTTTGACTTTGCTGGTAAAATGTATTCTAACAAATCATAAATGAGTATGACAGTCATAATTCTTTACTGTGGAACTAATATTTGTTAATGTTACCATATTAAGATAAGAGGTGATCCAAGTCATCTGAGGACAAAAAAATATTGAAACACCCAATATTGGACACCCAAAGAAATGAAGGAGACATTGGTATCATTCTGACATTGTGTGCACCCACTTGAAAATGAATGGTAAATATTATAGTCACCCTAATTTAGAAAAAAAAATATTTTGATGTCATTTTTAATCACTTTGTCATGAAATGGATGCAGTTAGAAAAGTAATGCTCTTGGTCATGTTGGCCTTAAAAATGCTCATAAACCATCTTAACAAAGTGGCAAATGCTTCAATGAGATGGTGTCAGCCCCCATCTTTGGGGAGAAACTGATGGTGAATTTGCCACGAAAGTGTCTTAGGACACTTTTCTTAACATATATACTTGATACCTGGAACCAGTCTTGTTTTTCTCTGTACTTTTGTTCAGAGCTTCTATGTCCTTTTACATTTACATTTAGTCATTTGGCAGATGCTTTTATCCAAAGCGACTTACATAGGTTACAGTTCTTTACAATGTTATCCATTTATACAGCTGGATATTTATTGAGGCAACTGTGGGTTAAGTACCTTGCCCAAGGGTACAGCAGCAGTGTCCCAGCGGGGATCGAACCAGCAACCTTTCGGTTACGAGTCCTGCTCCTTAACCACTATGCTACACTGCCGCCCACTTTTCACTTGTAAAAGTGAAAATGGCAGAATAGAATGACCATTGCAGCCACCGTAGTGCTTGTTTGCGGTCATGCCCCCTTCTAGGCTGCTGCGGAAGTTAGCCGTGCAAACAATTAACTTGCCACACAAGGCAGGTATATATATAGGCCAGGTAAGATGCACGGAGCTGAACTGCTCCTCTGCCTACCTTTTGTTTCCGTGTGCCATAATATTCCTGATTCCTGATCATAGGAGCAGCCAAGCCCATCGGGCAGGTAAAATTATAATTTTATGAGTTGGTTCAACAGGTAGCCGTTAGAGCAGCAGTACCATGAGTTTTCCGGCATCTCCTGTTTTTACCTCCTGTGTAAGTAATACTGTTGTCTTAACAGGAAGACTGCCACTGCTGCATGGCCTTCCGTTAGTTCGTATGCCCTGAATATTGCCCTTGTTTTTTAGTGTTCGTTGCTATTAGGCTGTGTGTTTCTCCATTCTCGCATATGTGCCTGTGGGGTCGTTTTGTGTGTTTGTTGTGTTTATTGGTTAAGCCCAATTGGGCTGGTGTGTTCGTCAGCTCATCTCCTCCGTGTCGCAGCGAGTGCGTGGGGGGGGGGGGAACTCTTTCATCAGCGCAACTAGTATTTCCGTACTGGTGATCGCAACTGTCGGTACCTAAAAAAGGGGTAACGATAATTACTTTGGCTAGCTGGGTCTGACTTTGGTGTACCCCCTAACGACATTCTTGACCTTATGAAATAGCAACTCCCGCAAACACGGAGCTGTGAGCTGATTGGTTTTTTTTTGGAGTTTCTGCTTGAGTTGTATTATCTGTTGGATCTGTTTTTGATTTGGTTTTTGTTTCTTTCCTTTGAGTAGGTGCTGAGGTTCTCCTGGGGGGGAGGCTAGGCACTCGGTGGTGAGGTCCCGTCACTGCATGGTTTGCTTATAGGTTGCACTGGAGTTCACAGAAGGTACACCTCTGCACAGACACTGAGCAGGTCTGGCATAAACCAAGGACACTGGTAAGTTACTGATCATGTGTGTTGTACTATATCTATGCATATGTAGCTATTGTGATGCTATGTCAAACATGTCTCTCCTGTCAGGGTATCAAGCCAGGCCCGGTGGGAGAAATGGCGATTTGCAAACCCAAAAATTCAACAAGTCACTGTGTGAGGTGAGATACATTACCTTTGCCTTATATCCAATTGTGGTTTCACTGGTATTGTGGCAGCAATGCAGTGTAGTGGTTTTCATTTTTTTCTTTCACTGTTAATAATTTTTCAGAAGTTCTCTCTACAAAACCCTGGATGGGGAGATGCCAGATTTTACAATGTTGCAAGTCTCAGAGATGTACAAGGACTTCACTCCTTCAGCTGCACCTTTGGTGACAACAATGGGCATGTCAGCTGCAGTACCATTAGTTCAGTCTGCTTTTGGGGCTGTCCAGGCAGGGAGTGTGCTGTCATTTCAGCTTAAACCACCAGCAGTGCGGGAAATCATCAACATCCCAAATCTCCCTGCCCAACCTCCCCTTCCCATCCAAACCTATAGGCTTGAATCATCCATGTTTGCCTGTGTTTTATCAGAGCAGGAACTACATCTCAAGTCTCTAGAAGTGTCATTCAACATGGCCCACAAGATAGAAGCCACAATGAGGGAACAGAGTTCATATTAAGAATGGCATCGCTTGAGAAAGATGCAAGTGACATCTACGCGCTTCCATGAGGCATGCCATGTTCGCGGACATACGTCAGCAGAAAATCTGGCTGACAGAATGTTCAGGGGAACTGTCCAGACCAAGGATATGAGGAGAGGTATTGATATGGAGCCAGTTGCAGTTAAAGAGTACTGCAGTCTTAAAAATGTGAATTATTCACCTTGTGGGATTATTGTGCATCCCGATGCTCCATGGCTGGGTTGCTCTCCCAATGGAGTCATCTTTGATCCGTCTGAGAACCCACCATTTGGTCTCCTTGAAATCAAATGCCCTAATATCCAGAGCTATGTGGATTGTCCCTATGTTAAAATGTCAGGTGGTGTGTTAAAACTTTGGAGGCAGCACAAGTATTATTGGCAAGTTCAGGGCCAGATGCTGTTGACAGGCTTAGATTGGTGTGACTTTGTTGTCTGTGCCCAGGAGGACATGCTAATCAAGTGAATATACAAAGATGTTGAGGTTATACACACCATTAGAGAGAAAGCAGATCTTTTTTTTTTTACCACTACATACTGAGGTGTTTACGTTAGGTCACTCGATTGGCTATGGACAAATGGCGGTCCATCAAATTACTGTAGTTGGGCCACAAGAGATTGATTAGCCAACTTTGTAAGGGCTGTTATTTATTTTCAATTTCATAATTTAACTTAAGAGCTTCTGCAGCTGTGATGGAATGTTATCGGACACAATGTCACTGTGTCACAATACAATGCATGTATTGAAATGTATGCTGGTTTTGGCCAGATTCAATGTTGGAATGAATTTCAAGGTTTATATTTATTTATTCATATTTATTTATTTATAAGGAAATTCTGTATCTTTCTGTTTGTTAATGTGAGTTGTGAATAAAGACAGCAGATTTTGAGAACTGAAATTGTGAGTTTGGGAATGGTTGGTGTAGCAAAAGGAGGTGAGATGTTGGATTTTAGATAAAAATGTTTTTTATTAACTGACAGACAAAGAAAAATGTAAGCAGGGTCCAAATCGGGTATCAGTTATGTAAAAAATCCCAGATGAGACAAGGGCAACAAGATCCATAAAAGGTCCATAAAAAAAATTCAAAACATAATATTTACAACAGTATATATACAGTATTTGGATTAGCCATATCTTTGGGAAATCTGCACCTTCACCTTATTCACCTGTCAAACCACAACAAGGCTGAGGTGTATGCTGATGTGATCACTGGCATGTGACATTGTAACATGGGTGGCATTTATGTATTTGAAAGAACCTCCAGGTTTTTGTACACCTCAGTCAGTGGCTGGCAAAAAGGCACCAGGTTGCAATGCCATGTGCCAGTTATCACTCAGCCTTGTTGTGGTTTAATGGGTGAATAAGGCGAACAGACAAGGATGAGAGTGTTTAGACTTATTGGCTCCATGCCTTGACAAGTGGTCCATTCTGGTAGTTCACAGGCAGGCATGACACTGTAAACAATTAATTTATGCTACCAGCAACTAACAAGGGGATGACTGTATCAAACAACTTATGCTCCTTCACCCGACGGATAATCCGTTCAACATGTACCCTGAGCCTGGCCACAGTCTGAGTGTGACTGACATCCTGAGCAGACATTTGTGTGCCCTTGGTCAGGGAAGCAGGCCGGTGGATTCTGCATGGTACCAGGTTATCAATGAGGGAGCCTTTGTTGTTGTTATGATGCAGCTCACAGTGGTCTGGTGTACGTGGAAGCGATGAGCCAGGTCCTTTTGCTTAAGGCCCAAAGCAAGATGCATCATGAACAGAAAAAAATCATCTATTGTAGGAAGCACACAAGTTAGTCCAGTCTCCCTGTTGACTTTGGAATTGGTGACCCGAATCATCTTTTGTGTTGCTGGCTCAACCAGCTGCCAGAAGGCCATCTGGTGGTTATAGGTTGCAAATCTGCAAAGAGAGAAGCCATTCTTTTAATAGATGTATACAATGATGTGTTCTCCTTTTAAGTGTAGATCATACACTAATTTATATACTACTGTTATGGAATTGATTCTCAGATGATATGCAACTGTTACACTTAGCTTTACACAGGTCTACAGTAAGTTGGCAGTTAAGGAAATGGGAAGGCTAATTTAAAACTAATACAGTCTAATACATAGGTCTTGTGATAAATCATGAATTGTGAAAGCTTGAATATCCAGTACGTTATTTGTTTAAACTTCCTGTCTGCTGCTGATTCAAATGCTTTAGTTTCTGTTGCAATTTGGGGTGATGTATGTGTACTGTTGTAACTGTGTGATGTAAGGACACTACCTTTTTTTAATCGTCTCCTCTCCTTTCCCTCCTCAAAGTCTTGTGGACGGAAATCAGTACTGCAGACCTTCATGTGTTTCGTGACATGAAAGTTGTCCCTCCTGATGTTCGTAATCCATCTTTTCCTCACATCCTTGTCTACCAGGAATGAATGAAAACTAACTAGCAAGTTGTATCTTGCTGACACAGAGCACAACGGCACACAACTTTTTTATTTTTTAATTTTTATTTATTTTATTTAAATTTTATTTTATTTATAGAATTAATCAGATACATTTTTTATTTTTTCATCTGAGGATTCCAGGGCATTCTCTGAATACCTTGAATGGCCTGACGGTTCACCACTCACCCGAATCCATTTACATAAAGCTAGCAAAATGGCATCTATTACCAGGGTGCATAGCTAGGAAGGCTACTTACGCACACGTGGGACTCAGTCACCGTAACTGAGAACACTTTCTTGTATGCCTGAAAACAAAGAAATATTCATTTAAAGTTGACCAAGAATATTTTCATAAACTATAGCTTTTGAATTTTACCAGAACTGAAGGAACTAGCTACATTCCCACTCTCAGCTGGGTAGCCTGGTGTAATGTGGTATGACACGGTTTTTAATCCTTTTCCTTCCGACAACAATTCGGTGAATATTCCACTCAATAACTTTTTCTTAAAAACGCTAAACAAACGCCAGTAATATAAAGTAAGCTGGTTTTGCTAGGTTATTGACGATGTGAGGTTAGGATTTGCCTCCAACCTCCACTGCTCACTCTTACCGCTGCTCGCTCTCACCGCAGCGCCATCAAGTGCAGTGCTCTGTCCAACTGCGTGCCTTTTCTCTTGACGGAAACCATTGCTAAAACTTTAGTTCCCCCTCGCCCACAATGGAACGCTGGCTCTTAAAGGAAAAATGCCATTTTTGTAAGGGTTCTCATCACCACCCGGCTACATAAGCGTATATTTATTTGTATGTATTTATAATATATTCATAATTTATGTATTCACTTATAATTGATTGACTTGATAATGATCCTTTGTAATTTCATTACATGTAAATGACTGAAATCTAAAACTTTATGACATCTGTAATAATTAAACTATCAACTGTTTCTCACAGAAAATCTTTTTATTCATAAAAAAAACATTTTTATTCATAATTATTTGTGAATTTTCATATACATTTTTACCTTATTACTTATCTGACAACATATTCAGTGCCATACAAAAGTTTGGGCACCCCTGGTCAAAATTTCTGTTACTGTGAATAGTTAAGTGAGTAGAAGATGAACTGATCTCCAAAAGGCAAAAGTTAAAGATTAAACATTCTTTTCAATATTTTAAGCAAGATTAGTGTATTATTTTTGTTTTGTACAATTTTAGAGTGGAAAAAAGGAAAGGAGCACCATGCAAATGTTTGGGCACCCCAAGAGATTTGAGCTGTCAGATAACTTTTACCAAGGTCTCAGACCTTAATTAGCTTGTTAGGGCTACGGCCTGTTCACAATCATTGCTAGGAAAGGCCAGGTGATGCAAATTTCAAAGCTTTATAAATACTCTGACTCCTCAAACCTTGTCCCAACAATCAGCAGCCATGGGCTCCTCTAAGCAGCTGCCTAGCACTCTGAAAATTAAAATAATTGATGCCCACAAAGCAGGAGAAGGCTATGAGAAGATAGCAAAGCGTTTTCAGGTAGCCGTTTCCTGAGTTCGTAATGTAATTAAGAAATGGCAGTTAACAGGAACAGTGGAGGTCAAGTTGAGGTCTGGAAGACGAGAAAACTTTCAGAGAGAACTGCTTATAGGATTGCTAGAAAGGCAAATAAAAACCACGTTTGACTGCAAAAGACCTTCAGGAAGATTTAGCAGACTCTGGAGTGGTTTTGCACTGTTCTACTGTGCAGTGACACCTGCACAAAAATGACCTTCATGGAAGAGTCATCACAAGAAAACCTTTCCTGCGACCTCACCACAAAATTCAGTGTCAGAAGTTTGCAAAGGAACATCGAAACAAGCCTGATGCATTTTGGAAACAAGTCCTGTGGACTGATGAAGTTAAAATAGAATTTTTTGGCCGCTGTTTGGAGAAAAAAGGGTGCAGAATTTCATGAAAAGAACACCTCTCCAGCTGTTAAGCACGAGGGTGGATCGATCATGCTTTGGGCTCGTGTTGCAGCCAGTGGCACAGGGAACATTTCACTGGTAGAGGGAAGAATGGATTCAACTAAATACCAGCAAATTCTGGAAGCAAACATCACACCATCTGTAAAAAAGCTGAAGATGAAAAGAGGATGGCTTCTACAACAGGATAATGATCCTAAACACACCTCAAAATCCACAAGGGAAAAAGCTTAACAAAAAAGCAAATTTAATGCAATAACATAACAGAAATATTCATTCTGAATCAGCAAAAAACGGTCTGTAAATGGATTCTTTTAAAACAAGTCAAACTTTGTACAAGCATCCTTCCAGGTATCAAGGTATCAAGAGGTGCAAGGTGAAGGTTTTGCCATGGCTCTCACAGTCCCCCAACCTAAACATCATCAGAAATCTGTAGATAGACCTCAAAAGAGCAGTGCATGCAAGACAGCCCAAGAATCTCACAGAACTAGAAGTCTTTTGCAAGGGAGAATGGGCAAAAATCCCCCAAACAAGAATTGAAAGACTCAAAAGCTACAAAAAGCGTTTACAAGCTGTGACACTTGCCAAAGGGGGTGTTACTAAGTACTGACCATGCAGGGTGCCCAAACTTTTGCTTCGGGCCCTTTTCCTTTTTTGTCATTTTGAAACTGTAAAAGATGGAAATAAAAAGTAATCTTCCTTATTATTATTATTAATCTTAATATTAAAGAAATGTATCATCTTTAACTTTGTCTCTTGGAAATCTGGTCATCTTTTACTCGCTTAGCTATTCACAGTAACAGAAATTTTGACCAGGGGTGCCCAAACTTTTGCATACCACTGTAGCCTACCAGGTGTACTACCATAAAAAGTTAAGCTTGCAAGCTAGCAGCATGGGCTACTTACATTGTATTCGTATTCAAATATCACGGCCAAAATGTTTTTTTTGTAGCAGCCCTCCTCCTCCTCTGTGCGACATTATGTGCCCGTACCACCAAAAGGTAAGACACTGAAAAGAAAAAACCTGGAAGTACTTCAACTCGTGAATACTTTTTGTGAATTTGTCAATACTTTTCACTCATGAAAATGCTAGTGGCATCTAACTGGAAAATACCACAAGGAAATCTGGTTGTTTCTAAACTCGCAATCAGTTGTGTAGTCTAGGTTGCAGTAGTGGGTATACTGTGATGATTCCCCCACCCCCTCCCTCCATGCACACCCCAGCGCAACACCCAACAACCCCATATCCACCACCATAATCACCAACACATACTGTACATGCATTCACACACAATTGAGGCCATTCCTTGGCCATTCAAGGACAGCTAAAAGACTGTGAGGAGAAATTCGCTGAATTTAGCAAAAAGTGTATTGGATTAGAATCGTGGAGAACAGCTTTAAAGTCCGCATTCATCCACCTGACCACTAACATTCACAGTTCAAAGGCTTATGCATTGAATGCCTCCTAACAATAAAAAAAATCATAGCTATATCAAACACAGTGTAACAATCATACTTAGTAGCTACTTCAACTTAACTACACCCTGAAATTAAGTAGCCTACTTTTGCATTTACCAGCGTACAGCATATATCTGAGTAGTTATACTTTCACTAAAACAAAGTTCCTTACTTCATTCACCCGTATCAATATCACGTGCAAAACTAATATTAACCATGCATGCCAAAGCTGTTCATCTCTGAGCACCATCATTTGATTACTTATCTATCTAGCTACGTTTTCTTATGGTGATGTTTAGTATCCCGAAAGAGGAATGTTGGGCGAACACGGGGGAAGAGGAGGGAGATACTGCTACTGTTGGCTAGCTAGCCAATTTAGTTAGCTAGACAGCTAGATTTCATGGTTAAAACTGAAAACCATTGCTCACTAGCTAACTTCAGGCACACACTAGACATGGCCGCAGATATAATTCAATACATATATCACACATCCCCCCCTGTTAGAGTAATATATAGGCTACTAATCAGATAATGTTAATCTGTATGACATTTTCACTTGGCTCCTTTTCTGCAATCTCAGGTGCCAGTCTGCCAGCATCAGAAACTTCAGATTCTGGCTTTTGATGATGTGTTTTTATAAATTCTAAGAGTGTTACTTATTTTCGTTTCATTTTGTTTTGTTTTATTTCATTTAACTTTATTTCAATATCCAAAATTTATTTTAAAATCCCGAAATCACACAGCTGCAGCGGTCGCATGTGTACGTACTCTAGCTTCTGAAATGTGCTCGTTGGTGCTCAGGGTGAATGAGGTGGGGGGATGGGGGGAGGGCTGTCTGAGTGGGTGATATGAAAATTTTGTTTTTTTTTTTCATATTCAGCAACGTTTGCACAGTTTGCTGTCTCCCAATCCAGTGTTTGCAAAAACAATTAGCTCATGTGAAATTTCTGTCACAAAACTATGTTGATACTTAGCCTTGCACATTTATAAGTGGGTATATGGAAATCCTGGAGCTTTCTTAGTGGGTATATGGTGTAGACCTGCGTATCACATAGACTACACCACTGCTCGCAATGATTTCACGTGACAATGTAACATAGGCCTAGTACAAATGTAATCATTAATGGTCGCATACTGGGTACTACACTGAAAAATAGCATGCATTATACAGTATATACTTGTGTAGTACGCAGTACACGGTATGCAGTTTCGAATACAGCCTTTGTCTTTAATTACCATGTCTTGTGTGAGAACTCATTACTAACCTTGCTTTGTTTTTGCGCAAACCTTTGGTAAAAGAAACTTTGATTTCTTTAAACCAAACCTGTTGGTGTCCTGAGCCATCTCTGCACTGGGGTTTGCCCTGCACCTTGTAAAATTCACAGTGTGCAGCCCACGATTTAATGATTTCACAGACATATAAATGAATTTATAAATCTACACCTATGCAATGCCCAGTGTTGGGTATTGTTAGGAAGAACAGTTAGCCATATATAATACATAATATATGGTTTGTCAATAAATGATGTCAGTCACCATAAGCAAAAATATATGAGCACTAATGTGACTGTTACTATAACTACTGTGGCCAGAAATCACAATGCAGACTGCAATTCAAGGCTATTATGTGAAGGCACGTCCATGAGTTTGGGAGTTTCTCTTAAGGAGTTGTCCTCAACAAAGTGCTTCCCACCTAAATAACATACTGTTCCACCCACCAAACCATCAACCAATCCAATGTTCATTTTCATTACTTTGAACCCAAATCCACTCAACTCACAGGACCTAAAGGTATGATGTGCTTACTATAGATCACTTGAAGGGATCACTGAAGTGAAGAGAAATGGTCAACATCCACAGCTAATTGCATTTCCCATGGTAACAATGCAAAAAGCAATGGCTATGCATGTGTGGTTTTACGCTCAATAGAGGTGGATTTTCCCTCTACTGCCCTTCTCCAGAAAAGAATTTATAGTGTTGCAGTGAGGATCAAGGTAGATTACCCCTCACACACAAAGCATTTACCCTGCAACAGTGACTCCAACAAAAGAGAGAGGAAAGTGAAAGCTATCTATTGCTTCCCCTGAGCCCACTTCAATATTTATGACTCTACATTTCAGGCTCTAAAGTGGTTTGATATTATTCTTGCTGTTATTTACCTCACTGAACAAACTTTCATTTGAAGGCTCAACTCTTCTGTTGTGATTGTGTAAACTTCACACTGTCATCTCATTGTCAAACTTGCTGTGACTTCAGTGCTACCACTTTGATGCTACTATTTGCCATAAAAAGTTACATACACATTCCTCTTTGAACAGCACATTTTATTATTTAACCACCTGTGCTCCTGTGTTGTCCCATGGTTAAATAAACATAGACAGTAGGCCCATTACTGGTTTAAATGTGGTTTCTCTTGGTCTGTAGAACTGATGCCAGCGCCTGGGGACATGGCTGGAGCTCCACATCCAGAGAGAGGGAGTGATGAGAGTGCAGGGCAGGACAGTCTTCCACAGAGCTGCACACAGGGGAGCTGTGCACTCAGGAGGCCAGGCCAGAGACACAGAGATCACTTCTTGAAATGTCCAGCAGGAATATGTAACTGCTAAAAAATGTTTACTCCTGATGCAATCAACAAAAAAGAGAAAATTGTGCTGTGGAAAAGTGCCCCTAAATAATAAACAATAACACAACACTGCACATACTTTACATACTAGCTATTGCAGGTAGTTGGATTACTAGCAGCAATAATACTAATAATGCTAATACTAATTAGAGCCCAACCGATATATCAACGTGCCGATATTATCGGCCGATAACTCGGCCGAATTGCAGACATCGGTATCGGCGTTTATAACGGCCGATAAATGACAATTAAAAAAGAAACGGAGAGACGGAAGGTGGATCCTTCAACCATGTTATCAGTGTTGTCGTTGCATAGTTTTTCCACCAGAGGGCACACTGCAACGACAACACTGATGGCAACACACGTGTTTGGAATGCCCCAAATCACAACAATCAGCTGACCAAAGCAGGGCCGAGCAGAGTAGCCCACGACAGAGATCATCTGTGTTCATGGTAAATTGATAATTGTCACATGAAATACATTACATAAATAATAATAAATATCTCCCATCAGTTCTCCTCTTAGCCTAAATAAGCCTGACAACGTCCATGTCAGCCATGCCTGGTTTTGCTGCAGTAACGTGAAAGCCGGTACCATCAGTCAAATATCAAAATTACGTTTAACGTTACGGTAGTTGAGTGGTGTAGGCTAAGCTGTTGACAAACTTGATTGTAGGTTTATTTATGAAACAGTGTGGCAGTTCTAGCGAGTAAACAAACAACGGTCCTATCATTTCTCCCTCGTCACTTCTAAAAATTCTCCGGCATATCGTGCGTATTCTCCGGCATTTCGTGCGTATGATCACACCGGTGTGATTAGCCGTTTAGCACATATGCTAAAACTGGTGCAATTAGAATACTAGACTGGAGAAATTCTAGCTAATTTTGGCTTTGAGGAAACAGCGATTTAACTCTAATTTAACTTTAACTTTACTATAGCAAATGCTAACTGAAATCTATTAGAAACTTAATAACGCAAATGAAAGCATAACGAACCATATAAGGTAACACGCGCACTACATACCATAACAAATAAGTTACATGTGAAAGGGTTAAAACGAAATTTGCCGTTCAGCACATCTGCGTTTGCCACGCCTTTCAGTAATTCAGCCAGGTAAATATCCGCACTTGAATTACGGAAGGGAATGTGGTCAAACTTCATAATATGATTAATTTGTGTTAAAACATTAACGCGTTAAAGTTTCCAGATTAATCGCTAACAAGCGTTTTGACAGCCCTAATACAAACACAAAAGTTCCTCAACCGTCTCTGCTGTGTTGCGTTCTTCGCACGCTTTTATGATGTCACGCTACTTACCTAGCTGACGCAGCAATCGCCATCCAGCACACGCCCGCCTATTAAGTAGGGTACGGTTGGCAGTGGAGACACATGCCGTACCAGGGTTTACCGTACCAAACCGTTACGTAACGAACCGAACTGTACTGTACTGTTTGGTGGAAACGCACCAGTAGTGTCAGATGCATTCAACAGCGCGTTTACTGTAGGTCACTGCATCAGTTTATTGCATAGTTTTAGATGGCATGAGATTATATATATATATATATATATATATATATATATATATATATAATATTTTGTTGTACTTTTGTTCAAAGTACTGTTTATGACAGTAAAACAAGTTTATTTTTAAACTGCATTATGTCATGTTATCTTGGTGAGGACTGTTACATAACTACACATAACAGATGTTAGGGAAATGTTTTGTTTATGTTATGTGTTTCTGGAGAAAAAAGAATATTGGCTGATATATCATTATCGGATTTTTAAATCCTCAAATATCGAAATTGGTATCGGTCTTAAAACTCCAGTATCAGTCAGGCTCTAATACTAATACTACTGCTACTAATGATTATAATACTAATACTAATAACAAGAGATCGTATTGTACCATAGATATCAGGTACAGACTAACCATTCCAGCACTGAAGGTTCCACCACAGACATCAGGTATAGTCTAACCATGCCAGCATTGAGGCAGAGTCTTATGTTGAACCCTGTGCCAGTATACCATTGACTCTTCTCCTCCAGCATTGCTCTGAATTATGAATGAATTGAATTACTCTACTGTCCTCCTGTCTTTCAGCTTTGGCTTCCACAGTGTTCTTTTCCCAACACATACAGCAAACTGAGAAAGCTGGCCACACCTATGAGCATTACAGTAACTCAATACCATAAGTATAGTATAGTAAGCATACTGTGCTAAGCTTGGAAAAACAGTTTAGCCATGAACCAGTAGAGTAGGAACACAATGTACAGTACACCATAGAGAGGGCTCATTCCTACTGGCAAATTATATGGTGTAAAAGTGGAAACCCTCTGCAGAAAGGCAGGGTCTGTTAAAGAACAGAAGCCTGACGAATAACTATCGGCAAGAAAATACAGGCCTTGCCCCAAATCATAAGGTACATGCATTTTAGACAATGAGCTAATGTTAGGGAATTCATATCATAGGTATGCAACAATTATTCAGAACTGACAAAATGATTTTGTGGGTCATTCTGTCTACCTAGCATCTCACGTGTTATGGGGAAATACCAACTAGATATGTTACAGTAAGATAGATATCCTTAACCTATCCAAAATCTGGCTTTGGACCAAATGAAAACATAGTTATTGGGGAGTCAACTCTGCTACCCAGAAACTCTGCGTATCAGGCCATGGGGGTGGTGTTGCAATAATCTGACTTATTTCCACAAACGTGAATTACGTACTCCATCTTTGAAGCTTGTTAAGCATGTTCTACACTATTCTACACTACCTGCACTATTCACTGTTCACATCAGCAACAATGTGTGAGATAGCAAAGGCTTTGTTTGAGGGAAAGGAGAGACAGGAGATGTCAGAGAAATTAAAGAAAATTCCACTATCCAACGACACCTCAACCAGGAGGACAGAGATACTTGCCCATGACTTAGTTAAGCAGTCAACTGATGATATCAAAGATGCACCCTACCTTTCACTTGCGGTGAAGTCAACAGACAGCACAGACCAAGCCCAGCTATATGTGTTTGTCAGATACTTCAGCAAGGCAAAGGGGACATTCTGTGAAGACTTACTGGGCCTTACTCCACTCTGTCACACTAGAGGAGAAGACATCTATGAAGCTATCATGCAGATGCTTAATGAAAGGGGAATTGATGTCAGGAATGTTATGTCCATCGCTACTGATGGTGCTCCAGCCATGATAGGGAAGGAGAAGGGAGCTGTCCAACGTCTGAAAGAGGAGCACTCAGACCTGCTGACATACCACTGTATAATACATCAGTCCGTGCTGTGTGCTAGCCTTGGAAAAGAATATTCAGACGTCATGGAAACTACTATGAAGCTTGTGAACTACCTGAGAGCATCCTCTGCCCTTCAGCACCGTCTTCTGCAAGCATTCCTGACTGAGGTGAGTATTAATGTTACTTTTTACTTCTACTGTGTTTTAGTGTGGGTGGGTCAATGGGGGATTATTAAGTGGTGACCACACACACAGACTGCACTCATAAAAAATATTGCTTCAAAGCCAAAGCATTTAAATCTTTAACAATTTTAATTAATTGGAAACTAAGGCATAAGTTAATACTCATACAATAGGGAAAATGCTGAATATCTCCCCACTGTAAACACCTGACTGATGATAGGTCAACCCTTATTTCACAAATGTATTTCTCATGTATATAATCATTTTCAACTGTGAATAAATGTAGGAGAAAATCTAATTATATGCATTTGGAAGTATTAACAGTTTTCATCAAAATCTACTTACAACAGACTTTAACCATTTACATTTACAGCATTTACAAGGTGTTTGTGTTCACTTTATGAATATTTTGTGGAACACAAAAAGATCATGTATTTATTTACAGTATTTATTTGTTTGTTTGTTTATTATCTTTTTTCTTCTTTCTCTTACCAGGTAAATGCTGCTTATGATGACTTACTCCTCCATAACAATGTCAGGTGGCTGAGTAAGGGAAGGGTCCTGGAGAGGTTTTGGGCCATCAGGAAAGATTTGGAGATGTTTTTGTCCCAGCAGAAGAATGTCAAAGCCAGGCATTACTTGGATTTTTTGAGGAATGATGACAGTATGGAGCTTGTGGCCTTTTTAGTGGACATAACATCTCATCTAAATGAACTCAATCTGAAGCTCCAGGGCCAAGGCAACACAGTGTATGATCTGATGGCAGCAGTACGCTCCTTTGAAAGGCGACTGGAGATCTTTAAGAGTGACATCACAGGGCCACATATCCACTTTACAACTCTTCTCCAGCAGACTAATGGCAATCACCATCATCACCATCTTTCCTTTTTGGAGAAGCTAGCTGAAAATTTCAGGGAGCGCTTTGAGGGCTTCAATGTAGGCAGACAAGTGCTGCTCTGCATTACATCTCCATTCCTGGTCAAGAATGTTGAGGAGTTTTCAAAAGAAACCAAGAGCATCTTCCCATGGGCAAGCATGGCATCTCTGCAGACTGAACTCATTGACTTGCAGGAAAATGTGGCTTTGCAGGAAGTGGACTGTGACACTGTTACCTTTTGGACTAAAATTTTTGGACAGCTGAACATTTTCCCAACCTACAGAAAGTAGCCATCTGTGTTCTCACCATGTTTGGTTCGACCTATCGGTGTGAGTCTGCATTCTCAGCAATGAATGTTGTGAAGAACTCATACTGCAGCAGCTTGACTAATGAACATTTAGGCCAGTGTCTCCGTCTAGCAACCACACCTTTTGTGCCACGGTTTAGGCAGCTGATGGAAGACAGACAGTGCCATTTCTCACATTAGGCTGCTCTGTATTTTGCACCATGTTACTTTTAGCCTACCTCTCGTTGTGTTTTATGTTCATGATAAAATGCTAAGACACTTTTATTAATTGTTTTGGCACTTTTGCACTGAATGAATGTATTTTGAATGCAAAAGACACTTTATTTTTTCAAAAAATTAGTGTTGAAGTTAAAAGCATGTTTATTAAAAACAACTTTTGTAATAACCAATTGTTTCGGACCTTTGATGTTGATGAGAATTAAAATTTGGACTTTTGAATGTAAACTTTGAGAACCCCCGCTCTAAAGTATAAATGCTTAAGTGCATACTTCACCACATATGTCCCTTTTTGAGCTTTTGTGTCACACACCACATTCCACAAGTAATTACCATTTCCAATATGTGCAAAGTCATGGAAGACAGACCAGGAGATGCACTTGGCTTGCACTTGGTATACATGGTTTAAAATGAGGATATGTTGCAGAGTGGCATTCATGTAAAAAATTCTAAATATTAAATATGAACAGAGTAATAGGAGAAATGGGAGTGAATTAAAGTGATATTGTTTCTGAAGATGCCTTGGCTCTGATAATTTCCCCATGGTCCTTTGCTGCAGGAGAGGTGAGAGATTGGGGTTTAGCCTATCGCGTGTGGGGGAGCTGTTGAAGGTACGCTGATGCCCAGACTCCACACACCATCTGTCCCCTTTCTGAAACATGGCCCACATAACCATAAAACTAATGACAGGCATATGACCACATTACCCAGCACTCCTAGCACTGGATGCTCTTTAATCTTCCTCACGCTTTGAGCTGGCAGGCACCTATAATTCTTAGGGTAATGGCACCGTGTGGGTCAGCCATTGCTGAATCACTGTCATCCTGGGCAGAGTCCCTTCCAAACGGTTAGTCAGAAACAGGCACCGTGGATACCTCGTCAAATGGTGGAGCCGGAGAAGCCACCACAGACAGTTGCAATGTCCCAAGTCTGATCTCTCTTTCTCTCCTCAAGGGTCTGAGCCAATTAGTGTGTCCTCTGATCTCCCTGCCACGTAGCACAGTGCAGCGCTATCTGCTGGACTTGTGCACTCCCAGGATTCCCTCCCAATGGAGAGCACTCGTCTACAGGAGGCACATGTTACAGGAGGGTGTACACCTCTCTCCTGTCATCATTATAGAATTTGCTTTGGTCAGCGTGTGCTCAGAGCGTAGGGTACAAATATAGTCATGTGACAAACATGCTGTCATAGGTGCCACCCTGATTCTAGCTTTCACAGAATTTAAAGAGTAAACACACACCACTGAGTTCATGCTGTTGGTAAGCTGCTTTCACCTGGAGAAGCACTCAACACCTCTTTCTGCTGTCACCTGAAAGTACTCAACACTTCTTTCTGCTTTCACCTGGAGGCACACTCAAAGCCTCTTTCTGCAGTTCACCTGGAGAAGAACTCAACACCCCTCTCTGTTTTCACCTGCAAGTACTCAACACCACTTTCCCCTTTAACCTGGAGAAGCACTCAACACTGTTTTCTCCTTTCACCTGGAGATGTATTCAACACCTTTTTCATGTTGCTAGTGGAAAGTGATGACACAATGCCTGCTTGCATTTTGTAGCTGGAGCAGAAAAAAAAATATCTGAAATCTTGAAGGTGTAAAAGACCTAACTGCTGCCTCATGTAAGAAATATCTACCTGATCTGGCAATTCTATCAGTAACTATCAATCTGACCTGACTGCTCTATCAGTAGCTGCCTATCTGTACAGAAATTCCTGTGAAATATAGAGTAAGCTGATTTATTACTGGCTTCAGATGATGTTAAAATTATGCGGCACACAAATGTAAACTTGGGCAGATTTATGCACCATGTTTATGAACCAGAGTCAGTAAGACCACCAAAAACATCTGAGGGGCACATTTTTGAGTCAGACACTTTTCATCACAAAACATCTAAGCTGGTGGACATCTGTGATGAGCTGCAGATCACTGCCTGAGCAAGGTATGGTATGGTATGGTATGGTATTGTAACCCTCCATCACAATTGTACATCTACTGCAGCCTTCTCCTACAGTGTGAGTGTAAAATGTTGTTATATATCTCTTTCATACACACCATCTTAGTGTAGACCCCCCCCCCCCCCCCCCCCCCAAAAAAAAAAAAAAAAAAAAAAAAAACTGCAAGAAGTACAATACAGTACTACTTGAATCCAGACAACTTGACATTCTGAAACTGGATTTGAGGCTGAAAGTACACTAATTATGAGACAAAAATACTGGGAGCTGAATTCTCTTTTTAGCAGTATAGGTATGTGTAAAAGGTACATTTTTATTTAATGATTGTGAGGTCACCACAATAGTTTTGTCTGGAACATCAAATTGTTAACTGTAGAACAGCAGAGACTTGGAGTTGTCATGTACAAGTGAAGCAAGACTTGCTGTGCCAATACAAAGTAGGTCTCATTTAATGGCTTGCTCAGTATCAGTTCTTAGGAGGTTATAATGCAAATCCTGTCCAGTCCAGACACTCTGTACACAAATTTCTCATCTCCAGCTTTTTTCACAAATGGCTAATTTAAAGGATAATTGCATTTATCCAACAATTTGACAGTACAGTAACAAATCCAACAGAACAAATTGTTTTCTGGAATAGTAGAACACACCAGCTGCCCTTGACAGGTTCTTTCACCACTGGTGCCCTCCAAAGTGCTATTCCACTCTTTCAGATGATCTGCCATACACACGCTCAATAAAGAGGATGGAGCTACATTGTACGTGTGTGTGTGTGTGTGTGGGCGTGTGCGTGCGTGCGTGTGTGTGTGACTAGTGTGTTATAGCTTCCATGGCAATCAAAGTGATGAGTTTGACAGGAACTGATTTCATCATGTTTATTAGTGAAGCTGATGTTCTTTTGCAGTTCAAGACTGTGTATTATGGACACCGGCTATAGACTTTCAGTGCCTTTGCGAGAGGTTGCGTGCTCCTCTACGCACTCACACCTGAGGGGGAAGCATGTGTGAGGAAGAGGAGCTCTGTGCAGCCTAGGGCTGTGACGGTAATGATTTTTTCTTCCCGCAGTAATAAAGCAACAAATTACCGCGATTTAGCGGTTTATCAACCCCCCACGCCGCCCTCCGACCCCTGTGCAACACAAAAAGCCAACCCATAACATTTGCACATGAACAACTTGTTTATTTTTAAGTAAAATTCTCGGGAAGGCTGATTGCAACTTTTTTACATTTAACATTTTATCATTTTAATATTTTATATTTTAATTCAAATAATTCTGTAGGCTATACAATAATGGCGTCTAAAGCAGCATGAACAGGTAGGCTATATGTAGCCGCATTAACACAGTTTTAAGTATTTTTCAAATCAAATGACGAATAAGGAGATGGTAAGGGAACTTCATGTCGGTAGGCTGTAATTGAATTGATTGTTCATGATGTCTGTAGGCTATCTGCTACAATCACTGCTTGTATAAAGTGCTGCAGAAAAATCAAAATGTACTCATTCTTTATTTTACGTGGCAAACGCAGATGTGCTGAACGGCAAATTTTGTTTTAACCCTTTTGCCCGTATGGTCACACCGGTGTGATTAGCCGCTTAGTGCATATGCTAAAACTGGTGTGATCAGAACACTAGATTGGAGAAATTCTAGCTAATTTTAGCTTTGAGGAAACAGCGATTTAACTCTAAAAATATAGCAAATGCTAACTGAAATCTATAAGAAACTTAACGCAAATGAAAACATAACGAACCATATAAGGTAACACACACGCTACATACCATAACAAATAAGTTACATGCGAAAGGGTTTAAACGAAATTTGCCGTTCAGCACGTCTGCGTTTGCCACGCCTTTCAGTAATTCAGCCAGGTAACGAGTTGCGGTCAAACTTGATAATATGGTTAATTTGCGTTAAAACATTAAGGCGTTAAAGTTTCCAGATTAATCGCGAACGAGCGTTAACGCGTTAATGTTGACAGCCCTAAAATAAATAAATAATTGCGGTGATGCGGTAATGAGCTCACCCCGCGATAGGCGTCTCTTGAACGTGGTATTGCGGTGATGTGGTTATCGTCACAGCCCTAGTGCAACCGCCCCTCAGAGCACCGAGCCCCAACAGCTGCAGAGAACCTCCTCTGTCTCACTCAGCTGAAGTGGCCTACTTAGCATCAAGTGAATGTGCTGCTCTCATCTCTTGCACAGAAGGCTATCTGACCTTTAGCCAGCAAAAGGACATCACGCTTGTGCCCAGGTGAGTCACGCTTGAATGAAAAATAACCACTGCCGCAAGGCAAAGGATAAGGTATAATGGCCTTGTGCAGCATAGTCAGTAAAGGCCAGGTATTAGCCTATACAATTACAGGACCATCCAGCATACCGCAAATTTACAATAATGCTGCCTTTTAATTGCTTTACAACACAAATTTCTGACTTATGATGCATTGCTTCATGGAACTCCGCCATCAGAACAGATTTACATTTGGACTGGATTGGCTTGATCTCGCACAGTATAACTGTTTTGTAGGCAAATTCCTACCCTTTTTTTTCATTAAAAAAACATTAGCATGTTCTGTTCAGTTATCCTGTGTACAGTTGTTCATACTGTGTGAGACCATTGCTCTATGAATTGCAGATGGAATGAGTCTGGGATCTGACACAGAAAGAAAAAGAGCCAGCAAAAGCACATGTGTTTTTTCCTTTCATACGTGCTGCCTTGCTCACCCCACACTTTGCTGTGGGCTGTTCTCTGGGTCCCCAGCTGTTACAAAGCTCAGTATGTGATACAAAACTTCATTTTTATATTGTGCTTCACATGCAATGTTACTCCAGTGAACAACTGTTTATGCAATATGGATATGTAATTAATATTTATTTCAATCTCAAATTTATCTTGCATTTTTGTTAAACTTTGATTTCTATCTTATAATCTGTGCCTAGAACCTCATGTCTGTGCAAAAGCAGGATTCAGCTCAAGAGGACAACGTTTATGACATGGTTTCCAGGAATGCAGTGTCCATAGCACAGGAATCAGATGCACTATGGATCTTGAGATTTTAAGACACAAAATTTTTACAACAGATACTGTTATTGCAGGTCAATATGAGACTGCCCAAGCACTATCTCATATAACAGGAAATCAATATGCCAGACCTTGATAACATTGCTGCTGGAGTGAAGCATCTAGACTAATGGTGGGGCAGGCTTGATGCTGTCAAGAAGCACAGTGCCATACACACACACACACACAGGTGAAACTGTCAATCAAACAGCATTGATGCCACTGTTCATCATTTCACAAAACCTTTCACATAACACTGGCAGAGATAAACAGAGGTAATCAGATTTAATTAAGATTTTATGTGTTGGACTGGCACTCTAAAAGGTTAAGCTAATGTCTAATTCAGTTAGGGGACATTATTAAATGCTTGCACATCAATAACTGCATGCACATTAATTTACATGCATGATGAATACAGAATTAACACTGCAGGTGAAGCACCAGGCAGACATTGTAATGCTGCACACATGCCCTGACAGTGATCTCACAAATTCCTGGACAATCCACTAGGTTGCGTCAAGGTGGCAACAAGTACTAACTGAGTGAACATCTGTATCATCTGGGAGTGTACAAATTCTGTCATTTGAATGAGCATGTACTCCCATTTTTAAATGTTTCCATGAATCCCTTTCCATTGGTTTTTCAGATGTAAACTTGTCTATACATACAGAAGATACAGAAAATATAATTCATTAACAGCATGTCAACTGAAATTCAGCTGGAGGACAAATGATGAAATATATCTATCCATACAGAGATACAATAAATTAATGTACAATTCCTTTTGTCCAATGCTCATATGTAATGTTTCAAAGAGTACAAGACATATTACATGCATTTTACTGGTGTAACAGTATTTTAATAGTACCTACCGCTATTGGACAGTGTTGTTACTGAACTCCTGAATCAAGGGAACATGTGAATTGTTTTGTAACATGTGTTTTCCCTTGAAATAAAAAGGAGGCTTTACAATTATTGACTAGAGTGTCCCCAAGGCTCCTTTGACATTACAACTACCAACTGAGGTTCCAACGAAGATTGGGGGTGGGCAATTGTTCAGAATTTTACTTTCTTTTCCCTATGTATGGTATCTGAAATCATCTTGGACTGCCCTCAATTAGTTGAAATACAAACAAAAGTAAATTTGTTTGCCATTTCAATATTGCAACATTAAGTATTCTAATAGCTGTAGAAATGGAGGCTCCCTGCAGCGGAGTGCCATTCGTAGCCCCTTGACTCCATGTGTAGAGGAATGAAAATCAGGCAGGAAATCACTGTGCTGTTGTTGATTTGGAGATGTCCAGGATAAGCTAATGGGGCCTAAAACACTTCCCCTCCTATCCAAACTGTCCCAATGAGAGGATTTCATAACAGCACAGAGCAAAGTCATGTGAGGTGCTTAGTGGCTGAGAGCAGGGGTGAGAAAGGGGTGGCCCAGGGGGGGAGGATGAGTTTGTTTGGATTTACATCTTTTTGAATGTCTGGTGTGACTCCAGGGAGGACACGCTGTGAAGCAAATAAGATGCTGAAGCTCCCAGATGAAAATGAAAACTGTGGCAACGCCATTTCTAATTCTTACAAAAAATGTTGATAATCACATTCACATGAAGTAAGAATGGCATAGTTGATCAGCTGGTAACCTAGATATTCCACCACTCACGCATTGCAGTAATGTGCTATTGATTCTGCTAAAGAATAGCAATCTACTGATAATAAACACCTCAAACAATAAACACCTCGGGCTTTGCCAAAAATTATCCCTCAGTAACCATGTCAGGACAGTGTTACCTTTAATGTTAGTATAGCTGTTATTAATAGAATCATTCCCTGTGTGTGTGTGTGTGTGTCTGTATACGAGTGTGTGTTTGTCATGCAGGCATACAAGGACCTCACTCTTCAAGAGACATGCTAAAAAGCAGAGTGCTGATCTTTGTTTAATGGGCTTCTGTAAAGCGCTTGAATATTGGGTATGAATAATCGACAGGCATGTTTGAAATGACTCAGATTAGCAGGTTTTGAATGGGAGTTTACATTGGATATGTGATTCAAATGGTGGCTGAAGTGCTTTAAAACTATTCTGCATCTGTTGCCATTCCTTTTGAAAAGGGAATCTTTTAACTGTTTTCCTGTGATCCCTGTAGGTACAGGGGTCAGAAAATAGCACCAGCTCAATCAGTCATCAAATGTCAAAGATCTTTTTGAACTGACACCCTGGTGACACCCAGGTGCAATAGCTGAGAACACCCTGAGCTAGTGGAGCTGCGCACATGGGAATACATCAACACATGATGTACTCACCTGTAGCACATCAGATACAGCATTCATCACAATGCACAAACACACAACAGACTTACCTACAGCACAGCGGAGCTAGCACACATGACAGTACACAAACACAAAATGCACTCACCTATAGCACAGCAGAGCTACCACTCATGGCAATGCACAAACACACAATATACATTTATACAATGTATGTGGGTCTGTAGAGGTTTCTGTCTCGGTATCAGGCTCTCAGGCTGTAAGAAACACTTCTGAGATGATGGAGGTGGATGAACAAATGCACTGGGGACTTTAACTGGTTTGTAGGGGAAAGCTAATCTTGAAATATATCATACTGTCACACCATGAACATGCTTCGTCAATGGAAGCAAACTGCAAAAACTACACTAAATCTACTACTACACATGCATCTATGGCTAAGAATACATATGATTGTTTCATGTAAAGATCGGTGATAGAGATCAAGACCATCTGAGAATGTCACATGCTTTCTTCATCTCCCACCACCTGCATACGACTGGAGAGGACTTTAAAATGGATTGATCACTTTATGTAGTCCAATAAATGCTTTTTTGTTGTTTTATCTATTATGATGGTAAGTACGCAGCAGTGACTGTCCCCATCAGTTGCCCTTTTGTAAGTAAAATTCCATAAGTCCTTTCAACAGCTTTAAATCAACAGAGAGAATTTGAGACACATCGATATCAGAACAGATTGATTTAGGTAGACGAGAATTGGCTTTAGTCAGACATGTCGATGAATCCAAAAATCTGCACCAGCATGTGTGATTGACAGCATCTGTCTTTTATTTTAATAAACTGCTTTTGCTGGCGATGGAGCACCCACGCAATTTAAAGCAGAGCCCCTCTCTGTGCATGCAAATACGCTGCTCTTTGCAGAGCTTCAAAAGAGACAGATAAGACAGATAAGAAGAAAACTGCCGCCATATTGCTGAGGTGGGCCCACAGCTCATTGATTCACCACTCTGAGCCATGTCATTCTCCTTGACCCTGTCAGATCCTCAACTGTGGTTGCATTTACCTTGGGGATTGAATTCAAATTCAGCCTTTTTTTGCTCCCAATAGCGCAATCTCAACCACACTGACAATGCCCCACGGAGGAAATACCAAAGATGCAAATTATCCTAACAAACTGTGCAAACCTTGCCAGATTTAAGGCCTGGAAGAGCAGGTCAACTGGAAGGCCATTGTACATTTGCAAACCTGTGTTTCAGTGACTTGATATGGTCCAATGTTCAGCAACATGCTGCATTGGCAGTCATGAGAATTGAAGTCCATATTGGTGGAGTAGTTTAATGGTAACTCTGGACTTCACCCTTTTCAGGAAGCTTTGCCCTGCATCCAGAATTCATGTCTTTTCCTCTTCAGTAGGAGAACTACATAAAGGATCTAAAAAACCATAGTAATTTCCCAAATAGGCAATGGTGGAAAGTTCTCTGCATTTTCTGGTCATTTTAAAAACATATCTTTCCTCCTGGTTAAAGACAACTAAATGTGTAAATATGAATACATGTAATCTGGAGGTTCTACAGTACAGTGGAAAACACACATACAGTGCATACAAAGCATACAGTGCTACTGAAATACACCTGCAGACTCTCCACAGATAAATGAAAGCACTGTGGCATACACGGGTACTTAGCTCACACTAAAATGATGTTTCATAAGGCCAGTTCAGCTGGCAAGCACTGCAGCCATAGATCTACATAGTCGTATTGAATGGTGTGCACTAACTATCTAAACAAAACCAAACAAAACCAATTCATGTGGGCTTTATAGCCAGTGTTGTATTTAATCTTTCAATGATCCTGTGATCTGTGATTAAACTGTTTCAGCGAGCATGAGTGACTCGGAGTAAGTGTGACAGCTGCAACCATTTGAATTTTGCACAGAGGCCTGCTTTTTTAAAATGCACTTTATTTGGTTTACAGAGCTGGAAAACCATTTAGTTTGGCAATTTGTTTTGTGTAGGCTTGTTAAACGAACTAGTGCATATTCATTCATCCATTCAACTGAAATCTTGAAATTTTCAATAGTTATAATAATGCAATCCACAGTTTCATCAACCAATCAATACACCAATGAAGCTGCCACAAATTTCTAACTTTGTTTTAGGGCTACACAGTGTTCCTTTCAATTCCTTGCTTATTGCTGTTGTAACATATGACTCTCGAAAGAAAAAAACATCAATACAGACAAAGGTGTCTTCCAATCTTCAACTGACCAGTAAAACCAAACTACACCCCAAAAATCAATACTGTGCAACTGCAGGCTGCGCTGTTACAGACAAAAGTCTTGTTACTACTTGTGTAAAAGAGGTTCTCATGCACATTTCCCAAAACTGCCTGAAGCTGACAAATTTGAAATTTAAAAACCAAATGGACTTAAACAGAAAATGTCATGGCTATGGAGGAAAGGTAACTTCTCCTCTGTGCTTTCAGCTTGTGGCATAAGCACTTAGAATCAGGTTAGAAACCTGTTAGAATCACAGCAAAGCTGTGATTCTGATATAATATCTTTCACTTACTTTTCATTTTCATTTCATTGCCATTAACAAGCACTAATGTTACAGCCGTTGAATGCCTGCAGCCAGTTGCACCAGCAGAGTGCAAGTTCGATCTTTATCTAGTTCAAATGTAAATCGGCACTACGTTCGAGTTTACGAACAACTAAACGTTATATTGTTGCACCAAATCACATACGTTCAACATAGACCTAAGTTATATCTTAAAACTTACACATAATACTAAGTAGGTGCAACGTCTGCCGTAAAAAAAAAAAAAAAAACGTTAATATGGCTTTTCGGTTTGAGAAAGTGGAAAACCTGCAAGTTATTAAATCTGGACTTTAACAGGCACTTATGCTCCTTGTATTTGGCTAGTAAAATGATGTGAGTGATTATGAGTGAAACTCTTTTTTCTAGGTCTATGTTCACCAGACATGGCAAAGCCTGAAATATATAATAACACCCATGGCCCGTTATACATAGGCTAGAATGAAAAACAACGCATATGCTATGTAACATGGCTAATGTTAGCTAACAGAGTTGACAGGCTAACATAACACACTTTTGTTATCGCCAACTTGAACAACGTTACACTAAAGATTACGGTAATACGTCAGCTAAAGGTGACCTTTGATAACTTTTCTGTTACTATTGTTATAACGTTAAGTTACTTCTAGGGATGCACGATATTGGATTTTTGCTGATATTCGATATGCCGATATTCAAACTCATTTTGGCCGATTGCCGATGCCAATACTGATATAGTGTAGATATATATATAGATGCCGCATAATTTAAAAATGGTCTCACTCCCCTCCAGAAGCAGAGAGAAGCTTAGCAGCACACAACTAGCATCCTCACAGGGTGGGAAACCTAGGGGTTGGTCGAAACCATTAGGCCCTCCATTCAAGTCCCAAAGCACGAGCTTGGTGATCGCGGGCTGTCTTATTTCCCATCGCATTCTCTCCTTATGGAGCCGCGGTGTTTATTTTGAACGAGCAGAGATACAATAAAGCTACAGAAAACGTTATTGGCTGTCCAGTGTCGTCGTTTAAGTGTACAAACACAACAATTAAGCCCTGTTCGAGTCCCAAAGCAGGAACAGGGCGATCCCGGGTTATCTTGTTTTATTTCCCATTGCATTCTCTGCTTCCGGAGCCGCATTATTTAAATTTTTTCTCACGCCCCCTCCAGAAACAGAGAAAAGCTTAGCAGCACACAGCTATCATCCTCCCAGGGTGAGAAACTTAGCTAGGGGTTGGTCAAAACCATTAGGACCTCCGTTCAAGTCCCAAAGCACGAGCTCGATGATCGCGGGCTGTCTTGATTTTATTTCCCATCGCATTCTCTAGTTACCAAGCCGCGATATTAAACAATGGTCTCACGCCCCTCCAGAAGCAGAGATCATCTTAGCAGCACACAGCTAGTATCCTCCCAGAGTGAGAAACTTAGCTATACATTTTACCCCTCCTCACATCACTGGTGCTTTACAAGCATTGCAAATAGCAAAATTTGTTTCTGATACTTCGTATTTCCGTATTTCCTGTTTACATTGTATGGTGCCGTTGATTGGTTTGAAACGATAGAAACGTCATTAAATGTGACAATATTTTCATTAAGGATTGCTTTAGGCAGTACTAGTTAAGTTGCGTCTTAAGTGATCATGGCGCAACTGAAATTCAGTGCAGCGCTAGTTTGAAACTAGCTACTCCGAACGTAAGGTTAAGATGGACTTTACACCCAAACATGATCGACTTTACACTCTGCTGGTGCAACCGGCTGCTGGTCTTGACCGGGCCTCCCATTTCTTTGTTCTAACATTCCACCATAGCCCTTAAGGAGCACTGCTAAATCCCACCCCAGCTTGCTGTAAGATTCAGAGAGTTCTAGAATAGTGGGTGATACTCTTAGTCCAAAAAATTGAAATTGTGTGTTAGGACCTCCTGCTCATTGGAAGACTCAGTTACCCCCACTCCTCCATTTTGATGTGCTATATAGTCCCATTAATGCAGGCACTGGAAAATACTTGTTTTGTCAAACTGGTTGTAAAGACAGCTGTTTCAGTCTCCTGCAGCATAATATCATTCTATCAGTCATCATCTGGGAGAGTCATATCCAAAATAACAACAACTCTCCATGTTGTTTCTGTGCACTCCTTGGGAAGTGAAGGTTTCCCTGCAAAAGCTAATACACTTCACCTGTTGTCCCCCCATGCCCTTTGCTCTCACAGTATTGCCTGCCAACTGTTCCTCTACACACACTGAACCTGGCCTCCTTGGTGTCACCTCTTAGCTTCTATTACATTTGCTGTTTTGTGTAAATAATAGCCCCTCTTTTAAAATTCCCCAGCTTATCCAGCACTTCTGCTGCTTTACTCAAACTGTCTTTGTTTCTCTCTGCTGTGCTGTCCAGCTTTCCCTGGTGGCCCTTCAAGAGACTCATACCCTTACCGGTACTACAGTTGAGAGATGCATATTCTTGCCATTACTTTTGCTTAGAGACCACAATCTTTTATATATGAACTAAATATCAGAAAAAGCTTTAATCCATTACTGAAAAGCATCATCAATCAAATTCTGAGCATTAAACCACCACAACCCAGAAAACTTCCCTGATTCTATTCAAAAATAGAACAGTGCATGATCACTAAAAGTATTATCATCACAATGGGCACGCTGTATTTTGAAGAAAAGCTCCATGTGAAATCGACTATGGTCAATTCTGCTTCGGTCGATTCAACCACTCACACACACACATAGGCAAAGACACACACACACACACCTACACAACCACACACACCACACACACACACACACACACACACACACACACACACACACACAAATTGCCACTGTGAGAAAGCTCTCACACCTGCATGTATCCGGCATGTGATTGGCAAAGGACAAAAAAGCAGGAAAATATACAGAGCGCAGAGCACGGTGCGGCTGCGTCATGCAGTTTATAGGACACGTTTACTAGCCTTGGTCTTTAGTTAACGTTAACGTTAATTTGTGCGTAGCCTACATTAATTAAATAAACCTCTCCTCCATTGTGCTTGGGAACTAATGTTCGGTGGGAACAAAAGTTTACACCGTTGTGTTCTTCAGAATTCCCTAGAGCGGAGCACTTCTATTCTGATTGGTTGCCGCCAAACCGAGTCATAGCTCATTACCATAAAGTTGCCCAGACTTCAACTTTATTCTGATGCCCACACCGCCCAAGACGCACCGCCAACGGTCATGCCGTTGTCACATGCATAACCTCAGCGGGTTATCATAAAATCAAAACTATAATGGGCGTCAATGGAGATGAAAACGCTTAACGTGAGATAACGACCATACTCCTAGGATTTCCGTTTTGGTTTTTTGACAGGAGGAAGTGTTTCTGACAAGAGATGTCAGAGAGAATTTTGGTGATCATTGATCGCAGTTTTGGTACATTAAGGCACGTTAAGTGTTTTAGAATGTCCAGGCTTTTGTATGCCTTCAGGCTTTGCTTTGTGTAGCTTATTTCCCCGGCATCAAAATCAGGTACATATAAATGTCAGGAAACCCGATTCCTGGCCACATGTCAATGTCCATGGACCACTGGTTCTTTGGTAAATTGTAAGGATCACTGTTGAGTCCAACTGCCTTTAATTTAAGCAGATAATCATTTGTTTTACTCCCGGTTTCGCAGTTTCCCGCGCTAAACACAGCCATGTTGCAGGATATTTTGCCACTCAGTCCGACTGAGGGGGCGTATTATTCGGGAAAGTGACGTCAACGCATAGCCTAGCAGCTCATTCACCCAACCCCCACCCATTTTTTTTTTTAATGGATCTGCATGATTCTCGTGGGTCACATTTTCAGGTCAGAAAATCTGGAATTCCGGATTAATCCAGAAAAATCACATCCCTAATGTATGCACTACCAAATTTTGACACAATCCTGGCATTTAGTGAGAAGATTTTGCTCAGCAGTCAAGGAAAAATGAGACATGAAAGCCTTCATTCGGGGAGAGACTCGGGTGACATGCCCGTCCATCTGGGTCTGGATACAATATGCACAGAAGGACAGATAGACAGAGAGTGGGAGGGAGTAAAACTACAAACAAATCTGTGCTCTTTTTAGAATGATCAATCTCCTTTACCTGCTCTCTGCTACCTGCCGCCTGGCAAATGCCATGAATGAAAGAAAAAGATTTCCAGTCCCATTACTTCAAATGCACTTTTTAAAAAAGGTCCTGTTATCAGAGAAGGGCTGCGTTTTAGTCGAATGCCTTACTGTTAACAATGGAAAAAAATTCACATTTACAGCTGTCACAGTCAAAGGCAAAATGGCTTTTTGTACTGTAGTGTAGTATGTGGCCTTCGATTGCTTCAAGAATCACTAACAAAATAAACAGCGAATAGCACATCTGGTCTGAGACAGTGACGAGTGACTCCTGCTGTCAGCTCTGCAGCCATAACCCAAAGCTCTTTAGATCCTCGCTCCCTTTCTGTTGCCAGTTTTCTTGTGGCCAAGCCACTGCAAGTACTAGAGGAACAGCATGGTCACGCATGGTGCCTGCTCAGAACCCTGTGTGTAAAGTTCTCCTAGGTAGTTGGCAGTTACTCAAAGAGCCGCATGGGCAGAGTATATAATGAATAATGTTCCCCTCACTGGTTGGTAGTTAGTCATTCTCATGGATAGAATATGTGATAAATAAAGTTCCCCTTGCTGGTTAGTAGTTCTGTTGCACCTTTCCCTGAATCTGCTATTTTTTCCTTCATCAAGGATTTTCACCTCACTTGGAATCTGCACTTCTTAGGCTTTCAACCATAGCTTACAAACAGTGGGAAATAATGAAGTCTCAGTGGACCCACAAGAAAAAACGTGCAAAAAGGAAGTGATCAAATATGGCCTTGAGCCAATAGCTTTTGTAGACCGTCTATGCGTGGCATTGATCTGAGGAAGGCTCACCAGGAATAGATTATTTATGCACATTTCTCATCATTGAAAACATTAAATCATGGAATCCAGTGTGTGGGACTAATCTCACTCTTTTAAAAAGGATGCCATAAGCATAAGAACACAGATTACTTTAAACTTAGAAAGAGACTAGGAAATCGCTGGTGTTGAATCTTTGACTTTAATAATAGGGTAGTAACAAAGTTAATGCAGACCTTGGATTTCAAAAAGATCTAAAATAATTTTGAAGCATTATCATATGTTTGAACCTGCAACATCGTAAACAGTTCTGTGAAATTAGCTTGCTGTGCAGTTCTCACCTTTTCTCTTATCCCATGATCCTTTTGGTATCTTCTTCATACACAAGATGTCATCAGAAGCACAATTTTAAAGGACATTGACCAGCATATTGACAGTAGTATGAGTAATAAATATAGAGCACGCTCCATATTTATTCATACCCATGATTAAAAATGAACAAAAAAATCATGATATATAACAGGATAAATTCCACTCACCCCTTAACTCACCCATACGTACCAGTCAAAGGACACTACGCTCGAAACACTGTGATTGGCTCAAATCACTGAGCCACTGATGACATGTAATAGCTCCTTCCATATTAGGCCTGCCTCTTCCATCAGCAGTTGTCACTGTTCACATTTCCCCTCAGCATTCTGAGGGTGTACAACAGTTTCAGCATAGAGAGTCTGCATTGCTACAGTATGATAAAGGCAATCATAGGATGTGGCATTCCTTTCTTACAACACCATTCCTTCCTTACAACACTGGGCAAGCAGTGACAGGGAAAACAGGGGCAGACAGGTTAAAACACATGGTGGACACAGAAGCCACAAAAATGCTACACTTTGCAATAGTCAAGAGGCCCTAACTGAATTCTCATTAGCAAAGGTCCCTAAGGAAACAGCAGGCGGAGAATTCAAAGAGCAGAACATCAAATTCAGAGGATCTGAGGTTCGTGCTGCTGAGGAATGACAACATTCAATTCTCAAATAGCACAAATTAAGAACAAAAGCAATGATGCATTTAGGGGTTGTGACTGTTGCCATGCTAATGCACATCTGCTCTATTTGGAAAACTCATATCGCACACAGTTTAAGCCCAAATGTGAAATTTTTACCCCTGACCTGACAACAATGAGGTCGCTAGGTATGAGATGAACCCAAGTACCATCTGCATCACAGAGTGTGTATAATCCCAATAAAAAACACCCTCAAGTGTATTATTATTGTGGTGTATTCCTATAACCTATTTACTAAATAAAATGTCTTCATTTCACCAAAGAAATTAATCAACTGACATTTAAAGCAGCTGTTAGGCCTACAGTGTCAATTATATTGCTACCTGGCTAATTAAAAATGAGCCCAACATATGATCAAGATATTGCAACATTAATTATGGATCAATATGTGAAGTAATTATAACATTTTTTAGGAAAAGTACAACTGGAAAGTCAAACTGTGCAATCAAATTATATGGCTGGATCTATCTGCTTTAAAATGATGAATATAAGGTGAAGTAAAACTTTTATTCAGAACACCTGTTGAATTCTGAATATTTTATGTATACATTTTTATGTATAATTGTACATGTATTTGGCATGAATACATATCTTCATTTTATCAGCCAAACATTCAAGGTCAAGCTATCCAAAAAAGATTTCAGTTTGGCCCCAAATAAGTATCTCCCAAGACTCCCTCCCTCATACATATACTATACAGCTCAACATGTACTTGATTGGAGTCTGAAATGTCAACTTCAGAAGCTGTTTCAATCATTGCCCAATCACTCACCATTACCAAAGTATAAAGTGGCCAATCATGCACCATTTCCAAAGTATCAAGTGGGGTTTATCAAGCGCTTAATGAAAATATTTACCAACCAAAATTCTGTTCATCATAATTATGGCAGCTAAAACCGTGGAGTACTTTGGCCTTAGATTAAATTAAATTAAATTTGAATGTGGCATGGAACACGCAAAACACATCCTTTAAGGATGACTCCTGGGTCCTGCTTTTATTCTTGATGGAAGGTTGAGAGCATGTTAACTTTAACATAAAAACAGGTATTCACATTATAGTAGAAATTTTTAAAAACAGCAATTGTTCACATTTATTAAGATGCAAATTGATGCTTTAGCGTAAATATTTGTTCTCATTTCTGAAAATGACAACATCCTTTATCAACCTCAGAAAGGACAGTTAGAAAGTTATCTAAGTTGCATAACATTACATTGTGTGTTAATGCCAGTAATTAAGTAGCTAGTTTTAGCTATTCCAAATAATGTCTGTCCATATAAGCATTCAACATTAATAGAATATTTAATTATGTCCTCCCAAGCAGGGATACATTTGATTTCCTTGATAGTTATCTCCCCTGTCTGATCCTCTGTCAAAAAGCAGTACTTTAGGCTAATAGCTTGGTATTTGTCACATACTGGGCCACATGTATCAATGGTGCGTACGCACTGAAATCGTGCTGAGCACTTTTCTGCACATAAAACGGTATTTATGAAAATATATTTGCTGGTAAAACTTGTGTACCACTGCGCATGGTCTCGAGGTGTCGTACACATAAAATTTGTAATTTGCAGATTAGCAACACCAAGAGGAACTAATGGTGATGCAAGTAAACGGGTCTTGTGTCAATCATTGATGTGTGTTATCACACCAGGTCCTGGCGCCAGGAGAGAGGCGTGACTGAGGGGTAGTTAAAAATGGCAAGGGGGCAAATCTTTTTATATAGTAAAACAGTAGATTATCATCCTGCTATTGCCTATTTCTGCTTTTTTTCACCCTGCAGATGTCAATATAGTGGCATTTTGACTAGATGCAAACAATTCCCTACTTTACCTTTTCCATGTGTTTGTGCGTCATGGCCATAATATGAAATAGGAATATTTGGGGCAGATTGCCAGGTCACCACCTAAAATTGGTCTGGTGGTAGGTTTAATGGAATTCATTGATTTAACCATGCAATAGCTGCATGAAATTAGCTCTGAAAGGCTAAATAACAACAACACAAAACTACTATTTCAAAATGAAATAATACATTTATTTCACAGCAGTGGTGAAGCCAGTATTAAAAGAGAGGTCAAAAAACGAATAAGCGCACACAGGACCAGCGTATCCGCACCCAGCGCCACGAGGGGCGCTGCCCCCTCAGTTGGCGCTGCCCCCTCTACCCTATAGAAAAATAGCACAAACAACAATAATATTGGAAATGTTGGAATACTCGTTGGAAACAACACAGGGAAGTAAAGTTTCGGTCAACGAGAGAGGGAGAGAGAGAGAGCGAGCGAGAGAGCTGCATGGCATGAGCAGAAAGACAGACAAAACATCTTATTATCACATCTGATTATCTTTGTTTTTTTTACTTAATGACCCTGACACTGTTGGCTATTATTTTGTTGATTGTGGCAATCATCTCTCAGTGGTTAGAATCGTTCATGAATTCATTTATTTTGCGTCTTGTAGACCTACGTTTTGAGTGCTCTTATTCCCTAAATGGTGTGAGGACACTCAGGTTTAAAATTTGACCACTTCTTTATCTTCTCCTCCATGGTACGCACCTCTGGTGAAACTGCATTCATAGCAGTCACCACTTTCAGCCACTCCACATTTTTCTGTCGATTTGAAATGTCGCTAGTCGCCTCCAAAAAGGACATTTCCCGGCCACCACACCACCACCTCATCAACCATCACCTCTATCTCCGTGTCCGAATAATTTCTTTTACCTCCTGCCATTGACCCTCAAGATCAGTCTCTGCGTTTCACTCCGATTTACCTGGGATCTTTAATATGCTAACTCGACGAATTAAAGGCGTGTCTCGGTGCATATAAGATCAATTGTGGGAGTGGACGTGAAGTGCATTCATGTGCACATAATCTCACGATGATTTGATTTACGCTCAGATTTATTAAGACAACCAGGTGTACGCGGTGTTTGATAACTCTATGAAAAACCTCCATTTTTCATAGAGTTATCAAATCGTGAGATTGTGTGTATACATGGTCCTACGGACAGTTGTACACAAAGATTGATACATATGGCCCACTTTCTCCCTGATGAAGTGCATTTGTTTCAGTATGAACCAACTGCATTCACATTAGCATTTGAAAACAATTGAATTCTTTTCTGTGCATTTTGCCAGTAGGGTTTTCAGAACAAATATGAGCCTGTCACCAGTAAGTGAGTTCCAGCAACTGATATTTGTTTTTCAACAGGCAAGAAGAATAGAAAAGTGAGCTGTTTTAAAACACAAATAGGCATCTGTTTGAAATATGAGTCCTCTTATTGTGTGAGTGGGTGGTGTGCTTTGAGATTTCAAATCAACATGAATTTACAGGAATTCAGCATTGCTAAATCCTCAGATGTCCATGGTGTCACCCTCAATACACACATACAAATAATAAGACAAAGTGTCTCTTATTTGGTGTTTGAGAGTAGCTTGGAGGGGTGTTCAGGAAAAGTCACAGACTGATAGCAGCAGACATTACATGCATGCAGGAACAATATAAAGGGTAGGGCTGTGCGATATGACCATAATCTCATATCCAGATGTAGGTCATTTCATATCCCGATAACGATACATACCACGATATAGCACATTTACTATAAATTCAACCAATAAATAGTTTTTATAAAATGACCTCATGGAAAGGCCATGTTTGTTTGTGTTGCCTTCATACAAATTTCCTGCCTGCATCCGTGCCCTGTGGAAGCGTCGTCCAAAAGACGAAAAATATTGCCGTAAAGTGTGTGATTTGCGACACAACAAAATAAACGATAGAGCATAATATGAAACGATAGACATTTTTCTATCGTCACACGATATATATCTTCATATTGCACAGTTCTAATAAAGGGTATAAATAAAAAGTGAAATCTGTGACAACTGAACAGCCATAAATGACACCCCACCTTCGGTGAATCTATTTTGAGATTCGGATCAAATTTTGAAGACAGAGTAGGAAAGTCACATCCATGGAGGGGAGCAAGGTGGCTGCATACAGGTTGCAGATAAGAAGGTTGGCATGTCTCAGCCCTGCTGTTGGACCTATGCAGGAATCACAGCTAATTTAACACAGCTTGGGCTTGTGTACCTGGACTCTGCACCGCTAATCCCACAGTGCAGACTTCTCCTCACTGATCTCTCAAGATACGGATTGCTCCTCTTACAGAACCAGACTTCAATGCCTGGACCCATTCCTTGGACACCAAAACATGTGCGGAAGGAATCAAAAGCTACCTTGCTTTTTGTTCAGCTGCACACAAATGCACACAATGTACACAATGCATTTCACATATTTGCATAAATTATACATAGTACACATAGCATATTGTGGACAATGAGAGGTAACTGCATTAGATGAATGGCTAATGGTACCAATGATACCACAGGATGCCCGCACAACAGAGCGCTGTCCACAGTTTTCACCAAAATCACAGAACAGTGTCAATCCTCAGTTTTAATATATGACATTGATGCTTTTGGTGGGAAAGAGAAGGAGGCTAATTCCTATCAGCTTCACTAGCTTGTGTGCTCATTATTGGTCCTATTCACTGGCACACAATAGGAAATCTCCTCTTTCCCACACAAAAGATAATATTGTAATTATACATTGTTTGTTATCACTTAGTTCAACATATATGTCTCCTATTTCTATTCATGTCCTATGTTCTGTACATAATTTATTTGAAGAGTGGGACTCCCAGGTGGGTCAGTAAGCAAGGCCCTCACCCTGAGTGCATCAGAGGAATAGCACCCACACTCCAATGAGTGGCCACTCCTCCGTGGTGCAATGTGTGACATAAGGTGTAAAAAAGCCTTTGGCTGCTGCAGAATTTGCCTCAGCACTTTTACACAAATGTAGAGGTTGTTGCAGTGTCATTAGTGTAATGTACAATTGGTGATTTAATAGGTTCAACAGGATTGCATAAAAGGGAAAAAGGCATCAGAAACATTTGCATTAAGAGTAAAGAGACTACACTTTTGTTTCAGGGGTGGGTGTGGGGGTATTTTTACATTCATGCCGGGAATTGCTCTTCCACTAGAAACTAGCCAAAACAAACAGAAATAACAGTGGAGGGGGCCTTTAAAGTGAACTCTGTTACAGGTTTGCACAAAAAATCATTTGATGAGTGCATTCTCCATGGCTCTCAATCGCTTGTCTTTGTATGGTAAAGACTAAATTAGAAGCGCCATCAAGGTCAAAGAAATATAATTATAGTTTCCTCTTTTGTGTGCATATACACAGGGCTTGAGGATATAGTTCAAGTTTGAACCTCAGCAGAAACATCTGAATGCTTTGTTTGTTGAATTATTATGCATATAGAATTGAACCTGTTTTTTTCCTTTTACTGTATTCTCAAATCTAATTCTCATCCTGAACAGCCAGGGCTCAGGCTATTTCAAACATTTGAGTGCATCTGAGAAATGGCTCTATAGATGCCCAAACCTACACAAAACTCAATTGCAAGACTGGGCCACTTGAGTGAAAGGGCCATTTAAACATTGTTACATGTGTTTCTTTCAAATGCTGAAAACTCCTTACAAGTTTGATACAATCAAACAGCCAGATGAACCCTAACTCACTTTTATTTGTTATCCCTCCCAATCCCTACTCTTCAATCAAGTGTTAGGCTTTTTTTAATAATATGGCAATGATGATCAGCAGTACACAGCCAGATCAAAGTAGAATTGTACTTAATGTTAGTCCTTTAAAAACAATTTGATGAATGTACTGAGGCATATTTTATGCATTTAAAAAACAGCCGTCAGATTGAGAAAAAAAGAGGTGGTGCCTGCTTTGGCATTACTGTGTGTTCTAGGCAACCACGTCTTTCCTTGGAATTGATTAATATTTTTTGTGGACACTATGCTAATAGCAGTGGTTAAATTCCTAGCATGACCTTGAAATTGCATTTTTAGTGAAAAGGGGTAGAAAGTCAAAAGTCAAATTTTCAAATAACGTTGCGATCACTTGGATATTTGTGCACTTAAATACATTAACACATTGCATCCACAGTGTAAAAATTCTTTTCAGCACAGACAGCCTGGTTTAGATGTGGCAAGACACTGAGAAAGGCGAAATGCACAATTAGCGCACAATTGTAATTACATCAGTAATGTAGGGCAGTATCAGGGCAGTAGTGTGCTCTGAACAGATACATCAGTTTGGCGGTTTTGCAGAGGCTCATAAACTAAGACAGCAGGAATCCTCCATTGATCTGCTTCAGCTCAGGGTAACAGCAGATTCGCTGGGTGCAATCAGTGGGCCCCCCTTGGATTGTTCAGGCTTGTGCTCAGTACAGAGGGGTACAGAGGTCTGACCTCAGAGAAACTAAACACAGAAGAGTATATACTGCACCAACTGGGAGAGGAGGCACAGGAGAAAATCCAGCCTTATTGCAAAGCTGCAATAAGGTATGACACAAACCTTTTATGCAAGGCTTCTATGAAGAGCCTCCACATCTTTTTATAGTATGGTACCCAGAGATGGACACAGTGCTGTTCAGGTAAAATTCTATTAGATTCCAAGCCCCAATTAGTAACACGTTAAATGCTATTTATACGATGTGAGGCTAATTGTTCTTTCAAAAAACAATTTTCATTGATTTCTTATTAAATCATTTGTCAGCATATGGGACAAAGGCAAATATTCACATTTGAAAGGGAGAGCCAGAGACTGTAATTCAGATGAACTACAGTGAAGAGAATTTTTTCTGCTGTGGCTCAGAAACCTGACGGCATCACCAGACGGCCACTGTCTCACTGCAAGGTCTGTACTTCCTGTCCGGGAGAGTAGCCCCCACACACGCACTCCACTGTGCGAACATAAGGACTCAAGGCTCTGCGTCACCCCAGCAATTCCTACTGGTGCATCAGCACTTTCCGTGGAGAGGCAGAGGTGGGGGAGCCTAACTGCCTCCCCCACTGCTTTGTCTTAGCTGCAGGGAGGCCTGTTCCCCCCATTCACCCCCTCCAGACCTCGCCCCGAGCATTAGCCCACAGTGCACAGACATGTGGAGTCATGCCGCTCTGGTGTCTCTGCTACACTGGCACCATATATGACAGTACTGCAACTAGGTAAGCTTGGTTTACTTTCTCTCCCAACATTACCACTGAAGTTGTACTATTGCTTTTATTTGATGAATCACATGGTTTCCTTTTATTAAAGCCAATACAACATGTCATAAATCCTTTTGGTTTATTAAAATGTTACCATTTCCAGAGAAGGTTCGCTGTCTCGACATCTTGTAAATGTATTCAGCATTGTCATGAAATGATATTTCATGGTAAAACTATGGTATACATTTTCTCCTTACCTCAATCCATTACACGTTTATGTCATCTTATTGATATTATATAAACACTCTGGTCTCTTATCAGAAGCAGGGGATGTGTTAGCCTCAAGATGCCATGTTATCCGAAATGTTATCCGAACAATTGAGTCAAAATGCTGTTAATGCCCGTGATCTCATTAAAAGGAAGTGGCCAGGACATATATGACATAATTATTTGTAATTTAAATTTAATATAATTTTACAAAATATCCTAATGAGTAAAACAGTTTCAATAATTGATGGATAATTTCACATATATTTAAAAACTATGTTCCCTATATGCACTGGAATTCATTTTGCCATGTACTGGAATTATGTAAGTTCAGCAGGGTAGAACTAATCAATATGTGATTTAAGTGGAATTTCCTTCCTTTTGGAAATGGAACATTTTTTCTTTTGCCGTTTCCCTTTTTTCACCAAATTAGTTAATCTGATCATAAATTATGCCATTTTACAACCGTCCCACCATAACTCCTGTGCTCACGCTCATGTGCACACACAATACGCTCACACACAGGAACGTGGCTGTTTCTCACACAGCAAGTCCAATGGTGCACTGGAGTGAAGCGGGCACTGATTAGACAACTGATGGTACTCCACTGACTTCATCTGAGTAACTTGGGAATGTCTGAGGAGTCACAGGTGTTCCAGGAGCAGCGTGACAAAGGGACCCTGGCCACCCAACCCACCCCATCCCTGGTGGAACATGGCCAGTCTGTGGTGTTGAGCCACTCAGGAGTCCAGAACATTCTTTAGTGAACATCAATACAGCAGTATAGCACAGTGGTAAGAAGCCGGGCTCATAACTGAAACGTTGCTGGTTCAATTCCACTGGAGCACTGCTGCTGTACCCTTGGGCCAGGTACTCAACCCAGAATTGCCTAACTAAACCAACAATATCCAGCTGCATAAATGGATAACATGAAAATTGCAACCTATATAAGTCACACTGGATAATAGCATCTGATAAATGGCAATGATGTAATCTAATGATCAAATGAAGCAGAAGCCCTGTCCTGGGAACTCTGAAAGTGGGGTTGGGGAAGCGGGGGGTGGGGGGGGGGGTCATCTGAGTGTGCCTGCAGCAGCCCAGCATCCAGATCATACAGTGCTGTTGGAAGGCCAGCAGTACCCCAGATTCCTCAGCAATTTGGCCTTGCTGCTGGAAGCCATCTCAGATAGGGCTCTTTAACACAGTCCCTGTTGCCTGCTGGAAAAGTTAGCATTGATTTTCTCGCCTAATGTACTGACTAAAAATACACTCACAATGAGAGCCCAATATTCCTCTTCATAAAGACAACTCTCACTGTATCTTTTTTTTCCAGATTATCTATTTAACCATCCAGGATGAGGTTATATTTCACTTTTTGCTCTGGAGGAGAAAATGAATGTGGAAGGTCATAAAATAGTTGCTCTGATGCAGAACACATGGAAAATAAAGAGGGAACAGCTTAGCAACATTTTAGTCGGAACGTTGAAGGATCCAAGAGTTAATTGCTCACGACTGAAAGAGGATCTTTTAAAGTCCACTTAAAGGATGAGATGCCTTTGCCTCTTGACTCTGACTGGGAGGCTGGTCAATTTGCATTTCAATGCCAAATTCAGGTGGAATTCGATCTGCAATCTCTATGGAAGGCTGTTTCCCAGGCTTTTTAATTTTGTGCGGTGTGTCAAATGTTTCTGAGTTTTGCAGGAAAAGTAAGAAAAGGTAATATCAAAAATAACCTTGCTCTATATAGCACCACTTGCTGTCTTGGAGTTCAGCCATGCTTTTAGCACAGAATTATTGTGGCACAGTGCCCCCTAGATTAAGATTCAGGTCTAGAGGGAGTCTGCTGCTAACATCTCCTGATATGACTCCATAATTCTACCCATTCGTCTCTTATCCAACTTGCCAGTACTTCCTGAAAATGTCCCTGGTATTACCCTCCATAAACAGGTATCTTGTGTCATAATTCCCTGTAGTAAATGCACTGTGTGTAGGACTTTTTGTTCCTATTCACGTCTATAGCTATACGTGTACCTGGCTGTAAGCACTTCTGCTTGAATTGTACAGAATGTGTGGTATCATTGAATTATTGCATGTAGTCCCTTGCTGATGTGTGTATGAAGCTGTGTGTATTACAGTGCTTTCTGCATATGTGTGTGTTTCTGTGTGTGTGTACAGTACATGTCCATGTGAACACATGTGCATGTGCAACATATATACTGTTTATGTCCATGTGTATGTGTCTGAGTTCTAGTATGTGACCATGCATCTGTATGTATGTGTGTGTGTGTAGGTTTTGTATGTATGTGCTTATTTGCGGTGTAAGAACAGACATTAGGAACAAAAATCACAGGCCAGAATGCTCTTTCTGCCATGTGAACAGCACACCAGGGAATATTTACATTTCAGGTTATTTGAATTGACATCTCAATCTTGAGCTGCTTTACAGTTTAGCATCACAAATCAATGCAGCCAGTATCTGAAATTAAGTCAGAAGAAATTTCTTTTCTGGGAATGCAACCTAAAATGACTGAATTATGGATAATACAAGCCCATTTCCACCTAATCTATCTTTCCTGGTGATTTCACCACTCAATAAAAGATCAAAAGAAACGCAAACCGCCCTTCTCTCCGAACGTGGCACGCGATTTACGCGAAAAATAAACAGTCGCTACTACCGCTATTAGCCCGACTCAGTTCTTCTGCACATACAGATTGCACCTCCTGGGGCTAGCCACAGACTATCCACGGCAACATGTATGACAAACAAACTGCCAAAAACAGGTGTGTACAATTTCTTATCGGGGTCAGTAGCTTTTGAGAGCTGATTTGTTTTGTTCTTTTTTCCATCGGTCATCAAAACAACTTTCCACACCCACTCAGCCGGACCGGCCTTCGTGCCTTTTCACTTGGGATGTTGGCTAAACTGTCCACTTTTACAACGGTAATGGTACAAACCCAGGAATTTCCCATCTGCTGTTAAGTTTTCTATATGCACAGGTACACTCAACATAACTATCATCATCGTGTGTAGAGGGCTTTAATGGCAAATCTTATTTATAATTCAGATATTTTAAATATTTCAGGGCAGCGAGGATGCGCAGGCAACCATAAATGTTTCAAGTTCCGCTCTTCCTGGGTACGAGTGTACATTCCCTCCCGACAAATTGTGTGTGTGTATATATATATATATATATTTAACATAAATAATTCAATCGACCTCGTTAAGGAAATTCCGAAAAACCCAGCCCCGCAGCTAAAGCCTGTCTTCGCCATACCCCCGCCCCCGGATCATCTTTCGTTCTATCCCTGTAAAAGTGGAAACGCATGAGGAATGTCAGATAGCATCCATCGTTCAAGAGAGAACCTCCGGCAGCTCGCAGGCGAACCGGCAGTAGAGGAATTGCGTGGGGCATGTAAGAGATGTCGTTTATGAGACATTTCTCTGGGGGGCAACCTGAAGTCAGTTGAATGTCTCCCCCCGCTGTGCCAAACAGTTCCTTAAATGAGCAAAGTCTCACGGCCAATCCCGTGCCAGTAATTAAAACACTAATGTCAATCCCCGTTAAATGCTACGGTCTCTGCTTGCCTGCATTCGAGGCAGCATGTCTCATGGAGATGGAGAGAGACAACTCCGCCAGTAATTATGCCTCTCTTACGACATCCCTGTTCAGTAGATAGGCTCGTATTGTCTTTTCATCTTCCAGTCTCCATCCCTCAAAATCATGTCCTTTAAAAGAAGCAGCATTAGCTGTGTATAACGCGATATTTTTTATTATAAATAATAAAAATTAATCACGCCGAACACAACTCTTTAATATCTGACAAGCAAATGGAATCTGCTTTCTCGTGTACGTTTCCTTTCCCCTCTCCTCTTTTCTTCTCGTGTAGACGTGCGTATCCCAGTTTTTTTTCCCACAGACAAAGATAAAGAGTAGGAGAGCTTGCTCTTACCTTGAAACAGTGTTCCCAATCCTATAGTCCACACAAGAATTCTTCGGTTAAAGAGGTGCACCGCTGTCTCCGCCAGCGCGGCGGCTTAATTCTGCTAAAATTGAGCACTTTTGAAGAGCGATAACACCTCTCCCCTTGCACTCACGGAGGTCTTCTGAAACCCTCTCCCTTCTCCCCGTGTGTCCCTTTATTTAAATTCCAAAAGCTGTTGCTTATTTAACTTGCAGTCGATGCAAGTCCAGCCCAGTTGCTCCTTCCTTGAGCGCAGAGTAGAGTGAACTGAGGCACAGTGCGAACGCTTTTCCGAGTGGCTGAACGCAATAGGCGCTTTCCACACCTTGACGTATCATCGCTTCAGTATTCATCTGATTGTCGGAAAGGCGTTTGGAGCACAAACTTTCGGGCTATGCATTGAAAGGAAGAGTGGGAGAGGGCCCTCTCTGCGTTTATTTTCCTGTTTCCTTTTTTCTTTCGTTTTAATAATTGGACTTGTACGGCTGTTCTGAGCGTGGATGCTGAAAATCACCGATCACCGGACGCAGTCTCTCTCTCTCGCCCCCCCTTCCCCTGGACTCTATCTGTTCATCTCTGACAATTACCCCGACGACATATCTCGTTTTGTAAGAAATTATTATTTACGGTGTGTCCTCCACAAGGTAATACATGATGGTCTGACTTCACTGCCGAGAAATGCCAATGACGGGACAACATACGCAGACGGGAAACACGGAATGTGAAAATATCATTAAAAGGAAACAAGATGACTGCTCATTAGCTGGTTCCTGTCTACCTGCACGCCAGCGCTGGAGCTGGCCTTCTTACTCACCCCGAGAGTCCCGGTGGACGGACTGGGTCACCGCTCAGACTTCGCCCCGCTGTCAAGGCCGGATTGAGGAGGGGGATAAAAATAGAAGAGGCGGCCCACTGCTCGCCACCGAGAAGGGCAGACGCAGTGTGCAACAGCCATGGAATCCTAATAATTAGCGGCATAAGCATATTGCCAACAAATCCCTTATCGCTCTCTACACATATGCACAGGGAATCACCTAGGGAGAAAACGCAATGCAATTAAAAATAAAATGGAAAAACCTACTAATGTATCTACTGCAGAATTCATCAATATTATGTAACCCGGTTAAAAACATTAAGTGAAATCATTTCATCAAAGCATATAAATAGTGGGATTTAAAAGGTTGAAATTCATTAAATGTTATAAAAATGTTTAAAAGGAGTTTAAAATATATATATATTATATGTTTATTGTTTTATTTAAAAGATATGTATCTGTAAAAACTGTCTGAACCAGCATTTATGGGGTTAATAGAGATCAGCCGGAACGTCACTTCTCAGGTGTTTTAGCCACGGACAGATAGCGAGAGGCACAGGCCCAGCGAGAGGGACGAGAGGAAGAGAGGGGGGGGGGCAGAAAGGAGAAGACATGAGAAGTATGTAGTAAACAGTAACGAAAAGAGACTGTGAGTAGATGTTTGTGACCAGGTTCGTGGAGATGTTCAACCCGGACTCTCTCAAGGACTTATTGGTGACTTTCCTGTGTGTTTGAGTGAACTACTCGATCCGAGATAAGAAGAAGACGACGTGGAGCTAGCAGCTAACTCAGTAGCTAGTAGCTCACAGTGACTTTGCTAAAGCTAGCAGCAAGCTACCGGTACGGCAGAGACTGTGGGACAGCGAGCGTGGAGCTGCAGACGACGAGCGAGCACCGTGACATCGGCGGTGACGGGTCTTCGTTTCCTCCGGGCGGATCCTCTTCCCAAGTCACCTCTTCTCCTGCCATCAGCCCGTGTGTGTGGATACCACACTGGTCATTAAGGTACCTTTTTTCTTTTCTGTTGCCCAGTTGGGGTGAAGCAGCCACAGTTTTTGAGGCTTCAACGTACCCAAGCTACATCCAGGCCAGCACCGAATGACTAAAGGGGTACCCGTTTTTATTTTCCATAAATTATTAAGAGTGCCGGCTTTAGTATAAGGTGTGTGGGCCCACAAAATTGTGTTTAAGTGAATTTGAAGGGTAAACTGAGGTTTTGAATTAATTCATTTAAAGGTTACCTGTGGAAAAAAAGGGATAATTCATTTATTGTGTTTCCTGTGGAAAAAAAAGAGGGACAATTTATTTACAGTGTTTACCTTGAAAAAGAGGGACACTTTATTTTGAAGGTTTAAAAAAGAACATTCATATTTTTATTTCATTTTCTTATTTTATTAATAATTTCTTAAGTAAATAATTGAGAACTATTTTTCTAAAACCTCGTGTTGTGTACTTTATTACTTACCTTAAAAAAGGAAAAACCTTTAATTCTCTGAAACACATAGACACAGGTGGGTTTAAAAATCTTTATTAAAAATATAATTTAAAGGTGAATTCATAGGTTAGTTAAAAACAGTTCATGTGTGTAACTTAAAAAGAGAGATCCAAGACAATAATTAAAACTGAGTTAATCAGGGTTAAGAATAGTTGATAAATATATTAGAAGAACCCAAAAGCCCTGCCCTCATCAACATGATTACTGAGGGGAGCGCTACATAAAATGGAGGCACCGCTGGGATAGTTTTGGATTTCTCAGTTTAAAAAAAAAAAAAGATAAAAAGAGTCAAAGTTAAAGTAACCAAACTAAATAAAGTTTATAAAGTAAATAAAGTTCTAAGCTCTTTAAAAATAGTATTAACATGGACAAAGCAGAACTAGAGTCAGAGTTAAAAAGCTGGTGCCGTGGTGAGGGTTTGGATGAAACTCATGCCCTGATCACCATCGTCCCATAAGAAGTGGAGATCAGTGAAGTGGAAGAAACACTGGAAACTATCAAGTCGTTGGGACGGGTGCGTGTCCATGGGAGAAACTTCAGTGCAAGACTAAACAAACGAGTAGAGAGAATGTGAAAGAGGAGAGTGTTCCTCCTGAAGTTGTGCTTATTGATGGAGAGGTGTGGCCTATTATCGTCATAGGAAAAGCACAGGCAGCTGCTGAAGAGTTTAACAGTAAACTAAAAGGGTTGCTGCAGGCTGAAGGCAAAACTATGGAGGACCTCAAATCATTATTCCCCAGCACACCCCCGCCCATTAGCTCCACTGAATCCATTCTTGCCGCTGTCGGAGATCTGTTGGATAAGACAACAAAACCAGCTGATAGTGGAAGTTATGGTTGACTACGCATGTTCTCAGGAGCCCTACCACCACCACCAGGTGAAGAACCATTTGACCATTGGCTAGAGCAGGCATGGCTTATGGTGGAGAAGACTGAATGCTCAGACAGAGAAAAAAGACGCAGACTTATTGGAAGTTTAAAGGGGTCTGCGCTAGAAATTGTGAAAGCAGTGCGGCATGCCAATCCTGACGCCAGCCCCAAAGAGTGCTTGGAAGCTCTCGAAAGTGCTTTTGGAAGTGCTGAGTCCGGTGATGATCTCTACTTTGCATTCCGATTGATGCAACAGCAAAAAGGAGAGAAACTATCAGATTTCCTCAGACGCCTAGAACGATCTCTAGCCAAGGTGATTCAGCGAAGTGGTCTTCCTGCTAGCCGCATGGACCAAGCCCGACTGGAGCAACTGTTAAGGGGAGCTATCGCTTCGGACCTGGTGCTGATCCAGCTGCGCTTGAGAGAAAGGAAGGCTGCACCCCCAAACTTCCTACAGCTTTTGACAGAGATATGTGCTGAAGAAGAGTATGAAACTTCTAGAAAGAAGCTCAGTGCCTCAGTACATCAAGTGCAAGCTAATACAGAAGTGGATACAAGGCAAGCTGAGATCCAGAGCTTAAAGGCGGAAATAAAAGAACTGAAGTCAATGGTTGCATCAGTAGTGACCAAGTCAGCTAATGTTAAAGATGATTTCATGGAGGTTAAAACCATCAGTGCACCGCCTGGCCCCGAGAACCGGCAGGACGCCGAGCTGGCTGCCTTGAAAAAACAACTAAAACGACTGAAACAGAAAACTAGCAACAAGATGTATGAGCAAGATGCTGCAGTTGCTGTTTCAACTATGGAGGCTTCTAAATCAGTCTCCAAGTCCCCCAAAGGACCACAGAAAAGATCAGAAGAGAATTTCTGCTACAGGTGTGGTGAGAGCGGACATTTTGCCACCAAGTGCTGCAACCCTGCAAATCAAGCCAAGGTTATCAGAAAGCTAATTCATGCTTTAAAGGTGACAAAAGACAAACAGCAGTCTGGTGATTCCACCACCAGTGAAGTTAACTGTGGGGTCAAGAAAAGTGCTGTTACCTCATCAGAGCCGGCTGGCATCCCTGAAGGCTTGATTAGTCCACCCAGCATCGTACCTGTGAAAGTAAATGGACATTGCTGTGATGCCTTGTTTGATAGTGGGTCTCAGGTCAACATTATCTTTGAGTCTTGCTATCAAGCTTACCTGTCTGATGTCCCAATACGCCCTGTGTCTGGTTTAGCCCTGTGGGGGCTAAGTGAATCTGAGATCAGTTATCCCTATCGTGGGTACATGGTGGTTGATGTTGAATATCCAGCAAAGGTTGCAGGTGCCGACCTGACAGAGGCCGTCCTCGCTCTTATCTGCCCACAGCCCTGAACTGCAGACCAGACTCCTGTCATTGTGGGGACCAATGCCAGTCACATCCGACGTCTTGTGCAGCAATGTAAGGACAATGGCATCGACATCACCCAGACACTTGGGATACAAGTATGTTACAACAAGCTAACATCATCCAACACAGCCAAAGCCCTAGAAGAGGAGGATGACATTGGCTGTGTGTTATGGCAAGGCCCTGGCCCACTGACTCTGCCCCCTGGTGGTGACTGTAGTGCATCTGCAAAGTCGAGTACAAGCTCCCTGTCGACAAAGAAATGCTGATGGTGGGTTCGTCTCCCGTAGCTCCACTCCCAGCTGGTGTGCTACTTCAGTGCATGGTGGCGCCCAGCGAAGAAGTGAACGTCAGCCATTTCAGAATCTTTGTCCAAAATGAGTCCTTGACAGAGACAGTCATACCAGTGGGAACAGTTATCGGGCATATGTATCTGACAGATGCAGTTACTCACCTCTCTCCGTCCAAGACAGCTGACACCGAGTTCGATGCAAACCTGATCAACTTTGGAGACTCACCTGTCTCGGAGGAGTGGAAACAGAGACTCCGTCAGAAGCTATCCACAAGGTCCCAAGTGTTCTCGCTGCACGAATGGGATGTCAGATTAGCAAAGGGAGTAGAGCACACAATCAGGATGTCAGATCCACGGCCGTTCAGGGAGCGCTCTCGTTGCCTGGCTCCAGCTGACCTGGAAGACGTGAGAAAGCACCTCCAAGAACTGTTGCGTGTGGGCATCATCAAGGAGTCTCGTAGCCCTTATGCATCTCCAATCGTGATTGTTCGCAAAAAGAATGGAGCCGTGAGAATGTGTATTGACTACCGATTGTTGAACAGCCGAACAATCCCAGATCAGTACACAACCCCGTGTATTGATGATGTTTTGGATTCAATGACCGGAAGCAAGTGGTTCTCCATTCTTGATCTGCGGAGCGGTTATTACCAAATTGCTATGGCTGAGGAAGATAAGGAAAAGACGGCATTCATCTGTCCACTGGGGTTCTTCCAGTTCGAGAGGATGCCGCAGGGAATAACTGGAGCCCCAGCCACACTCCAAAGATTAATGGAGAAGGCTGTGGGTGACATGAACCTGCTGGAAGTCCTTGTCTACCTCGATGACCTGATTGTATTTGGCCGAACTTTAGAAGAGCATGAAGAGAGACTTCTTAAAGTCCTTGATCGTCTGGCAGAGGTTGGATTGAAAATCTCCTTCGATAAATGTCAGTTCTGTCTCCCAAAGGTAAAGTACCTTGGACATATCGTGTCGGCCGATGGAGTATCGCTTGACCCATCCAAGACAGAGGCAGTCACCACTTGGCCACAGCCTACGCACCTGAAGGCTCTTCAGTCCTTCTTAGGATTCTGCGGATATTACCGCCGTTTCATCGCTAATTATGCAGCCATTGTCAGGCCATTGTCTGAGCTCACGAAAGGCTACGCTCCAACCCAGAGGGGCAAGAAGCTTGAGAAAGACAACACAAAGACTTACCTCAAAGAGTCAGAGCCTTTTGGTGAGAGATGGGACAAGTCCTGCACTGAGGCTTTCCACAAGATTATCCACTGCCTTACCCATGCACCTGTGTTGGCCTTCGCAGATCCCAACAAGCCATACGTCCTGCATGTAGATGCCAGCTTGAAAGGGCTTGGCACTGTCCTATATCAGGAGCACAGTCAGGGCCTGAGGCCAGTTGCCTTCGCCAGCAGGAAGCTGAAGACATCTGAGAGGAATTGTCCCGTTCACCAGCTGGAGTTCCTGGTCCTTAAGTGGGCGGTTGTGGATAAATTCCATGATTATTTGTACGGGGTCAGATTCACCGTACGTACGGACAACAACCCGCTTACGTACGTGTTATCGACTGCCAAGCTCAGCGCTACGGGGCACAGATGGCTCTCTGCCTTATCCACCTATGACTTCGACGTCCAGTACCGACCAGGCAGACACAACATAGACGCAGACCTGCTCTCGAGGAATATGCCTGATGAGAGTTCAGATGAATGGACAACCATACCACAGCCTGGTGTGAGATCCATCTGCAAAAGAATCTGCATCCCTGGTGCTGCGGGCAGTCCACCGAGGTATGTAGATCAGTTGGGAGCTTCTCCTGAATGTGTGCCTGATGTCTTTGCATTCCCGACTCACCTGGAGTTGAAATCATTGGGGCAGATGTCGAAGCAGGAGCTAATAGAAGCTCAGGAGGATGATGCAGCCATCCGACACGCCATCCAAGCTGTTAAAAATGGAAAATGGCCTGAAGAAAATGAATCCAGCCCAGAGAGCCTTCGTCTTAAAAAAGAGATGGGGAAGCTAATGATGAAGAATGGTCTACTCCATCGCTTAAGCAAGCAGCCCTCTGGAGAAGAACTGACTCAACTCATCTTGCCAAGCGGGTTCAGAGAGGTGGTGTTGAAGGCCACGCATGGTGATCTAGGACACCTTGGTTTCGAAAGAACTACAGACTTGTTGAGGAGCCGATTCTTTTGGCCAAAGCTTGCATGTGATGTTGAGCAGTACATAAAGAACTGTGGCGAGTGTATCACTCGGAAGACTCCCTGCCATAGGGCAGCACCGTTGCATCATATCTCAAGCAGTGGACCAATGGACCTTGTGTGCATTGATTTTTTTTTGTCTATGGAGCCGGATTCTGCAGGTATTGGAAATGTTTTAGTGATCACGGATCATTTCACCCGTTGCGCCCAGGCTTTCCCTTCCCGAAATCAGAAGGCGCAGACAGTCGCAAAAATCCTGGTGGACAAGTATTTCCTGCATTATGGTCTGCCAGCAAGAATCCACTCAGATCAGGGGAGAGACTTTGAAAGCCAGCTAATCAAAGAGCTTTTGAAGATGATGGGTTTCCGGAAATCACGGACCACTCCTTACCACTCACAGGGAGATCCGCAGCCCGAGAGATTCAACAGAACTCTTCTTTCCATGCTGGGAACCCTGGGGTGTGAGAAGAAAAGGCAATGGAGCAAACACATTGGCTACCTGGTTCACGCTTACAACAGTACCAAATGTGACGCTACAGGGTACTCACCATATTTCTTGATGTTTGGGCGAGAAGCAAGACTTCCCGTAGACTTGTGTTTTGGAACCTCTCCTAATGGCGAAGCTGATGGTTGTCATTCCCGCTATGTAGCCAAGCTGAAAGATGACTTACAGAGGGCTTACAAACTTGCTTCTGACGCGGCCTACAAAACACATCAGAGGAACAAAAGATCCTATGAAGAAAGAGTGGGATTCCAAGCCCTGGATATCGGTGACAGAGTGTTACTGAGGAACCTAGGACTAAAAGGGAAACATAAATTGGAGAGTCGTTGGAGCCCTGTCCCTTAAGTGGTTCTAGGAAAGATGCCCAACCTTCCAGTGTACAGAGTGTAACCAGAGGATGGAGGAGGAGGAGTCAAAACTCTCCATCGTGATCATCTCCTTCCAATTGGTCAGTTGGTAAGAATGCCAACAGCCAACAGAGCTGCAAACGACGAGCGAGCACCGTGACATCGGCAGTGACGGGTCTTCGTTTCCTCCGGGCGGATCCTCTTCCCAAGTCACCTCTTCTCCTGCCATCAGCCCGTGTGTGTGGATACCACACTGGTCATTAAGGTACCTTTTTTCTTTTCTGTTGCCCAGTTGGGGTGAAGCAGCCACAGTGTTTTGAGGCTTCAACGTACCCAAGCTACATCCAGGCCAGCACCGAATGACTAAAGGGGTACCCGTTTTTATTTTCCATAAATTATTAAGAGTGCCGGCTTTAGTATAAGGTGTGTGGGCCCACAAAATTGTGTTTAAGTGAATTTGAAGGGTAAACTGAGGTTTTGAATTAATTCATTTAAATGTTACCTGTGAAAAAAAGGGATAATTCATTTATTGTGTTTCCTGTGAAAAAAAAGAGGGACAATTTATTTACAGTGTTTACCTTGAAAAAGAGGGACACTTTATTTTGAAGGTTTAAAAAAGAACATTCATATTTTTATTTCATTTTCTTATTTTATTAATAATTTCTTAAGTAAATAATTGAGAACTATTTTTCTAAAACCTCGTGTTGTGTACTTACCTTAAAAAAGGAAAAACCTTTAATTCTCTGAAACACATAGACACAGGTGGGTTTAAAAATCTTTATTAAAAATATAATTTAAAGGTGAATTCATAGGTTAGTTAAAAACAGTTCATGTGTGTAATTTAAAAAGAGAGGTCCAAGACAGTAATTAAAACTGAGTTAATCAGGGTTAAGAATCGTTGATAAATATATTAGAAGAACCCAAAAGCCCTGCCCTCATTAACATGCTTACTGAGGGGAGCGCTACAATTATTTTTTTCCTGTAATGAGGAAAATTGAACATTAGGTGTGTTTGCTCTTCAAATTTTAGATACAGTGGTAAGCCATTATGTGGTGTGCAGTACCCACACAGTAAAAGATAAACATAATATATTCAACAACTTGATTAAACTAATACGATATCATCTACTTCTGATCTCTTCGCTATTAGCCAGCTTGCTAGTTGTTTCACCATTGTAGGCTGTAGGTTTCAATGAGAAATCACCATAGACAATTTAGAATTTCAGTGTGTGGAATGTCTGATTCACAGACACTGTGCAGTCTTTATTTTAACTGAAATAAATGAATGTCAATGTTTAAAACAAAACATCAATTACATCAATTAATCAATTAATATCAATTACAATACAACCTGGTGACTGATTTATGCCTAAGTTACTATGGCTTTGCAAACTGCAGTATAATAATATCAGGGATGAATTTAACATCTCAAGATAAAAAAAAAAAAAAAAAACTTGGCCATAGCAATACAAAACAATAAACAAATGTGAAAATACATTCCTTTACTTATCCATTTATTTCTGTATATATTTATTATTTCTGTCATCATATATTCATTAATTGTATCTATGTTGACATTTCTGTACCTATTAGTTTGTCTAACTCCAGCATGTGTTAATGTTGTTATTAATTATTGTTTTATTTTTATTAATGATAATAATATTATCCTCATCCAACACATCAGAAGTCAAGAGGAGGGATTTATTTAGCCTATAATACTGAGGGATGATCAGACGGCCAGACTGAAAGAGCCTGATTGGGAATTTAGTCAGAACACATGGGAACTCCCCATTCTTTGTGTTCATTGCTATGAGATCTTTCATAACCCCTCTGAGTCACACCTGAGTTTAACATCTCATGTAGAAGATGATGTTTCCTACAGCACAGTGCCCTCATCACCACAATGGGGTACTGGTCTCCTGTTAGGTCCAAAGGGAAGACTGCCCTCTACTGGCCCACCAACAACACTTCCAGTTTTTTCCACCAACTTTTTTTTTTTTTTTTTTTCTCGAGGTCTCCCATCCAATTATCTCCTCACAGATGATGTAATTCATCATTTGTGAGTCTGAGAATTCATGTAACTCATGTAAAATCACATAATTTTTTCCCTCTATGCAGAAGTAGTTTTTTTTAACTCTGAGTATTAATGTGCACATGCAGAAACTGCCAGTCTTTCAACCATATGCCAAGCATTCTCACAGTGGTTGCAACTTATAGCAAGTATCCTTTAGGAGTTGCTGACATTCCTCAAAAGGAGGAAGTTGCTCTTTACAATGTAAAAACAATGTTGATAGCAGCAGTCCCCATCTGATGATAATGATGCTGATGCTGATGCTGATGATGATGATGATGATGATGATGATGACTACTATTACACTGCCAACACTTCCAATAACTATACCACTACCACAAATGATTTCCACAACAGGAGATTTGACTAACTAGACTGAGATTTTTTTAATTAGTGAAACACACCATTCTGCAACAGTATAGCCCACTTTAAAAAAAAAAAAAGTAAAAACCATTAAAGAATAGAAAAAATCAAGAAATGAAATGTCAACAATTAATAAGTATTCATCCCCCTTTTTTAGTACTTGGTTAAAACACCATTTGCAGTTAGTACAGCCATCAGTCTATTTTGATAAGTCTCTGTTAATTTTGTTAATGTGATTGAACAATATTAGGCCATTCCTCCTTGCAAAATTGCACAAACTGTGCCAGGTTAGTTGGGGAGCGGCAGCAGACAGCAATTTTGAGGTCTTTCCACAGATGTTTGATGGGATTAAGGTCAGGACTCTGACTGGGCCACTCAAGGATGTAAATTTTCTTCATTTTAAACCAAACCAATGTTGCTCTGGCACACAAACGTCCTCCCTAGTTTATACTTTCTGGCAGAGGGGAGTAGGTTTTTATCTAGGATCTCCAAGTATTGTGCAACATTCATCTTCCTTTCAGTCTTGACCAGTTTGCCTGTCCCTGCTGCTGAAAAGCACCCCCATAACATGATGCTACCACCAGCGTATTTCACTGTGGGGATGGTGTTTCCTGGCTGATGTGCAGTGTTAGCTTTAAGCCACACATACCACTTAGTGTTTGAGCCACAAAGGTCCACTTTAGTCTCATCAGACCACAAGACCTTCTGCTGTATCTTTGTAGTATCTTCCAGGTGACATTTTGCAAAGTCTGTATTGGCAAGCATGTGCTTTTTTCAGCAAGGGATTTGGACGTTTCTTTTGATTGTCATGATGTACACTACTGTGTAGATCAGCTGGAAAAAAATCTTCAACATATTTTAAATTTGGAATCTGAGACAGTAAATTGTGAAAACAGTATTGGGAGTAGGCACTTACTTTTATGTTAGGTAGTAAAACATTTGGCTGTGAACAAATGATGACACTCAAATGATGCCACTCAGTTCTTACAAATTCAAAAAAATTGAAGTGTATTAAGTTTCATAAAAAGAAAAGCATGGATATCAAGCAGGCTTAAATTAATCACTCTACTAAAATCGACCCTTGGAATCTTTTAATCATTTTTTGACGCCATCTACAACCGAGGAGTAATATACAGTGGTAAGGTGTCAGCAGGGATTACTTTCAAAAGGTGAGTGATGGATACGCCAAATTTAATGGTGTTGATTCGTCTGTGACTATAGATGTTTCAGATGTTTTGTTTAGTTCTAGTAATTCTGACGAAGTTGGTTTTCTGACAGAATTGCTCTGCCATTTTTTACATGCTTGTTCAAAAATACACACAATTATTGATTAGCTGCTTTTTCAAGAGGATATTATCATCCTGTTGTCATCCTCTGTTATATTATCACAATAACAGACTGGGCTGAAAAATTCTATCATTATGACATATTGTCCACCATGATTTTGATGAGTAATTTAAGATTTCATTAGAATAGTATTAAATAAAGTACCACCATGTGAAGGAAAACCTTCATCTGCCCCCCAAGACTATTAATTATTTAACTGTTAATTGTTTCAATATTTAAGGATCTTTCAGTTTCAGCCTTCTCAATAATTGAACTCATTTGACATCAAATGCATCTAAACAGGTTAATTGTTCAATTGTTAATGGACATTGTCTAATTGTGTGTGTAGGTGTTAAACTGAACAAAACCAGCCAGCGGTTAATGGGCTACATCTGCCTAATCTGAGGCTTATTTAATACAGCTGTTTGGCTGCTGCTAGGGCTCACTTTTTCTGCACTGCACTGGTTCTCTTTGTTGTTTTTGTAAGTGTTGCTTTTTTTTTTGGGAGAAGCGCTGGCCAGCTGCTCCACTTACCAGAAAGATAGCATGATACAAATATGTTTTACAAACAGTTACACTAAATTTACGTCTCTACAGTGAATATTTCAGGTTACTGTATGGCCGTAACATTGTATTCTTGAATTCTGCAAAGAGTTCCACAAGCCACGGGCCACACCATAGCACAGCTTTGAAAAGCATTAACAGTAACTCAGTGACACTAAATTCAAAACTATTCATTTATGTTAGCTCTTTATGTTACAAGATTGATTTTGAACATCAATACATGAATATTAATGGTGAATTAATATGGAAAATGGTTATTAATATGAAAAATGTGTGAAACGACACCATTTGTGCTGTTGTGCATCTGATATTCACAGATATGCCGTTATACATTTAATATATTGAATATTTAAAGTAGCCTATTGATTTTCTTTCACATCGAATTGTGCAAAGCTGTTGTAAGCTCAATTGGCCAGTACTACTATTCACTACTATTGTGTACATATATTTTGTGCATATTATAGTGTGAATATGATCAAAATGACAAACATTTTGGAATATATCAGTTTGTTCTTAGCTGGAATTTGTTCACGCTTACAGATTAATTTCATGAATGCGCCAATCTACTCATATCATGTACAGAAACACACAAAAGATGATGTGTTCTTCACCATTATGATAAAATTGTACAAGTATCAAAGTTTTAAGTGGAATAAAATACCTTTTGCAATTGAAATACTTAAAAATGTCATTCAATTTGCAATGAACAAATGGTGTATTCTATGTTCTAGACATTCTTGATGTTACTTACATGATTTCTTTCCTCCTCCCCCTATGCAATTTTTTTTTTTTTTTTTTTGAGGAATGTCACAATTAGGCATTAAATGTTTAAATGGTCATGCTAATAAACAATACTGACAATTGAGTGCCTAAAGTGACCTGGAGAGTAACAATTGAAATACAGACTTAAATCCTTGCGAGTCACAAGAAAAACTAAGGGCCCTAATCATGAAAGTTTGTCATCATGATAAAATCTTTCACAAAGCCATTCTTTTTAAAGATTACCACCCTCTTCTGCATCTTCCATAGTACACAAGCATCTTAGGACAACATGTACCATTTTATTTAAATAGTTTTGTATATTCAGACTTAAGGGCATGGAGTATTTTTTGTGCACCTCACTGACGTGCTTTTCATTGCCTGGGATTCAGACTTAATTTGCGCACATGTGTATCTCTGAAAATGGGTGGTACAAAGTCACACGCTATGAATAAATTTTAATTGCCCTGGAAAACCACACCTTCCTGCCCAGAGTCTGATGGCTGACAGATTTTCTCACAGCATCATTAGACCTCATTGCAGAAATCAAGGCAGAAAGCAAGGCACTCACTTTGATTATAAAAGCTTAGCAAATACTTCCAAGAAAATAATTCAGGTCTAGAATGAAGATAAGCCATTTCAATACTTCTATATATGAAGTATGTTAAAAATATCAGCAGACTATCAAGTGTTTTATCTTAAAAAGGAAAAACATCAAGCTACCATCTTAATTGTCATGTCGATCTCACCTTTAAAATCACAACATTATAGTGCGTGCAATAGTGTTACTCTCTGTTCTCTAGCTAACTAGTGAACTATGAATGGTGGAAAACAATAGAAACACTATACCACTGATGTAATCCCCATAGATAGATACAGTATATCATCACTCATCAATACTCAGTGTGTTATTTCTCTGACATGTCAACAGCACTGAGACCTTTCAAAGTATGGATAAATATTTCATTTCAGAAAACAACTTATTGTATCATTTATACATGAAAATCCAGTTTCTCTGCATTACTCAAGACTTGGGTATGATGGAGATTCGATTAGATGGAACTGACAGAGGAGATGCAAGGCAGCAGCAATTTGTGCTGAATGCATCACTGCTCAGAAATGATGCTCCTCTTTTAATGTTAGTTAATAAAAAATAACAGTTGAAATAAAGTATGAAAAACCCTGTTTATTAGCCTATTCACATCAGGGGAATGAGGACATTTAGCTTCTTGTGTGTTTCATCCTTACCTCTGTGAAAGCAAATACCACATCAAACAAGCATTGCATTGAGCAATGCATGAGCATCGCTCACTCTCACAGTCTTAAAGTTCAGAGCTGTCTAGTATCAGTGGAGTCCTTAAGCACTCCACTGAGACATGCAGGATTACCATGCAACATGGCTGCCAATTGTAAATGAATAAATAACTGATAATGTCAGAGGCCACAGCTCAGAAGGCCTTTACAGGTGTAGCAGGATGGATGTGTTGTATTCCTGTTTGGTCTATTTAGGTGCACTGCTCTGCTTCCTTAACCACTCCGCAATTACCAGCCAATCATTGTACGTGGGTACTCTATATAAGGAAAGGTAACTTGTCTAAGTTCACGCTCGACGTCAAGTGCACGCCCTGTTTCCTGTTTACCTGATTTCTGCCTTGGTCGCAGGTATTGGAGTTTTATCCGTGTTTCTCAGCTTCCTTTGTTTATCTTTTACTCTTGTTATATTGGCTACTTATGATTTCGCAGGTCCTTTTATGGTGGATCTCCCCTGGAAGCTACCTTTTTACAGATCATTGCTGGTATGTGCACCTATTTCCCTTGCGATGTTCCCTTATGTTGCATGTAGTAAACCGAGTGTTTTGTTATAGGTAACCGCGGTTAGTAGTCGAGTTAGCGCAATAGGCTCTCCCCTTCCCTGAGCAAGTAGACGCCGCCTGATTGGTATGTAGCGTATTATGGCGCTAGTTTTAATCTCTTTATCATCCTTGTTTTTAAGCCTGACGTTTTTATCATGTATTACAGGGACCGTAGGCCGGGGTTGGTGTCTAGTAACGACTGGGGAACTACGAGTGCTACTGTGGCTCCCGCTGCAAGAACGCTGCTGCTTTGCCTACAGCTAACTTCCACTATAGCTGGCTTCGCTTTTAGCTGCTTGTGTCTCAGACCGTTCGTTTGAAATCCTCTCCCTTTCGTGGTGTTAGTTGCTTGCTACCCCTGTGAGTCTGTTGCAGTTGCATGCATGTGAAGGTGCATTGCGAGTGGGGTTTATTCCTTTTAATTATCTCCTCCCCTCTCTAATTTGTAAATTGCTTGTTCAACCATCTCGTGCAATTGATATTATTCTGTGTAGTGTTGCCTTTGTTTTTTTTTTATCTTTAATTTCATCTCTGGCAGGAGGCCATTTTACTACAGCTGCTGATAGCCAGTGTCATTGTTTCAGCCCTTGGCCTACGCCAGTCTATTTGTTTTTTTTTCCTTTTATTTTGTGTTGCACCACTGGCAGGAGGTCTTTTCTATAGCTGCTGATAACCAGTGTTTATTGTTTCAGCATTTGGTCAACTGCAGTTTCGGTGCGCTGGTTGTTACGTGTTTAGGTGTGTTGCCCCACTCATTGTATGCATTCTTTCCCTGTCTTGCAGAAGCTGAGAGCCTAAAGTGGGGGGCGGGCTGGTTTCTTCTGGTGGCGGTATCCCCCTTTCCTGTGTGCCGTCTTCACCTGTACATTGTTGGTTTGACCCTTCACCATTGTGTGTGCATGTGTGGGCACGTGTGATTTGGGGTGGCTTTTCTTTGGGATACCTCCCTTCCCCTAGCTAGCCTGCCTCTCCACCGGTAAGCCTCAGCTCTCAGTATTTTCCCTGTCCCTCTGTGATCTATGTGTGGATTGTGTAACTGAAGGCCCTTTTTTATTATTGTTTATTTTTTTGGCTATTGTTAATAAAAGATCATTAATGGATGGAACCACGTCTCCTGCTCATTAGTATACGAACCTGAGTGCCTTTTGGGTTAATGGGACTGAAATTCCCAGGGTGGTGTAGTCGGATCCTTTACACGGGTTAGTGCCCTATAATACAACCACTTGCCACACAGGGTAAAAGGTTTACCTGATATCAAAGCAGGAACTCCACAGGAGTGTTTTCTACAAGAAGCAGAGATCAGCTCAAGGGGCATTAGATAATGTAGCTATATGGTGTTTGTAAATGCAGCTGAAGAGCGTTTATAAATTAAGTGAAAGGGTGTTTATCAATGCAGCAAAAGGTTGTTTATAAATTCAGCTAAAGAACATTTATAAATGCAGCTAAAGGGTGTTTATTAATATAGCTAAAGGGTGTATAGTTAGTGTAGCTAAGGAATGTTTATTAATGCAGCCAAGGGATGTTTATGCAGTGTAATGCAGTGAAATGCAGGGTATTTATGAATAAAGGCTATATGTTATTTTTCAGAGCTGAGGATCACAAGGAGAGAGAGGGGACTATTTAGGCGTGGGGAGAAGCACATAGTTGGGGCAGAACAACATACAACAACAAGGATCCATTCAGTTCTTCCAACATTTTGAAATATTGTTACTACTTTACTGTTTCATTGGCCGATTGGTTAAAGCTGTTTATGCTATTGTGTAGGTGTCTCCAGAGGTAGTCTAGTGGCAGTTTTGAAATGCAGATTGCACTGATGTAGTCACCACAGAAGGTGTTGGCTGTGCCAGACAGATTTGTTTCTGCAATATGTTTATTACATGTTAGTGATGAGGTTGCATCAGGTTGATATTGATACATATGATATACATAATTTATTAAATGTCTGGCATGTTTCTTTGCAGTATTTTATGTTGTTGAGAAGCCCAAAAGAGTAGATCATTTTTGATTCAAGATTTGGATTCAATTCCAGATTCTTTACAGATATGTCCTATTAAATCACACACAGTGAATGATTTATTGTAGCTTATAGATATTCACATTTTTGCGTGCGTGACTTGCAGCAGAGATTCTCCTCAAGGAATTGGTGAAACGTCTGCTGTTTATTTATTTATGTATTTATTTTTTTTTAATTTATTTATTGATTGATTGCAAGTTTTGCTAAGGACATCATCTACTGTGTTCGGATGCTCTATGACTGCAAATGGGATTGTTTGACGTCTGATCAACGAAAGTGTAGCTAGCACGGTAACTATACCCGCAATTGAAAAGCAATCTACAGTAGTTTTCTAGCTGGATACCATTGTCGCAATTACTGGAGTCTGAGGAGAATACGCCTTTGTTAAAAGGCGATCTTGGCAGAGAAAATCACCAAGATTCACCAAGAAGGAAGGAAAAATCACCAAGAGACATGGAGAGCAGCAGTGAGGTGGACACTGAAACTGAACTCAGCAACATCAAAGCAGGGCTGAGGACTATGGAGGGGGAGATCCACAAGTTATTGGAGCGACAGATGCGGCTAAACACAAGAGTAGCCACATTGGAGGCGGCAAGGGCTGGTGATGCTACCCATATGGCTGGGGCAGCCGTCCCCTCTGGTCCCAACGCTGGGTCCAACGAGGATGAGCTGCAAGGCGGCGGTGGCACAGGTGCACGTATGGCTGGGGTGGCCATCCAGTCCAGTCCCAAAGCTGAGGCTGATGAGGTTGAGCTGCAAGGCCGCAGCAGCGCAGGTGCCCTGGCTACATCTACACTGCAAAATTCTCACCTGTGCCCCCCGGCCCCTCAGCGCCTCAGGCTGGGCGCAGTGTTTTTCACCCCTGCACCCACGGACGGAGTCTGGGTATGCCAGAGCCGCAGAGGCAGTAAAGGCCCCCCGAGATCCCCTCCACCACCAGCCCCGGACTTTACCACCACAAACCGGTTTGAAGTTCTCAGCTCCCCAGCATCTTTGTCATCCTCACCGCTGTCAACATCAGACAAGATGGATAATGTCGTCGTTTTTGGAGATTCCATTGTGCACAATCTGGACACCATGATTGACCACAAACTCTTTAATGATTTTAAAGTACACTGTTTCCCCGGAGCAAGAGTTTCTGATTTTGCACATTTAGTCCCGACAGTCAACACAAACCACTCTTCTATTGTTATTATTCACGCTGGCACAAACGACATCAAGCTACGGAGATCAGAAACCCTTAAAGACTTTATTTCATTGCACAGCAAGATAAAATCCTCTGCTCGCAAAATTATAATATCTGGTAAACATGGCTCTGTTAAACATCTAAAAACTTTCTAATAAGACTTTTGTTGTAAATGATCTTATCAGTGAACGGAAGCTAGACTTTATTTTTCTGACTGAAACATGGCTTGGTTCAGATGGAGCCTCTCTCTTAACTAAAGCCTCTCCTCCAAATTACAGTTTTATCCACTCGATATGTGAGGGTAAGAGAGGAGGAGGACTGGCAGCTATTTTTTCAGACACTTTTAAATGCAAGTGTTTGCATTTTGGTAGTTTTTCATCTTTCAAATATCAGGCTATTGAAACATCAGTCCTGTTGATTACTATTTATCGACCACCAAAGCATACAGCTTCATTTTTCCCGAAATGTCTGAACTACTGTCAGTCTGTTTTACTAACCATGATAGGATTCTTATAACTGGTGATTTTAATTTTCATGTTGATAATGTCTCGGACTGCAAGGCTATGGAATTTATGCAACTTCTACATTCTTTTGATTTTACTCAACATATTGCTGGGTCAACCCACAACTGTGGCCACACCCTAGATTTAGTGATCTCTAGGGGTCTGAATATCATTGCTGATAAGATTGCTGATATTAACATATCAGATCACTACTGTTTGTTTTTCAACGTGACTATCACTGGTTTAGCTAAGACTGATGCAGAGCGTTTCATTAAAAGACGCTTTTTAAGTCCGTCTTCAGCTGCCAAGTTCTCTTATCACATGCGTAGTCTACCTCTCTCAGATGAAATCTCATCGATACATAAAAAAGTAAATCACTTCAACTCTAAATTAAGATCTGCTCTCGACATACCTGGCACCTGTGAAAACTAAAAAGAAATCACAGACTAAAGTTATGCCTTGGAAAAATGAGTGAATACGTCTGCTCAAGAGGGAGTGCCGTAGAGCCGAGCAAATGTGGAGAAAAAAGAAACTAACAATTCCAACGAGAGATCTTTACAAAATCCCTATATGTTTATAACAAAGCTTTACGCTGTGAGAGGCAGGCATACTTCTCTAAGATTATCAGTGAAAGCGGGAACAACCCTAGAATCCTATTTTCTACCATCGATCGCCTTTTTAATCCCTCCCAGCTTTGTGAGCAAATATGTCATGCCTCACAGCCAAAATGTGAGGAGTTTGCATCATATTTTGATAATAAGATCGTTAAAATCCGAGCTAGTATTGCGAAAAATGTTGACAAACAAAACAATCTGACCGTCAGTGGTTCTCGGGAAATCTGAATTTTTTTCTGTAAAATTAGTATAGAGTAACTACGTAAAATTATTTTGCAGTTGAACTCATCCACTTGTTCCCTGGATGCAATTCCCACTACTTTCTTTAAGGAGGTCTTAGATAGTTTGATTGGTGATGTACTGGATATTGTAAATTGCTCTCTAGAAACAGGCGTTTTTCCAGATGCACTCAAAATAGCCTTTATCAAGCCTTTACTCAAGCAGCATAATCTTGATTCTTCTGTTTTGAGCAATTTTAGGCCTATTTCCAACCTGCCTTTTCTGAGTCAGATATTGGAAAAGGCAGTGTTTAAACAGTTGGGTGTGTTCTTACACGACAGTAAGATCCATGAAAAATTTCAGTCCAGTTTTAGAAGGGGACACAGTACTGAAACAGCGCTTGTAAAAGTAATCAACGATCTTAGAGTGAGCACCGATAATAACAAAGTTTCTATTCTTGTACTTCTTGATCTGAGTGCTGCCTTTGACACAGTTGACCATGGGATACTTCTGAACCGAACTGGTTTAATACTTACCTCACGGGCAGAAGATATTTTGTTAGTCTCGGTGACCATGTTTCAGACAAGCATGACTTCTTTCTGGTATTCCACAAGGTTCTATCCTTGGTCCTTTACTGTTTTGCCTGTATATGCTGCCACTTGGAAAAATTATTTGCGATCATGGAGTGAATTTTCATTGTTATGCTGATGACACTCAGTTATATTTATCTGTAGCACCAGATGACACTGATGCCCTAAATCTGTTGATAAATTGCCTATCCAGCATTGTACAGTGGATGAGTAAAAATTTCCTCAAACTAAATGAAGATAAAACAGAAATTATTATAATTGGTACAACTGCACAGAGAGAAAAGATATTAAGCAAACTTGGAAATCTGGCTCTACAGAATAGGCCTGAAGTAAAAAAAAAAAAACCTGGGTGTTATTCTTGACTCTGAGTTGGACTTTAAATCACATATCAACACTGTTACAAAGACTGCTTTTTTCATGTAAGAAATATTGCAAGAGTTAGACCCTACCTCTCACTGGAAGATGCCAAAAAGTTGACCCATGCCTTTGTTTTTGCATTGTTATTGCAATGCACTGAATTACTGGATTACCTAAAAAACTATTGATAGGCTGCAACTTGTACAAAATGCAGCAGCCAGAATTTTAACAAAAACCAGGAAAAGAGAACATATTACACCAGTTCTAGCCTCATTGTACTGGCTCCCTGTAACGTTGAGGATATATTTTAAAATTCTTTTACTTGTTTATAAGGCCCTAAATGGTTTAGCACCTTCATACCTCTGTGATTGTTTGTTGTCAATGTCCCAAAAATGAATTATAAAAAGTATGGTGAAGCAGCTTTTTGTTCTTAACCAATACATTAAAAAATTCAATTTAGATTATGTCCTACCTCATGCAGTCAAACCTACTGCTTCTGCTGGAGTATAGCAACAACACAAGGACAAAAATATGCAAAAATCTGCAGGACACTACAACTCTAAATGAGGCTCCAGGAAAACTAATACTGCCTAGGGCTGCTTAAATATGGCAAAGCTCTTATCACAAAGACTACAATTTTTCCTACATTATAACACATTTTCTTTTTTGCTTGTAGTGGAAATATATAGCTAAAAGGCTTACTTTATGGAAAGTATGGCCAAACATTGCAATGATCATCTTTCTGCGCACACTGGCTGACTAGAATGCTTCCTGACCCATATGTGGCCAGATAAATTTGGTGAGCCTTGTTTTCGGTTGCTTGAATTGCACTTCCCTTAAGACGGTGTTGGGGTTTTGGCTGAATCCTGGTGTAAGCCTTCACCACTATCATGTGTGGCCTCCACAAGGTGTTCTTCACGAGCCTCACCCTCGTACTGCTAGTTAATCAGATTACGCCACTCTCAATAATTAGGGTGGGAGAACCTATAAGCATGTATTGTAAAAGGAACTTCCAGCTAGGCACGGGTTAAACTGAATGAACTGAACAGAGATAGTGGTATGATATCCAAGATACAAAAGTTTATTTCATACAGACTTCATTTCTTTTAAAAACCATCAGGCAGTATATATATTTATATATATATATCACAAAATGAAAAAATATAGCAAAATATAAGTCACAACCATGCCAATAAAACACTGGGTTACAGTGCACTTGCAGGTAATTACAAGCGGTGTTAATTTCGTTGACGAAAACTGTGACAAAAAATGTTCGTCAACAAACCTTTTTCCACGATAAAAACATGATGATAACGAAATAAAAATGCACGTTTGTAAATGAAAACTGTGACAAAATATAGTACAATTTTCATCGACGAATAATAACAAAACGATAATGTCAGAGACAGACGAATGGACAAGCAATTTAGCTACCTTTTTTTTAAAATCAAAATACGTGCAGGCACTCACTTTACAAAGTATGCATAACCGTGTGTTGCATGCTTATGATTGGTTGATATACAGGTCCAGGTCATGGTGCCCAGCCAATGGAACACTCAGAAGAATAAAACAGCTGATTTAGCTAGTGTGGAGTGTCCTGTTATGTTTGTGTTGCAGAGATATTGTAAATTCATAACCATTATTATAACCTTTGATTCTTTTCTTGTACCATGTAAATATTATGCTAGTTAGGTTTTATTACTGTGTCCGCTTCCACTCACGCTAATCCTAGTGTGAATGTGGTAACTGCAAGTGAGAAGCATTGCTCTGATAATAGCCTGCCTGAGTTTTGCTCGACTCAGTTCTGGGTTGAGATTAATGCTAATGCTATGTTCCAGATGCACAGTGACAATGCCCATATCATTAATTCTCGTGTCCCTTATTTATCCAGCACTGTAGTATGTCCTTGATGATCATTTGCACTACTATTCCAAACAGTAAGTGACTTAATTATACTATATTTGCACTGACTTTGTCTTACATTGTGGGTAGCTTATATGCCATGAGTATACTGTACTTCATTGTAGTTGTTTTTTTCTGTCATTTGCACTGCAATGATAAACAACTGAGTGCAAAATAATATTTTTAAATTAATGTCAGATTTAATTGACAAACAGTCAAAGAATAAGTCATATTCCTTCCACAGTGTAAAAGACACATATTACATCTTTATAGAGCATACAGTGCATGACACAACCTTTCTGGATGTTACTGTATTATTAAATGCATCAAGTTTAGGCTACGGCTAGGAGTCCCTGGCTGTAACGGAGTGTGCCCGAGCGGAGAGGTGGTCAAGACTGAAGGAGGGACAACTGCAGACAGAAGTTTCCAATTTGAAACTTTTTATTTACTTTAGGCTACCGGCAGGGTTACAAGCATGCAAACACACTAGAAAAACAAACAAAACACTTCAGCAAAGAAAAGGAAAAGAACACTGAGACAATGCCCATATTCTAACTAGGCCCTATTACACAGGTCCCATGGCATGACCTCTCACTTCAGAGGCATCTCCCCGTCTGAGCTACACAGCAGCCATATAAAACCCCGGTCTCATCCATTGCACAGAGATAAATCAATTAATTACTACACACCATATTTCATTGCTAACAGCACCTAGGCACAACACCTCCCTTACAAACAATCAGGTGTTTATATTATCAATGCCCTTAGACCCTTCTTTGACAATTAAAATACATTTGCACGGAGCACCCCTGCACCAATGAGCGCTTCCATATCGGAGCGCGAAAAGAGCGCAGAAAAGCTTCCCCGTCCTGCACCCCAGTTTGCTCGCTCAGATGCAAAAGACAACAGGAGTACAGGAACCACCAGTAAGTACATTGATACATTTAGAAACAGCATAAACAGGCAACCAGCAAGTGTTCTGATGTTCAATGTGCGCACTAAAAGAACTCTTACATAGCCGCTTTAAATAAACTGCGATTCTAAATGAATGTACCGCGTTTTGCGTTTTTCCTTGTTTCTGATACATGACAACTTTTAATTGCTATCTCAGATTAACTAAACCCCAGACCTACCAACAAACACATTAACATCATAGAAACCGATGGTAAAGCATTATTTGCGGTTTCATCGTGTCATTGTTCATACGGAGGCGGAAAAGCCACCGATCCCAGTGACGGACGCGCTGCGCTCCGTCACACTGGCCCTGAGAAGAAAACCTAAGGAATGTATGTGGCTTAAGAACATCTGTGTGCTTGATGAAAGGTCACTGTAATGATTAATAAAAACAATGCAAATTGACTAAAATGTGACAAAAATGCATTTGCTTAAAATTAGACTAAATCTTCTATAGTTTTTGTCAACTAAAACTAGACTAAAACTAATAATAATTTAAAAGAATAAAATGTGACAAAACTAATATGCATTTTATTATGCATTTTTAATATGCATGTCTTTCAGATCTCCCAGACCGCACAACAATTTGTCAGCCACCAAACGATACTCGGCAAACTCTCGTAATGTAAAAGATTCTCGCATCTGGTTATCAAGGTGACCGTACGCACCACGCAAAGCTTCTCCTTTGGGTCCTAAAGTCCCACTTGCTACACATGAAAAGGAGAAAACATGGCTTGTAATTGATTAATGATAATCATTGGAGAAAAGACATTAGTATATCAGTGGAAATTCTGAGAACAACATTTTGCCAGACAGGTATTCATGTTTGTCAAAGGGAAAGGCCTGTTATTTCTTCTATGTAAAAAAAATGAGAATGCAAATCTCTTCCAGGAATCCTTTAGAACGTAAGCTGCACGCAGCAGCATGTTTAAAACATGTCCATCAAGTAGAAAAGTGACCCAAACAGCTTGTGTATCTACAGACATACCTCAGGTAATGTAGAACATTTTCAGGATAATTTTATAATGTTGCAGTATCATTTTGTCACTGTGACACTGATGTTGTGACAATGCATGCAGCTGTCGCCTATGAAGTAGGCAGCCTCACCACTCATGTGGACATAAATCACAATCTTGCAGTTGCAAAACATCTGGGAAAACTAAAGTAAGTGGCAAATATTTGCATTAAACCTTAAGCGTTATGGTATTGTAGACACATTGTTGTGAAATGTACCAGAGCAGTCTCTAAGCATCATTGTTTGCTCTCCATGCTACATTATCATCTCTACATGGTTCTGAACATTAAAATCATGCATTCCATACAAAACAAAAATTGACGACTTCAATTCCATTTTGCTGCTCTATCTCAGACATTTGCTTTAATTATTTATGTTATCTGGTGAGCTACTTGAGTGGCCAGAATATTGACCACAAACATCTTTGGAACATGGGCGTGTCTACTGTGAACAGCTACGCACGCAGTCAAACAAACAGATTATTGCCAGTTATGATTAGAGAAGCTTGCTTGTACTTCCCACTCAAAAAACAGAACCAAACACATGGAATATCATTCATAAAGTTTTGCCATCATTTTGTATACCAAATGAGAAAAATTCTGAATTACATTTTATTTAAGGTGGAAAAACGTGTAATTTCCCTTCACATGCGGTCATGTATGGTTGCACACTTGTAAAGCTGTAGATAACAAATGGAAAATGAATGAAAATGGCAATTTATTGATACATGAAACAATACATCAGTACATCAATACATCAACCAATCAATACATCAACTAATTGTCCAGAGGATCACTAGGACATTGTCTGTAGTGATGTGATCACAGCTGTTACTGTGATCAGCTGCTTTGTGGCCACACAACAGGCCTTTTCATGGACTTATGAAAGTTTTCTGAATGTATTGTTCAATGGAGGACCCAATGCCATTAGAACCAGGCTCAGCTATCTTGATTCATCTTCTCATTTTGCCTTCCCACGGGGAATTGAATGCATCACTATTACTGCAGGTGTGCTGAGCAAAAAGGGGCCAGAAAAAGACAAAGTCCAGACACAGAGATCAATGTGATGTTGGCACCAGTGGAGACTGAGACCTCTGCCTGCAGGGCCCACAGTGTTCTTCCACTTACCCTCGAAAGGCATTTATTGTACAGCTTCTGAACCTGGAATAAGTAATAATTGTGGTTTGAAAAATGCTCTTGCAGCCTCTCCCCACGTTTTTGTGAGAGACATCTTCCTAAGTGTGTGTTATGTCCCTGGACGTATGGCTCGTGTGTCCGCTCCCGCTCTCGCGCTGTTCCGCCCTCCGTGTTCTTTTTTTTCCCGCAGATTGGCGCCCCGCTGTGGTTGGGTGAGGAACGAGCGGGAATATTTAAAAGGAGGAAGCCTCAGGATGGAGCGATGCTTCCCCTCTTGCTAATGCCCTGTCCATGAACTGCTAGAGTGATACTTGGTGATGCACGTTTGTATGTGCGCTCTCTGTTGAAATTGTAAATAGCTGTAAATACTTTCTTTGTGTTACCGTTTTGTTATTTAGCCAGCAGGTAGTAGGGGGTGGGTGCCGTTTTCTGTTGTTGGTATTTTATTTTCTTATTTTCTTTGGTTCGGTAAATTATTCCCTTTCTCCTCAGTAAGTTTTGTTCTGTTTGTTATTTTGGCCTTGCCCACCCCTGAAGTTTTGGTGTTAATAAAAGAACCCTGACTTTATTTATGGTGTCTGTGTTCTGGACTTGTAGACAAGAAAAGGGGGGTGTCCACACGTTTTATTATATGTTACACCTCACCCTAGATGGGGTCGTAACAGTGTGTAATGTAAGCTTGTTGTGCATTTTATCCATATTACACAGTCTTGACTAGGCTACAATCTCCTCACCCAATTCAAGCCAGCTTTTCAGAGTTCCCAGTGTTTTTGCTTTATGCATGGTTCATAATTATTATAGGCTGTAGTGAAATTGAAGGAATTCTAAAGATGTGCTATCATCACTCCTGTGTGTCTATCCTATGTACATCTCATTCATACGAGGCTCTTTCTGTCAGTACTCCGGCCCCCTAGTTGTTGTTTGGTGTTCTCCCCATCTGTCATTTTGGTCCATGTGCTTTTGTTTACTGTTTTTCCTTGTGTTCCAGCCCTGCCCTGCTCTCCGCCCTGTCCCCGCCCACCTGATTACCTCATCACCTCCACCTGCCAGCTTGCCCACCTGCTTCCCATCACCTCGTCAGCCCAGCCCTATATCTACCCTGCTTGTCTCTCTCCTGTTGCCAGTTCAGTTGCAGTGTTTCATGCCTGTTGCATTCCTGCTGTGTTTTTGCCTCATAGATTTCCTGTTTCAACCCTGCCTGCTGCCTTGCCCCGATTGCCTGATTTTGCCTGCTTATCTGGTTTTGACCCTGCCTGTTCCCGTTTTCGATCCCGGTTTGCTTTAAGACTGCCTGCCTGGTTTCAACACTGCCTGTTCTGTTGATTGCAGTACTGTCCAGTGATTCTTAATAAAGCCGCCTGGAACCTGAAGCTCTTGTGGTCTGTGTCTGAGTCCGTGCCTGAGCCCTGACATTTTCCTGCAGTGTTCTTGGAATGTCTGTCCTCTGCATCATGTTTCTCTTGCATGGCACTCTCTTTCATATCTCTCTCCTTCACATCTACTTTATAGGGGTCTCCCTGGCATGTCTTTCCTACAGGCTTCTCTTCTGCATGTCTCTCCTCTAGGACTTTCATGTCTTTGCTACAGGGCTCTGGACTGAATGCATCTCTACTGCACCACTTTTTCCATGTCTCTCCTGCAGGGCTCTCCCATGCATGTCTCTGTCACACAGCTCTCTCCTGCATGTCTCTCCTCAGATACAGAGGCTGCAGGAGGTTAAGTGCAAAAGAAAGGAGAGGAAAAATTTTGACTCGAGGTAGAAACTGAAATGAGAGACATTTGTGATCATCACCCAGATCACCATGAGATACACAATTGCTGTATTATTACTGCCTTGACCTGTGTTAAGAAAGGTAGATCTCCAGTGAGGGGGTTGAAAGAGAGGATTATAGAAAGCCTTCCTACATGGGCCCCTGACAGCTTCTGGGCCCCAGTGCGCTGCACCGGCTGCACCGTCGATATTTATGCCAGTGAGTGCATCTCTCTCTTGACTGTCTGTCACTCTTGCTAACCTAGTTGGGCAGTGCATCTCTTGGTTTGTCTGTGTCTTGCTTGCTTGCTAACCAGGACTGTGTTCTGTGACTTTGTGACTGACAAAAGTGAGAATGAAATACAACTATTTATTATGTTTGATAAACACCAACGGGTAACAGTGTTTGTAACCTGCAGCTCGGGAAAGAAAACCGCGTCACGTGTGCATGAAATGAAACTCGCGCTTTCCAGCAGCTAATCACGCAGCTGTATAGGTTTTATTTTTACTATTTTGAAACATAGAGCTGCAGCCATAGCCTATAGGCTTATGTTTACATTGTATAGACAAAGATAATTGTATAATATTGTGAGGACTGGACTAATTACCAGGCAGTAGAGCCAAAGCTCAGTGTTATATTTTATTTTCTACATTTTATATTTTCTACAATTTCTTATGTTTATGTTAATATTCACTTTTCTTAAGATTCTATGAAAAGTATTCTATTCAATAAATGTTTATGTTTATGTTTTGTTTATACCTCATTCTGTTCTGTATAGGTCTACTTATTCTTATACCGATGGAGCAAACTGTTTTAAAGGAAGGAGGATTGTAGTGGGAGCACCGGGGTGTCAGGTGTGACTGTGTGGCAATGGCAAATGATTTACATGGCTCACAGGTCAGGTAGGAGGGCACCTTAGCAGAATTTTGCTTAGGGCCCCAGGGAGGTCAGGACTGGCTCTGAAACCAGGCACCACTCATCACTTGTGTAATACCATCCCAATGGTGAAGCATGGTGGTGGCAGCATCATGCTTTGGGGGTGTTTTTCAGTGGCAGGGACTGGGAGACTGGTCAGGGTTGAGGGAAAGCTGAATCCAGCAAACACACATACAGAGATATCCTTAATGAAAACCTGCTCGAGAGCACTCAGGACCTCAGACTGGGCCAAAGGTGGACCTTCGAACAGAACAATGACCCTAAGCACACAGCCAAGACAACGCAGGACTGGCTTAGGGACAACTCTGTGAATGTCCTTGGGTGGCCTAGTCAGAGCCCGGACTTGAACCCAATTGAACATCTCTAGAGAGACCTGAAAATGGTTGTCCACCGACAGTCCCCATCCAACCTGGCAGAGCTTGAGAGGATCTGCAGAGAAGAATGGCAGAAAATCCCCAAATCCAGGTGTGTAGAGCTTGTCGCATCACACCTAAGAAAACTTGAGGCTGTAATCGCTGCCAAAGGTGCTTCAACTAAGTACTGAATTAAGGGTCTGAATACTTATGTCAATGTGATATTTCAGTGTTTTATTTTTAATAAATTTGCTAAACTTTCTAAAATCCTGTTCTTTGTCATTATGGGGTATTGAGTGTAGATTGATGAGGGGAAAAAAAGAATTTTAGCATAAAGCTGCAACATAACAAAATGTGAAACAAGTGAAGGGGTCTGAATACTTTCTGAATGCACTGTAGATGTGAATTGCAAGCTCCCTTGATTAATTAATGCATCTGTAAATGGTCTTGATGGTGCTGCAACATTTCTGGTCAGACAGTGAGCATTGCTGTAGCACTGCTTGGTGATATTGGAGAAGTGTTGAATTGGGGTAAAAAGATTTGGTGTCAATAATACCTGATCTTCAATCTGCCCATTCCACTCACAGCATTAAATTATTGTCATTTATCAGATGCTCTTATCCAGAATGTTTACATAGGTTATAATTTTATCCTTTAATACAGCCGGATATGAAGGCACCATGTCTGTCCCACAGCCTCTTCACCACTGTAACCATAGCTGCAGGATACTTTCTAACTATGTACAGTAGCATGTTGTGGGATAAGCATGCCATTGATTGCTCCATCACCTCTAGGTAGTTGGCAGATTACACAGATTACTCTCTGAGACTGTGTGTGTCATACTGCCTCCAGGAAATTAATCATAGAATAATGTCTCCAGATTCCAAGTAACTGCTATGGTGTTTGACACTTGATGAATCTAATGGGTTGAAGGAGGTTCTTATGAATCTGTAATCCAGACAAACATATTGCATAAATGCAATACAAAAAGATTCTGAAATCAAAAAAGTTCTGAAATGTGATGAATTTCAGCTTTTTTTGAAGGTAGGAGTAAGTCTCTTGCAATGTGCTTTCACAGTTTTGTGATGTTGTTTTAGGAAACAGATTTGTACACATATCTACAAATGTTCTTGATAATGTTGGGCTGGTTGCTGAATACTAGTGCTTATCTTGCTATTTAACATTAGGGTGGCATGAAAGGTATTCTCTGCTTTCTTACACTGATGATAGCCATTTTGTTAAACATGTGTTGTATTAACTGCACCACAAAACACAACATCAGAAAAAAGAGGAATATTTATTACTCAAGCCATTTGACTGTGCTACGTTTAGTCATTTTTTGGCAGATCGAGTGCTACCTTTTGCCCTCTTCACACCCATTCTCAATACAAGCCCCTTTCAGACATGCACTGGAAGCCAGAACTTATTTAGCCATTAGCCAGAGGAACTGTATGTGAGAAAGCAAATGTCAGAATCAGCTGGACTTTACCCTGCCAGCTCCCTAGTACAAAGTCCGTGTAATGTCTGATTGAGTCCATGTGTGAATACGCGGGTAATTTGCCAGAGAGTTCACAGCGAGCGAGTGGGCGTGTTGATGACGTATCTACCATGCGACTGGCGCGAAACCGGAAGAATACAAATATCTGCTTCGGACTCTTTTCTGCTTGCCTGTCTATTTCTTTCCACTCTTTCGTTGATATTGCAGATACGTCCAAATGACCAAGGTACGTTTTTCTAGTCTGTTTTCTGGACACAAATGTCACAATAAAAAAGGAGAAAACGAGTTGTAATTGAACATTTTGAAAGCAATATTTTTCCTTTGTGTATTCAAAAAGTTTTTCATCCACATGGAAATGCAAAAAAACTGAGCAAAAGCGCAGTAGTAGCCTACATATGCCCAGCCCAGCCAGGCAGCTGGTGGCGCATTATAATCAATGTCTACAGAGCCGCGTATATAGAGAGTTTGGCCAACTCCAGTGTCAACTGTTCTGCGCTATGATTGGTTTAGGGACTTTCACGTGATTCATGGGCACCATGTTGTAACCTAACCTTCATCCTGGTGCAATTGGTGTAATATGGATTTGCTCCGGTTTATTTCGAGGTATTTCAAAAAGTAAAAGCAGCAAAAAGTAAACCATGATGTTATTTATATAGCTCTATCGATCAATCATGCTTGACATTGACTTGACTTTTTGAATACACAAAGGAAAAATATTGCTTTCAAAATGTTCAATTATTGTGGATGTAGCCATAGTTTTCCATGTGAAGTTTATTTGCTTACAAACGTAAGTCTCGGCTCGGCTCGGCTATATAGAATGTATCAATCTGCCAAAATAGGCCTACACTTTCCTCAGAAATGATGGTAACTGACAGAGCACACGCCTCCTTCCCCGCTAGCAGAGGACGTCCTAGGGACATTCGGAGACGTCCCTTTTTGGTCCCCTGTAAGTTATGGCGTGACGTTATCTTCCGGACGTCCTTAAAACGTTATTAGGACGTTATTAAAGTTCCAGGAAGGTCCCAATTTGATTATAAATATGACATTCATTTATAACTTTTAGTGGAAATTCGGGGACGTTCCAGGAACATCTATGGTTGGTTATGAAATAACGTCATGTGCAGAACTTTCAGGGGACATTCGGCGACGTCCCCTTTATGGCTCTAGTTGGTCATGACGGAACGTTATGCGCAGAACTTTTGGGGGACATTCGGCGACATTCGGCCATTATGCAGCGCACATACACCCTATCTGTTACACACAGGGGAGTGTAGAAACATGCATAAAAATATCAAGATTACAATTCAAAAGATTATAATTGCATATATCAAGATAATGACTAGTCATAATAATGAATTATATCATTGCAGTAATGACGAAGTAAATCGGACAGTTATTTGACCCATTTACAAAAGTAAATCACATTGTATTTTTATAAATGTTTTTCAAATACGGTCCCGAGATTTCACCGTGCATGCAGTTTTTTACATTTCAATGCAAAATTCAAAAATTCAAAATAAGTTTAATTCAAATCTCACCATTTTTAAATTCACCTTATTCTTCACTCTACACATTTTATTTTCCTTTATAGTGGCCAGGTTACTTTCAGCAATTACATCCCTGCTGATTTCCATGTGATATTTCTGGTGAGCGACGAATTTTAGTTTTCCCTGTCTCCTGACATCACTGTACATTGTGCGGCGGTTCTGGTGATGCTAGAAGACAGGGATGCACTCGCCGCTACCTGCTCCCACACCTCCTTCACCTCTGGAAGCTTTGGTGGAACTCTGTTGTACCACTGATTCTCTGCTCTCGCGTTTTAACCTCGCGTACGAGCAGGTCCGTCTCTTGTAAACCTTGCCTGAGCCTTACTAGGCCTATATCCGCCACTAAAATCGCAATCCGCTAAGGTGCAAGCACAGGTGGCTTTTAAAAGGAATAGGAGATGACATGCTGATTGTTTTATTGCATGTTATGCCCAAAACACACCTACGAATAAATAAGATACAAATTACAACCCCTTTGAACCTTGGGCCTTACTTTGCACTCAGATTATTTGCCGTTGAACTAGCAAAAGTGGATTTAGACATGCCCTAAATGCACTTGCGCCATGTGCTTTAGACAATGAGCTTAGATATACTGCAGCATGGACATTGCGGTCATCGTTGCAGCCCTAGTTATGTGTATACAAAAACACCATGCAAAAGCAGGTTTTCCATTCATCTTTGGCTGGGGAATAAACTCTATGTGTAAACACTGGTGTTCACTGATCATTCTCTGGGTGGCAAGAAATACTCATAGGCCTACTGGACTGCTGCATTCACTTCTCCTCCCTCTTTGAGATTGAAAGATGATTGGAGGCAATGAAAAAAGGTGAACTGGTCAAGAAATCACAATTATTTACCATGTATTTGTTGTCAGATTTACTGGCTAGATTGGTAAATACATGTCCATTTCTAAATTAATTTTAAAAATAGCTGAGATACTCAAGTACAATTCTATTTATTTTTCTTATTGCCTTTGAACAGGCTCAACTTATCTGACCACAAATAAAAGGCCAAAAGGGAAAAGCAACACCCCTGCAATTATAAGCACTAAAATTTGCTATTGCTGTTGTTGTTGTAAATATTAAGGAAGGAGCACTCTGCTTATTACTATCCTTTTTACCTTTAAAGTAGGTGATGTACTACGTTAATCTGGCATTATCTCTGTAAACTATTCAGTATGCCAATTCTGTTTATTTATTTATTTTAGTCTGAAGCGAACAGTGGGCCCAGTTCTCAGTATCAGGTGTGTTTTGTTCAATTAAGAAATAAAGGCTACAAAGTAGGCTACAATAACACAGTCAAATAAATTCAATAAAAATTTACAGACAAATCGAACATAGCCTATACATATGCCTACAGTATGTCCAGATGCCAAGATTTAAATTTGTCTTTCATTGTATGGCAGTGATACTCAGTAATTTTCTTAGAGGAGCCACTTATGAGCAAGACCATCACTCAAAGAGCCGCACATAGTTATATATGTTAGGCTATATTATCATTGTGTTGTGGCAAATGAGCCGCAAAACAGAGCTTCAAGAGCTCTGACAGCTTGCAGCTCGCAAGCCACATAACGAGTAGGAGAGTCTGGCGCAGCGGGAAACTTAAAACACAAGCCAGTTCTTTAACTTATACAGTGCCGGCAGGGGGAAATTAGAAACACTCGTGAAGGGAGGCTATATCCTTAGGAAAGTTGCCAAAAGTTCATTTATCCATTGGACGAAGACCTGAGCAGCCAGCTTTTACATTGTGTAGCCTATTTACCTCATAGAAGTAATTGTTCTACATATATATGTTATACATAGCATAGTATATAACATAGTATATGTTATCCTTGCTCGTTTTAGGTAAGATGTGTCAAATTATGCTGAAATAAAATTTACTAGGTAACTGTCTAATATCTAGTCCTGTAGGCTTGTCATGATGTCAGGGTGTCGTGATCTGAGCCGGTCTTTCTATCTTATTGGCTATTTATGATTTGGCAATCTGAAAGATTAGTTTCCATCTATGTACAGACAATAGAGTAAATTCCCGCATGTGTTCTCTTTTTGTAGATATTTCATTGTCCTTGTCCCTCCACTGTGACATCATCATGTCCTCTCAAAAGGTAAGCTACTATAACATAATATCCGCCTACAATCTGAGTAGTTCAGTGAACCCTTGATAAAATATTAGTGACTGTTGGTTATTTTTAATGCAGAGAAAGCAATTCAAGGGACTGGCAGATGCATGGATGACAACTACTGAGAAAAGGCGGGAATACAATTGTATCTGGGCTAAAGTATCCAGGGACCAAAGAAAGGCACAATCAATACCACAAGCTGAAACTAACTCCACAGAGTCACTCCATGAGGAGTTGATGTATGGAGAGAGTGGTCCCAGCCTTGACGTAAATGATCCTAGTGATCCTAGTGAATATGAAGAGCCTGTTGCCATCCCACAAAAAATTCCTGAATTGCAATCAGAGTCTGAAATGGATGATGAGAACAGTGAGCAGCTAACATCACTACGGGAAGACCTAGTAGAGTGGGTTAATAACTTCCAGGTGAAGCAGAATGCTGTGGATGCACTCCTCAAAATCCTTCAAAGACAGGGCCACCCAGAGCTGCCTTCCACTGCAAAGACACTGCTACATACTCCGACAGTTAATGTTGACTTGAAGTCTGGCGTGAAGTGTGTAACATTCAGCGTAAAAGAGCAGTTGGAGAAACATTTCAGCCAATAACCAACAGAGTTAATTGAAGAGCAAGATGATCTGAATATATCTCTGAATGTGGATGGCTTGCCTCTGTTTAAGAGCAATGGTGTGTCTCTGTGGCCAGTGCTTTGTTCCATTAACCTGGTGCCCAGATGTGTTTTCCCATTGTCTTTAAGTATCACCACATCCAAGCCTTCTTCTCTTGATTTCATCAAACCCTGATGAGGAATGGTCTTAAGTGGGGAGAGAAGATTCTTCAAATTAAGCTAGAATGCATTGTCTGTGATGCCCCAGCAAAGGCCTTAGTAAAGAGGATTAAGCAATTTTCTGGTTATTATGGATGTGACAAGTGCACCCAGAAGGGCCTTTGGGATGGCTGCATGACATACCCAGACGTGGGCAACCTGACCCTTCGAACAGACCAGTCGTTCCGGGAGGGTCATCAACCTGACCACTATCTGGAGGGAGTTGTGTCACCCTTTATAAATTTGCCCTTGGACATGGTGAAAGCCTTTCCAGCTGATTACATGCACTAGAGTTGTCTCGGTGTAACCAAGAAGCTGCTCTTCCTCTGGTCCAGAGGGAAGACAATGAACAGAATGTCCTCATCACAGCTTAGAGAGGTCAGCCAGAGATTCCACCAGCTCAGGAATTTCATTCCAGACAACTTTGCAAGGAAGCCAAGGGGGTTGGAGGACCTTGAGCATTGGAAGGCTACAGAATTCTGTCAGTTCCTGTTGTACACCGGGAAACTTGTGCTGAGGGGAATACTGCCTGAAGATCAGTACACACACTTCATGGCCTTCAGTGCTGGCATCTGCATTCTTGTGTCCCCAAACCTGACATTAGCACACAGTGACTATGCACAGGAACTCTTGAAGTATTTTGTGGAACAGGGAAGAGTGCTGTATGGTAACCAGTTTCTTGTGTACAGTGTACACTCCCTCCTGCATCTCTCTGCAGATGCTAAAGAACATGGCAGCTTGGAGAACTGCAGTGCTTTTGCATTCGAGAGCTATCTCCACCAGCTGAAGAGAATGGTCCATTCAGGACGGGAACCCCTGGTTCAAATTGCAAAAAGAGTGCAAGAGAGGAAAACAAAACAATACACAAAAGAAAGAAGAATGGTGAGTACAAGCAAGGCCAACAACTGCTACATCGTTAGCAATACCTCATGCTGTGAAGTTGTTGAGGAACAGTCCTCCGGATTGCTACTGTGTAGAGTCTTTGAGGATCTTGAGCCCTACATGTACACTCCTTGTGATTCTCGCCACTATGGACTATACACCACAAATCTGAGGAAGTCATCCATCTAACTGTTATCATGGGATAATCTCCAAGGAAGAGCAATCATGATCGAAGAGTCATATGGAGAAATAGTGGTGCTCACATTGCTCCATGAACTGTGAAAGGGAAAAATAACATCAATCATCAGTCATGTTAGTATTTCTTCTGATTTGTCTTACTTACTGTTTGATCTCCTTTGCTAACAAGATTAAATTAAAATTTACAAATCCTGTTCCTTTAATTTTTTCGCCACAAGTTGCACAGTACTGTGTAATTCATTTCCTGAAAGAAAATTCTGTGGATGTGGCGCCGCGGTCATGGATTGAAAGAATCAATGGGGTGAGATTACAATTTTTGAATTAACATTCAACAGAAATGTTTGTTAATGAATGTAGCCTAGAATACAGGGGCCAGCACAGGACACAAAATGATATTTGTTCTGTGATCTGCATGAAATTAAAAGAAATACAGGATTAAATGTGAATGATTACCAAAACTTTGAACTACATGCAAATCAAATTATAATTCATTAAAACCAAATGTATTGAAATTGTTTTGATATTGTATAGGTTCTGTTCTGCTACTGGCCCAGAAATAATGCAAGCCACCTGGCCAAAAGGGGCGGAGGCCAGATAAGGCCTTCTGGCCCAAATACATGGTGAAGGTTTTTTCAGAAACAGGTGAGCTATCAAACCTTGAGTTTTGCAAATAACAAATGCTTCTTTTGATTACACTGTACAGCATGCAACATGCAGTTTTTTAACCAGTTTACTTTTGAACTAGTTCATGTAGGTATTTCTTTTAACACTTCTGTTAGCACTCTATTAACAATTCATTTTCTTATTTATTAAAATCAGACAGTTACAGTCAGGTGAGAGAAAGGGCAAGGAGGGCACTCGAGACGTCCGATGTGGAATCAAGTGAGGACGTGCAAACAAGGAGGTTTGTGGTTCCTGCCCGATATAGGGAGGACATCAGTGGTAAGCTGATTTCAGAGCTAAATTCTTTGATGAGGTGAAATCCATGAGTTGACGTTTTACTGATGAATTCAAAATTTTCTTATATGAAAATTTTATTGTAAGAGTGGTGATTTTGTCAGATAATATTCCATATCATTCCCTGGATTTACTGAATTAAATGCATTTAGCTTTACAATTAATGTATCTTAAATATGTTTCCCAGATACACATGGACTTAAGAAGATTAAGATGCACAGCATGCCAAAAACACCTAAAAACCTCTCCAAAGCCCCTGAATGTAAGCTCCAGTCCTATGTATTTTGCATTTAATATTATCACTACTTGCATTATGTCCAAAAGACAAGGCATACTGACACCATGGTTGTATTTGTTTGTGTTGTATAGTCATACCAAGTGCATCATGGGTGGACAGTGAGATTCAACAGGGTATCTTTTCTTCATAAATATTTTAGAACATACAATGTTTTTGTTTTGTTTTTTTTTTTTTTTTTGGTTGTTTTGAAATGTAACAACACATTCTTACTCTTTTTTTGCCTTCACTGAAGAAGAAGAAATGCTTGATGTCACTGCCCAAAATAAAGAAGATAGTGAGTGTGTTTTCTTACAGCTGCAATTGTATGATATAGCCTAATACAATAGCAAATGTCTTCAAGGTGAGGATGAATATCATCCACATGTGACAAGATCTCCAGAGGGTAAGTTTATGAATAGCTATGATTAACAAACATTCATTGTGCAATCTCCAATATATTATTGTCCTGGACAGAGAGAGAAGGATTCTTTAAGTGTAAATGAGAGTGGCATGCTGAAAATGAGGAGTAAAAGCAAAACTCCAAATGTTTTCTTTATGCAGTGTCTCCACATAGCAGTGCCCACCTGTCAAACACTGACATATTTCAAGGTGAGAGCTGTTATTCTCTTTTGTAAGTGCATTTCCATTAATGCAGTTCAGTTTATTTATGGTGTTATGATAGAATAGAGAGATTTACAGAATTTGTTAATAAACTTTACACCCATGTGACTTTTTGCATATCTGAGGTGGAACACATGTGCATTCTGGACTCCCACAAGGTATTTAAATACAAAAAAGGAAAAGCAAAACAAAAGAGATTAGATGCTTTCCCCATAATGTTGTTATTAATATTAAACTATGCTCTGCTTTTGTTGAGCATATATTATTAAGGTTGGGCCCTTTTCTAACAACAATTCAGTGTAAAAGTTCTCCTGGCACTTGACTTGGCTTTTGTCTCAGCATAACACAATGTAATAATGTGTACATACAATGTAAAACCATGCATACACATAAGTTTTCAAATGATTACGTTTGCTTATATTACAAAATTACTATTCAATAACCGTGAATACAGTAGACAGTCCTCTGAAAAAATCAGCCACTAAACCTCTTCCAGCTCAAGATATTTAAATAAAAAAAAATCATCCCATAACATCTTTCCAGAACATATGAATATTATACCTCAATCTTCAATTGCACTGAATTGACAGCAAAGTGGTCCAAACTACAGTTCACACATTGAGGCAATTTAGGTTCATGCTGTTTGAAGTGTATGTTAGAGTACTATTCAGGGGTACAAACATTGCGTAGATATGTTACTGTAAGTGCTATACTTTATACAAAAGGGGAATTCCATGTCAAATCATCTTGACTCCCAACAAACCATCACAGATCTTGGTGCAGCTAAGGGTAGAAGATGGTGAATTTTCAAAAACCAGAAACAAATTATGCTAGGTGTGCTTTTTTGTCACCCTTGATTAGATGAAATCTGGAGGACAGCCAATAATTATGGTACATATTTTAGGGGGGATATTTTTAATCTTTCTTCATATTTCTGGGGCACGCTGTACATTTTGATGCATTAACGTTTGGGCAAATTCTTATTATGCACTGTTTGTTCTTTAACATGTTGTCAATTAACTGAAAAATAAATCAGATCAAATTTTCAGGATCTCCTTAATTACTTTGAAACCTCTGTAATGCTGATCCCAATATTTGAGAGGGGTGGTATTAAGATTTCTTTTTAGGTGGTTTATTGTGGAAAGAATTGAAAGAAATCTCAGAGTAAAGCAAAAATAAATAATTGAAAATAAGTAAGGATTTATAGCATTGAAACTGAATGTAATGTAATCAGACAAATGTTGTAAACATCTTTTCTTATTGTAAGTGGAGTGTACACTGTTAATAATTTACATTGATCCATATATTTATATCATTGCAGGTGCCTGCTCCAAGGCCTATCCAAAGGTAGACTGCAGGGTCATTCAGGACTGCATTGCAGTAACCCTCAAACATGTTCCACACCGTGGGACAACAAACATCAGTGTGAGTTAAATGTGAACTATAATTAATTTCGTGTGTTATTTATAACATTAAAATACTGGCCTACAACTCGCCAGTGACCAATCTAAAACCTTTAGCACAGATAATAGTGAAGTTACATGAAACCTTTTAGTTACGTGGACATTCAGAAATTCAATTGAGATCATGATCTCAATCATGAGAGTAGCGCAACTCACTGATCCAAAAGACTTTTACTGTAGATCAATGGCGCAGCTGCATAGTCTAATGTAACATTAGAGGTATAGGATATTTAGCTCTTTTATTCATTATAATAATAATAAAATAATAATAATAATAATAATATATGTTCCCATCTAGAGCTAGCTACCAACCCTAGCTAGCTTCATTAATACGACGTTACGTATCACGTAAAAACATCTGTTGCGAGGGGAAATCAAATGAGTGCGTTGCAAGCAGGCTAGCTGCCAAAATGCAGTCCGAAGAAGGACCAGCCACAAAGAGACTCAGTACAGGCAGGAATGTGAGAAACAATATGACTGGGTTCGAGCTTGCTAAGAGTCCAAAAGGCATTCTGCAAAGTCTACATAAAAGACGTCGGTGTGTGCATTACAGCCTACACAAAGAAGAAGAATGGACTTTTTTTTCGGAATTTTCGGTTGTCTGGATTTTTCATCATAGTCATCTAACCAACAACTCTCTTGCAACTGTACATGCTGACCGACTCCAAGCATGACATTCTAGGCACTATCTGCTGGATAGACAAATAAAGACTAATAATAATAGTCATTCCAGATGATTCCAAACGCTGTTTTAAATATCTACTACATATATGCTGATATATCAGCATATAATAATAATAATAATAATAATAATAATATATGCTGATATAGCAGCATATAAGTAGTAGATATTTAAAACAGCGTTTGTTCATCTGGAAGGCGTCTCTAAGACAGCAAATTGAATGTCTACGGTTTAACAACAAATTACAGTAAAAGTAAAACATCCATTAAACGAGCGAACCTTTCTCAATTTGCCTGTACGAATTTGCGTGTAAGAAGATTGTACCATAGCCTGTGTTTCTCCACTTCATTTTATACTGTCCTGGAACATGACGATCTAATCAGTAATGTCTTAATTCATCTACTGTCCAGTTCTCAAAACTGTTATCTGTTCCTGCATCCATTGTAAAACCACTAAATGTTCCCATCTAGCGCTAGCTACCAACCCTAGCTAGCTTACTACAATCGCTTTTGTCATGTATTCTTCCCCCGCTCGCCTTCAAGTGGGATCTGCACCAAACGAACGATAAACAAATTTAGCCCATATGATTGGTCATGTCTGATTAAAAGAGATGAATTATCAACATCATAGGTCAAGAGCATAGCAAAACCCACAACATCCACAATAACAATAATAATAACAATACTAATAATAATAATAATAATAATAATAATAATAAACATAATCTGGGTATTCATAATGTTCAAAGGACGTCCGAGGAACTTTAATACAAGGTCCTCAGGACGTCACCGAACGTCCCCAAAAGACGTCCTCCGTAACATCCAGGGAACCCTACAAAAAGACGTTCCAAGGACGTTTCATTGCGACGTCCGGGGGACATTAAATAACGTCCCCAGGGCGTCATTTTGCTAGCGGGGTTGGTCCTCTAGGCAACAAGAAGCGTCCGAACGCATGTGAACAGCGGATTAACTGCAAAGTTTAACCATAATAGTGTTAAATAGTTTTACTGCCGCTGTTACTTTTTAAAGTAATAATTCCCTAAATCTCGATGCAGAGCTGCAGTGAAAAGATATAAGCGCCATTTCAAAAACTAGCAACCTTACTTAGCAGAAGCATTGCGCAGATTAAGGCTGCTTCCGAAATTGCTCACTTCACTCACTCACAGTTTTACAATAAATTAATAATTTTCTGGATATAGTGTGGTGGAAAATTTTTGTTAAAGTGTATACCCCATATGTAAATTATGAGTATTGCCACTTCCACCCCCCCCCCCCCCCCCCCCCCCGAGAAAAGCGGAGCTTGACGTGGTACGATTAAGCTTGTTACGTGGTGGAAATAAGTTATTGCCAGCAAACATCATAAACATTGCCAACAGATGTTAGCTTTTGATTTTAACCACAGTTATTGACATATTAACTGAAGTTATTGATATATTACATTAGCTATTTATTTTATCTTTACTGTACATGTGGAGGTCTGGAAGTGTATAAGGAAACCAGACAATATAATATGTTAGCCTTAAATAATATGTATTCTATTATACTTTGTATAGTTGAAAACATTGTTTGCATTAAGCACTACTACTGAAAAGTAATATGATGTGATTCTATGCCTAAATAATGCTGGGAGTTGCATGCATAAACATTGCATGTAGGCCATTGTAAGACACCGCTAGGGGGGTAATCTTGGGGGCAGGACAGTGGGTGGCCTTGGAGAGGGAACACTGCCTTCAGCATTGGCCCTCCCTGGAAGTCACCCCAGAACCTTCATGCACTATGTTGCTGTTCCATAGTCATGCCAACTTCTCCTATTGGTTTACGGTCTACGCTTATTGTATCTTCTCTCCCTTCACTTCTCCTATTGGTTTACGGTCTACGCTTATTGTATCCTTTTTCTCTGACTCATAGTCATGTCACCTTCGCTTATTGTATCTTCTCCCCCTGACATGCCCCTACAGCGTGTCAGCATGTTTTTGCCTCCTTTTAACATATGCATCCCATTTTAGTTTTATATTTTCTTTTAGGAGTCATACAGCTAGAAAATAAGAGCTGATTGCCTGTTTTGGCCTAGCTGACATCTACTGGCAAATGCTTGCTAACTGTATGTGGATTTACTGCAGTTTGTCATAGTTGCCCATCATAGTAGCGCTGAGCCAACGGCCCCCCTTTGCGGGGTTTAATTCTTCTTTGTCTTGTTCCTGTGGCCCATCTTCTGGGCCGTGTCCAGACGGGGCCTAGTTCTTACATTAACCCTTTGCTTTAAGGCCTAATCTTGTAGCTTATGGCACATAGATATCTGTGTGCCTTCTTACAGTCTGCAGCACTGAGGTCTGGCTAACTGAGTTACTTAACCTTTTTTATTATTTAAATGTGGGCCTGGAAATAATGGTAATATTCCAGGCATATATGCTGTGTATTATTTAGGAGGAGCCTGGGAGGAGTTGGAAATTGTGGTCTGGGATAGGAGGAGTGAGAAAAGGCATAAAGGATGGATGTAGGCTGAGGGGAAGGCGGAGTGACTGGGGAGTGTTTGTGAATGTATGCACACCGCATATACACCTGTTGCTCCGCGGACCAACCTGGTTTACTGTATGTGATTGATCACCATATGCAATAAACCAAACAACCATGATTACATCAGACTCTCTGAGGACTTATTATTTTCAGGAAGGCATCAAAATGTGAAGGAAGACCCTCCGTCCATTTGGCCCAGACCAGGGGGATATCCACCACAATAGTTTTATGTTTGCAAGTTTATTCGAACATTTGTTTGAACATCTTTGTGTCTAACTGTGCCAGCTAGCTAGCTAAGTGACTAGCTAGGATAATACCGCTACCTATCTAGCTATCACTTGCTAACATAAAGAACTAGCACCTACCTTCATCTGTTCAAATTAGTTGAAACTAACATTAGCTAGCTAGCCAGTGCAATGATCAAGTGTAATATATAGCCTATATACACAGCCTAAGAACAGCAGAGCAAGCGCTCAACAATTGAGTATTGAATATTTTATTTTAAGATTTTATTGGACATCTTGAATGTTGTTTTCATTTAAGACCATGGCCAAAAGTTCCTTGCTTTAAGTGTTCTTTAAGTAATAAATGGAAAGCAAAGTTATATTTGTCTGCACCCCTAATAATTAATTAATAAATAATAAATTATGTGAACCGGTAGCACCATTTGGATGGCTATGTGTGATATTTTTTATAGGCTACCCAAAAGTACAATAGCTATGTTTGCCTTCTCCTTCTCTGTGCCACATTATGTGCCCGTACCACCGAAAGGTAAGACATTGAAATGAAAAAATCTGAAAATACTTCAACTCTAGAATACTTTTTGTGAACTCGTCAATACTGTTAACTTGTGAGAATGCAAGTGGCGTCTAACTGGAAAATACAGCGAGGAAATCTAAATCTGGACGTTTCTAAACTCGCAGTGATTTCACACGACAATGTAACATACTACAAATGTAATCAAATGTACAAATGTAATGGTCGCATACTGGGTACTACACTGAAAAATAGCATACAGTATATACTTGTGTAGTACGCAGTACACAGTATGCAGTAGGCAGTTTCGAATACAGCCACTGCGACTTCTGCAGCATACTTTTTGCGTCATGTCCTGTCTTCTGCACGCTCTACTGAGGCGCCGCCCCTCGCCTAAACAAACCGGATTATTTCCAATATGTGAGGACGCGTCTGTTACGGACAAGCTCCTGTTGTGTGCTACATGTGTGACAGGGCAATTCCGGCCCATTTCCGGACCCGATTCTCCAGACATTTGTCCGGAGTTCATGTGCGAAAACAGCTACATTTACGCCAGGCCACTTGTGAATTCATGATGTAATTTGACAAACCAGTGACATTTGGGAAGCACCTTACACTCATATTCTTTACAAAGGTTTTTATCATGTTTGCCTGAGCCTTTTGCTTTAATGAGGGCTTCATGATGGTGAAGACAGCTATAGCTTGTTTTCTCAGCATATCTCATTGGCCCAAAAAGACAAAAAACATCTCATATACAATGCCCAGTGTACAGGTAGTATCCTGCCTGTCTGTCTGTGCATCTGCACATCTGTCTACACATTACATCTGCGCATATGTCTGCACATTGCATCTCTGCATTGCATATGAACACATGTCTGTGCATTGCATTTGTGTATCTGACTGCATTCTGTCTCATCCATTTTTGGTTTAAGTTCGATTCACTTCAGGTAATAAAAAGCTTGCACAGCAATGGATGTCTTAAATTGACCCTATTGCCTACAACTCCAGCTAGGTGACCTTGTAATAATCTGTTTAATTGATGCTGCTGCAGGTAAAAGACCTGAAAATTTGTCTCTGAATGCACCAAACCCTGCTGCACCAACAGTGTATTGAACTAGTCAGCTAGTTATTTAATGTTAGCCAAGACAGCTCACTAGCCAACAGCATTTTCTAAAATTAGTTGGGCTTTTGAGTGTATTCACCTGATCCTGTAGCTAAAATTAAATGAAGAAACCTAGAATTGCAATGTATTACAACTTCCTATTTTCTATGAGTGATGACATCATGGAGAAACAATTGATCACACTTAATGATAAATAAATTCTGATCTTTGAAGGTCAGAGTATAGCTCAGGTCTTCCCAGTTGGGAAAAGTTAACACTGCCAGGTGAAACTAATGACAAAGCTTTGCCATTACATGGTTTATAACAATTTGAAATACAGGGAACCTAAACATACATATGAATTCATAACAGAGAGAAAAATGTTTGTTCATGTTCATGCAGATTGCATCATCTTGGTGTAATGCAGACTCCTAACCGAAGATGGGGCTGTGAAATCTGTGACCTGCTAATGAGTCCACTCATAAAGACAAGACATATTCTTTTGACCACAAGTTTTATGTTCCTATTTTTCAGCAAAAAGCTGTATTGAAGTATTAGAAATACATGACAAATCTCTAGGGCAGCAAACAAACTTCTCAAACTTCTTTTCACACTAAGGTAATACAGAATGGGCAGAATTTCCAGTGTGCCCACTTTCCTGCTTTCTATTTTGCAGCTTCTTTTCCATCTTTGAACAGGGGCATGTGAGATATTCAGTTCAATTGCCTGCAGAGCACATGTCCTAATGTGCCACTGGCACAGTGAGAAATGAGTAGTTTTGTCTTGTGTTCAGCTTAAGTGCAGACATTGCACTTCTGTTTTTGTCAGTGTCAAGTTCTCAGTTGTGTCACCTCCCTCAGACCTCTGCATTCCTCAAGTCCTTTGAATTTCTTTCAGCAACACAGAGGGAAGCAGCAATGTAATGAATGCTCTGCTTTTTACTACTCTTGGCAAAATCCTATGTAGATTCCCTAATGAATACATTTGACATTCACACTACTGCAGTCTTTTTTTTTTTCTTTAAAACATTTGAGCCCTCTTTGTGCCCTGGAACTGGATTAACACAACTGTCACTTTAACTGTATTCAGTGTTAAATCCCTCTGCCACTGTTAAAGATATATGGCTGCCTATTTCTGGCTTGGATAGAAATGTGTGTTGAACATCCTCCCGTTGCTTGAAAAAAGCAGGATGGCAAGTGAACAGGCTGTATTGAAATAAACTCAATTAATATTATGGCTGTAGTGAGTGTCAGGTCTCATCGGTTCAACATGTAGGGGATATGGACACGCATCTACAACCAAAAACCAGTTATTTGCAAGTCGAACTCCTGGCATCTTCAGAATGTATATGGCCCTGGCCATCTGGTAAGGAGAGGATTGCACACTGCATGACCCCTCACCAATGAATGACGCAACCTTAGACACCGAAATGCCCCAATGCGAAGTTGGAGGCTGTCAGAAAAGACAGCTATCTCACTGAATGCAAAGACGACCGTGTCTCTTCGTTATTCCTGTGTCAACACCAGAAGGCCTAGCAGCAGGTAATGTGTAGTGCTACTCTTTACACACAAGTGCGACCCAACAGGAAGTTGGCGGCTGTCAGCGAAGACAGCTACTACAGGTGCGAAGACGACTGTCTCCCTTTGACATCCCTGCGTTGACAATGTGTGTCTGGTAAGGAAAGCCAGAAGAAGCGTATCTCTACTGACGGACCTGGACGCCACGTTTGTTTCCTCAGCGAAGGTCAGGCAATGAATCTCTCCTGCGCATCTCTCTGTCTTCAGTGACAAACCCTGAAGCCTCTGGTGGAAAACGGACTGCAGCCTTCCAGTAGGCCTACCACAAATGAGTTTCCATCCCCTCAAGCCTGATGGACTAGCCCTCCTCAGTAGCTTGATGAGTATTATTGTTTAAAACTGGGATCATTTCTAGCTTAGCTGAATTGATCCGTGTACAAGATGTGATTAGACGCATCCGCGTTTTGTACAATGATAATTTTTCCCCGCAACAATTACCATTACAAGACTGGTTAGGTTGACTTACAAATAGTTAAACTAAGCTTGTCAAATAAGGTAACTTGTACGGTTAGACACACATATAATTAGTGTTTTGCCAGCACATGTCAAACTACGGTTATCACTTCGTGACCTCCTGTAGTTTGACTCAGCTGCTGAAAGCCACACAAACACTTAAAAAATATCATGTTTCCCCTTTTTGTGTTGTCATGTTTGACAATAACCTTTTTCATGATTCAGTCATTAATTCATTTTCTGTTCTTCATCTATTTGTTTAGATATCCTTGTTTTGTTTTGTTTTGTCAGTGTTTGCGTTGTGTTACTGAATTTATTTTATTAATTACATTGTCGTCTCGGTTGTATATTGTATTGACAAAAACAAGAAACAATTTAAAAAGCACAATTTAGAAAGCACAGCAATTTACAACAGCACTGATGGGGGGGGGGGGGGGGGCAGCAATTGTGTGCTGGGTCAGTCCAGGTAGAGTCTGAAGAGGTGTGTCTTCAGGCCCCATCTGAAGGAATGGGGTGAAGAAGCTGTCCGTAGCGAGACAGGGAGTTCGTTCCACCACTGGGGAGCGATGTAGGTGAAACGCCGATGTCTGGCAGAACAAGCACCTCCTGCCTTGACCATGCAAGGAGCGAGGCGTCCAGTTGCTGCTGAGCGCAGGGGTCGGGCTGGTGTGTAGGGCTGGATGAGTTCTTGGAGGTAGGCAGGGGCTGTCCTGTTGATTGCAGAGAAGGCGAGGGTCAGGGTCTTGAATCTGATCCTGGCAGTGACAGGAAGCCAGTGGAGGGATTTCAGCAGGGGAGTGACATGGGATAATTTGGGGAGGTTGAAGATCAGTGGGGCAGCTGCATTCTGGATGAGCTGGAGAGGCTGGGTGGTGCAGGCTGGGAGGCCTGCGAGGAGAGCGTTGCAGTAGTCCAGTCGAGGGAGAGCTGTGGCCTGGATAAGGAGCTGCGTCGCGTATGTTGTCAGGAACGGACAAATCCTCCTGATGTTGTGGAGGAGGAATCGGCAGGCCCGTGACGTGCAAGCAATGTACTCCTTGATGTCCAGGTTACTGTGGAGGATGACGCCCAAGCTCTTTGCTGACTGAGAGGATGGTATTGTGGTGCCATCGACGGTGATGGAGAGGTCATGCAGGGGGGAAGGGCCGGCTGGGATGAAGAGCAGTTCCGTTTTACTGAGGTTCAGCTTCAGATGGTGGGATGTCATCCATTTGGAGATGTCAGTCAGGCATGCAGAGATTCTTTCGTTGACCTGGGAGGTAGAGGGAGGGAAAGAGAAAAAGAGTTGGATGTCATCAGCATAGCAGTGATAGGAGAAGCCATGTGATTTGATAACTGAGCCAAGAGAGTTGATATAAATTGAGAAGAGTAGGGGTCCCAGTACTGAACCCTGTGGAACTCCTGTAGTGAGGGGGGTGGGTGCAGAGGTGGAGCCTTTCCAGTAGATCTGGGAGGATCTACCAGTCAGGTAGGACGTGAACCAGGAGAGGGCGGTTCCAGAGATGCCCATCTCAGACAGCTTTGATAATAGTGTCTGGTGGTTGACTGTGTCGAAAGCAGCGGAGAGGTCGAGGAGGATGAGGGCAGATGACAAGCTGGAGGCTCTAGCAGTGTGGAGAGCCTCTGTCACGGCCAGGAGTGAGGTTTCTGTTGAGTGTCCAAGAGGTTGTTCCTGAGAAGAAAAGGGGAGAGTTGGTTAAGTACTGCACGTTCCAGGGTTTTAGAAATGACAGAAGAGATACCAGTCGGTAGTTTGTAACATCGGATGGGTCGGTGGATGGTTTCTTGAGGAGTGGTGTGACCAGAGCTTTCTTGAAGTCTGTGGGGACAGTACCAGAGGTTAGTGAGGAGTTGATAAATGAGGAAAGAAATGGGGCGATCTCACCAGATATGGATTGGAGCAGGGTAGAGGGGATGGGGTCCAGAGGGCAGGTTGTGGCATGGTGGTCTGTGATGAGTTGGAGCACTTCCAAGTCTTTGAGCGGCATGAAGGAAGACAGCTGGTTGATGCAGATGTTGATTGCTCGTGGTGGTCAAGGGTGTTGTTGAAGGAGTGAAGGAGTCCCGGATGCTGGTCACCTTTTCCTCGAAGTAAACCCTGAAATCGTTGGCAGAGAGGAGAGAGGGGGAGGGAGGAGGAGGGGGGGAGAGGAGGGTGGAGAAGGTGGAGAAAAGTTTTCGTGGGTTAGTTATATTGGCATTAATTTTGGATTGGAAGAAAGAGGACTTAGCTGATGTTGTTGCGGTTGTAAATGCTGTTAGCAGAGAGTGATAGGCAGCCAGGTCCACGGAGGATCTGGATTTCCTCCACTTCCTCTCAGCAGCTCGCAGCGCAGTCCTGTCGGAGCGGAGGGAGTCAGTCAGCCATGGGCATGAGGGTGATGGTCGCGATGGCCTGGAGACAGTAGGGCAGAGAGCATCTAAAGATTGAGAGAGACATGTGTTAAGGACTGATTTAAGTAGCAGATTCAGCAGGCATGATGGAGAAGGAGGGAAGGGGAGGGAGGGAAGAGAGAACAGTAGAGGAGAATGCAGAGTGTGAGAGGGTGTGGAAGTTTCTTCTGAAAGTGAAGGTGGGGGGATCAGTAGGGGGGTTGAGGGTGGAGGGGATAGTGAGGGAGAATGATATGAAGTAGTGGTCCGATACATGGAGGGGAGTCACCGTGAGGTGGGTTGTGGCGCAGCTCCTGGTGAACACGAGGTCGAGCTGGTTGCCGGCCTTGTGGGTCGCAGGTGATGGCGAGAGGTTGAGGGCGAAGGACTGGAGGAGGGAGATTATGCTGGCCATCGCAGAGTTTGCAGGTGGAATACTGAAGTCTCCCAGTAGAGTCAGTGGGGTGTCATCAGGGAGGGAGCTCAGAAGAGTGTCGAGCTCGTCAATAAAGAAGCCGAGGGGACCTGGGGGGCGATAAACAACAACAATAGTGAGGTTTAGAGGATGAGACACAGATATGGCATGGAATTCAAATGAGTTAATAGAGAGAATATGGAGGGGCAGAGGGGAGTATCTCCAGGATGGGGAGATAAGTAACCCTGTGCCACCTCCTCTGCCTGAGGCCCGTGGAGTGTGAGTGAAGGAGTATGAGGACGACAGGGCAGCGGGGGTGGCGGTGTTGTCCGGGGAAATCCAGGTCTCGGTGAGTGCCAGGAATTGGAGCGACATGGTCTCAGCGTAGGCTGTGATGAATTCAGCCTTCTGAACCGATGACCGGCAGTTCCATAGTCCACCCACCACTGAGAGCACCTCGGAGGAGGACAGAGGGGGATAAACCAGGTTAGTTGGGTTGCGTTTGCGGAAGTTGTATCTCCTGGAACGAGAGGAAGAGTGGATGAGGATAGGAAGGCGGCACATGACGACTGAAGGGTCTGGTGATGGAGAGGAGAGGAGATCAGAAAAAACGCTGGAAGAACTGCTGGTAAAATTGGTGAGGAAATGACGACGAGGCTGCCGTATCGGCAGCCTCTGTGTTAACTAAATACCTGTGATGCTAATTAGCTTGATCAAACGAACAAAGTACAAACAGCTGGTTACAGCTGAGCACAGGTGATACTAATTGATGATTAACACCACAATAGAATGAAACTGGGCACTGCAAACACAAAGTCAATTACAACTACAGCTGACAATCATCAACAATTATGAAAGCGATACACTTAACCGTGTCCTGCGCGAAGATGCCGCAACGCCAGCTAGATGCACACGTGCCTTCTAACAATACAATCCATCACAGTGCCACGTGCCTGAATCTCCACAGAGCACATCATCATCTTGGACAGGAAACCCATGGTTATACACATCTCCACAAAGCAAATATCCTCCTTGGACAGAGAACCCATCACTAAACCATCTCCACAGATCACATCTCCACTTTGGACAGGGAATTCATTACTAAACACATCCCCACAGAGCATATCTCTACCTTAAACAGGCCACTCATGGCTGGAGAGCTCAGTCTTAGCTGCACAGTGAAGATAAGCTGGAGTTAGCTCCCTGGCTCAAACTGCAGTGTTAGTCTTATTTACGCAGTGTTCATCTTTTGTTAGTTATTTCCTAGGGGATCCCATTTCCAGCAGGGCCTCACTTGCACTCTTATCACATTCTCAGATATTCTGTTTTATTCTGCAAAAAGGGTTTTTCTTCATTTTAACTACTTCACCAAAGCTGAAGGGTAGCAGTGTGGCATGATTGTTGAGGTTAGGTAGGACTCATGTTCTGAGGAGGCTTGTACCTGCATTCTGTGTAATTTCCTCTTAAAATAAGTGTATGCTGAGAAAACATGGGGAATGTTTTGCCTGTCTTCTTTCAGATTTCAGTGTACTCCATGCACCACTGCTACACCACACTCTGGGAAAGCTGCACTGAGCTGCAATAACCAATTTAAATCACCATTACAACTATTATACAAAATGATCTGCTTCATTTTTTTCAGTTTCTGAGAAACTACGATCTGTGAGCTCTAAAAATTGCCTAAAACCATGATTTTTTCCAGTTTCATTCTCTCCACCCCACCCTTCATGAACACGTTCAGCTTGTCTCACCGCAGAAACCTCTTCAATTGGAGTGGCAGGGTAAGATGAATGCAGTCCTTGTAAACACTTGCTGTAGCCAACAGCTGCTTTTTTCACTACAAGTATCATGGTCCACCAAACTGGGAGTGGGAGCTCATTGGCGCAAGACACACAGACACACACATGCGCACCAGGAACCAAATCCAGCCCTCTCACAAACCCAGTTCCTTACACACTGATTCACACTGTCACAATGTAGCCGCTAACATCCCATTTCCCCCGTTCCCCCATCATAAATGACCTGTGCCCCCTTAAAAATCCCCTATTAAAATATTGCAAGCTTTTCTCTGTCTGCCCTGCACTGGCAGAGAATGGAGTGCTGTTGCACTGTAAATGCAGGGAAAGTGTCTATGCTATCAAATTGAGCTGCTGAGATAGAATAACCCTCTTTTGGAAAAATGCTCAGCTACTACGGGTAAGAATGAAGGAATCTAAGACAGTTCACCAGGTAAAAGACACTAAGGCCATTTGAGAGAACTATCAGTTTGAGTCAGAATACTTCTCTTTTGGAAATATTCCTGCTCAAATACATTTGGTGGTAAGGAATAATCTGGTATACTAAGGCCTAACTGTCAGGGCACAGGCACGGACTCAAACGCAGACCAGGCATGTACAAGTTCCAAGGGTTTTATTGGAATCGCAGGGCAAGTTCGTGGTGGCAGTACAGGTAGGGTCAAAAAACCAGGAAGGCAGTGTGAGGCAGAAACAAACCAGGAGCAGGGATCAAAGACAGGAACAGACTGGGTCAAAACCAGGTAGGCAGGCAGATCAGGCAACCAAGGCAGGGACGAGGTAGGAAATCAGGCAGAAGTTGGTACAGGAACACGAGTAACAAGAGGGGACCATGACAGAGAAAACACTGAGACAAACTGGCAACAAGATAGAGACAAGCAGGGAATATAAAGGGCTGGGCTGACAAGGAGATGGGATGCAGGTGGGCAGGCAGGCAGGTGGAGGTGATCAGGGAATCAGGTGGGTGGGGACAGGGCGGAGAGCAGGGCAGGGCCAGAACACATGGGAACTGTAAACAAAAGCACATGGACGACACTGACAGGGAGAAACACCAAAAACAACAGCTAGGGGGCCGAAGTACTGACACTAACAGTTTAATTTATTTAATTTTGTTTGTTTAGCAATGACAATGACTCATTAACCAGTTCCTTGGAAAAATGTGTCCATGATTTTAATAGAGAATCAGCAGTCTTAGTGCCGTTAGGACACAAGTCAAAAAAATTACCAAAGACTCCAAATGAAAGGATTCAGAGTGAGATTTTTTTTGTTTGTATTTTAAACCAAAAAAAAAAATCAATAATCTTCCCATAGCTATGTCACAGATACCCAATGAATACTGAAATATTTGATCTTCAAAGGCAACTCTTTAATATCAGAAAAGCTTGGCTATGAAACACATCCACAAACAGAGAAGCAGGATCTTGGGGAAATCCAGTATAATGATTCAATGTAAACCATTCTTTATCCTCTAGAAGTCCTGACATATACATATGTAGCATCTCCTATCCTAGACATAGTCCTTTTTCTGCATTGACATTTTCAGCCTCTCTCCACTGGAAATTCAGACGCTCCTGCTGTTTGCGCCAGTCGACCAGCCGGGCAGCAGCTTCTCCGCGGCGGGTCTGCGGTCGACAATCTTCCTCTGCTCTGGCGACGCTCCGCCTTGCTTAAGTCCCGCACGAACACAAACACGCAGACCAAACCGAACAAAAAGAAAACCCCAAAAAAACTAATACAAAAAAAAACAAAAAGCAACTCACCAAGACAGAACGCTTCTCCACACACTCCTGCTGCTTTCCCCAGGCGGCTGTCTCCGTTTCCTCCCCTACACGCCCCGCTCACAGGTGCCCGGCATCACTCGCTCGTTATTCAATTATTGAACGAACGCTGTGCCCTGCCCACACGCAACTCCCCGGGCTGCCCGAACCACCGCCAGACTTGTGGTTAAGTGTGGATGTGTCCACACTATTAGTTTTATCACTCGAACCTAATTTATGGTGTGGCGAAAACAGTTACATGTTTTGGCAACTATTAACATTTTCAAAACATCTCTTTATGTAGTTGGCACACGATTGCCTGATGACTACCCTTATTTCCAACATTTTAATAATATGTATGACATTAATTCTGCCAAACAAACTGACAATTACATGACATTAACTTAATTTTAAAAGGTACCTACATACTTATTGAGTGCAGACAAGTGAACAAAAATGACCATCACTTCAATTAGGCCTGATTGAACGTTGCCCTGCCTCCTAATTGAACACTCATACTGAAGCCTATATAAACCTAACAAGGTTGGAACATGGTCACAGAAGATGAAACTGACATTGACATAAATATGACTTTCCCAATATCTGATGGAATATGCAGCAAAACTATTGTGGGTTTTCAGAAAAAAAGTGAGTGTCCAATAATTTTGGACCCCAATGTATATCATATTCTTTAAACGTCTTACCCTTTAAAAGTGCATCACAAACGGTCTATTCTGCTGCAACTCTACTGTGCTGCTAGTATTTGCTGCTAACTTCCAGGAACTAATGAGAGGGTCCACGATCCGCCATTGCTGTAAAAAAAAATGGTCCATTGGAGTGAACGGAGTGACGCGACTCTTTCTCTACATGGCTCTGCTACAGATAAACCTGCATTTCCCAAGCCTGTAACTCTATAGCGCTATAGCTTGTAATTGAAAAGCTATATGGCAGCCCAGAGTACATCATGTGAGAAAGACCATTGTTACAAGACATGCTGTTCCTATGCCTGATCACACACTGGAGAGCCAAATTTCATAATTAAAAAGACATTTACAGGTCTGTGTTAGTGCTTTTACAGCTGTTAGAGGAAATGGTTTGTGTGTGTCTCAGAGATGTTAATGTGCTTTGGGGATAAAAAAAACACACTGTGACTGCCTTTCCCCTCATCCCTGGGTCATGGATAGAGAGATCCTTTATTCACTGTTACAAGGGAGTTTGTCTCACACACCAAATAAACAAATGGGCAAAAAGTCAACAAACACCAAATCACACAATGCAATAATAATGCAAATGACACACAGTAGAGGGTGGTGGTACAGTATATGTGAGAGTCAGGGGTGGAAACTGGACCAACCATGACAATATTAGACAAGACAATGTTAGATACAATGAAAATATCTTTTTGGTAAGGTGCACATTAGTTACATAAGCATAAAAAGATCCATTAAAAGAGACAGGTAATTATTTTATTCAAGAGTTGTACAATGTTTTGGGAAAGAGATTGTTCTTTTGGTTCTTAAATGGGAAATTTGATACCAGTCACTTGAAGGTAGGTCTGTGTACTCATGGTGTAAGTGGTGTAGGGATCTGCAGTTATTTTTTTAAGCAGGGCATAGAATATATTTCTGAGATAAGGCTGTAGCATTGGGCTATGGAAGGCCTGATATTTTGCAACCAATAATGTTTAGTTTGTTCTGTTTTGAATAGAGATTGCCCTTCCCAAGCCCTGGATGTTGAAGGAAAATGCATCCAGAATTAAGGTTTTGTAGAATGAAATCCAACTTGTTTAATCACTTTTAAAACTCTTCAACTTACACATCACTCTTCAACATTACACACAGTACATCCTCTGTTTGGTGTACTGTGCATCATATATTGGGGCTCCATTTAGATTTGTTATAAGTTACAGTACCAGGGTATTTTTATTCTGCAGTGATGTCTACATTCATGGTCTGTATGACCATTAGAGTAAGATATTGACCTTGCTTCTAAAGTCAATGACTATCTTTGTTTTTTTTTTTTGTTTTTTTTTGGTGTTTAGGAGAAGGGAGCTATCCTGAATTTACTCAATCATGCTGTAATTGATCTGTCAGTATAGTAGTAGAGCAGTCCACAGGGTAAGATTGCTCTTTGTAGTCATGCACATTGAGTTCCTCCATCAGTGAATTTTGTTAAACCCTGAAGAAAAAGGAGCAAACGTAATGCAGACATAGTAATGTTGTATCTCCAAGTGTTAACATAAATCTGAATGAACTGTACAAATGAACTTTGTAGAGTATCGTGCTCAGATTGCTTCATCTTATAGGCAAATGTGGATCAAAACAGTCGGAGGTCCCTTTTCAAAGTAACACAGAATAATACATCCAAAGTACTTCATCACAATGGGTGTGAGCACCACTGGTCTGAAATCAGTCAGTTCAGCCAGAATTATTACAGAGGTTTTTCAAGATTTAGGAATAACATGTGTCTCAAAAGAAATGGAGAAAGTTTGCTAAAAAGAGGATACACTTGCTTGTAGCAGTTTGGAAGAGTACCACCCTTTGATCGATCTGGGTCTGATAACTTCTGAATATTCTGGCAGTGGAGGGGACACTCCCAGCAGGAACATGAACATAAAGTAGGACCCTTTTTTCTTGCCAATCAGAACAACTAAATACCCTATCCAGTTGGTCTTATTAACCAGAGTCTTATTCATGTTTGAAACCTTGGAACAATTGTCAAAGTTCTTCAAGGAAAAGGTCACTAACATACCTTGCCTAATGGCTGGTACTTGAGTCATTTTAAAGCAGGAGTGTCCAACACGTTGCTTGTGAGCTACCAGTAGCTCGCTGCCTGTTTTTGAGTAGCTCACCAAAAGGTTCAAAGATTGTGTACAAAAAAATTCGACAACAAATAAATGCACCCTGGAAACCTCTTCCCATTTCAATTCAATCAAATACACAGATATGCCACCCACTCCAACACAAAATGATATCAGTTATCAATCAAACAAGTTTCGCTACTGTCAAGTTTGTTAACACGTCGTCACGTCAGTTACGCTGTAGGATAGCTACTGAGGTAGCTACTGAACTAAAGCAAGGAGTTCGGTGGTGTTAGCAAGCCAGTTTAGCTTATATAAAAGCCTGATTTATGATGAACAAAGAAAGTGGCCAGGCCAAAAAAAGCAGAAAACATACTATTTCTATGAGGAATGGGAACGCAAGTTTTTTTTTTCCCTCACAAGTGTGTGTGTGCCTCATCTGCGGTACCAGCGTTTCAGTCGGTAAAAGGTGCAACGTTCAGCACCAAGGACATTCTAAAACTCTTAACATGAAAAGACAATGTGGCTAAATGTTCCAAAACAGCGATCAATGATCACCAAATTTCTCTCAGACATGTCTTGTCATAAACACTTCCACCTGTCAAAAAATCAAAATCGAAATCCTATGAGTATAGACGTTATCTTACATTAAGCATTTTCTTCTCCATTGATGCCCATTATAAGGAAAAGGCTTAACGTGGCTTAATGTTCTAAAATAGCGTCCAATGATCACCAAATTTGTCTGACATCTCACGTCATAAACACGTAGTAATGTTTTCTATGTTTTCTATGACTTTGATGTGAATTTAAGATGTTTTGATATATTATGTGAGCTTGACACATTGAAATTTGAAACATATGGATACAGAACATACATTTGACATGCTATTGATGTGAATTTAGGATGTTTTTTATCCAAAATGTGAGCTTTGGATATTGACATTTGATACATGTATATACATGTATATACAAAAAGTAGCATAATTCAGCTGGTTAATGTAAGTGTTTTGATAGGTTATGTGAATAAGTGTGAGTAATATAAGACATGAGTAGCTCTCGGCCACTTTCATTTTTTCAAAGTAGCTCTCAGATGAAAAAAGGTTGGAGACCCCTGTTTTAAAGCAATTAAAACACACCATCATCCTCTGTTTTAGCAGTGAGAGAATAAAACAAGGGACTTGTCTGAATGTAATGATGGCCATTGATCAGCTATGCAAGCGATGGTCAAAGATGGGGAGATTGCCATCTCTGTAATGTCTACATCAAGCCTCATTAAGCCTATCTGAGATGAGGGAGGCTAGCAATCAAGAGTACACCTGCCTCAAAACCAGTTTCATCTTTTTCATAAAATGAAAACTTAAGGCAACCTGACAGTAAACTAATGCTGACAGGTCATGGACTTATATGTGATTAACTAGAGAGAATGGAAAAAACAGACACAGGTACAGTGAAACAATGTGAGGAAAGAGGAAATCAAGCTGGCTGAGATTTCCTCACATGCTGCGATCACACCTGGAAGGCCTAGCCTTCTTGCCGTGTACTCATTTCAATCAAACACCATTTCATTTCACAAACAACCACATAGTACTGCATAGTACACTACCACAAAAAACCACCAAGTACTACCACAGACAGGACCACAAACAACTGCAACCAACTGCAAAGTACTTTTTCAGTGCTTTTAGTGCTGTTTGTGGTACATTGTGGTACTTTGTGGTAGCTGTTAGTTGTACTTAGTAGTTGTTTGCGGTACTTTAATGTAATGTAAAAATGAATGTAATGTACTCTGTGGTACTTTGTGGTAATTAGTAGGATAAGATCAGGATGTGGTTCCCAGCTCAGGCCAGTATACTCTTCACTTCCTCCTCTCCCCCACCTCTTGTTACAGTATGCTCTGGATGGGGAGGCCAGTGGTTATAAAAAAATGCTTTACAAAGAGTTGTAATTTTAGGTGAGGTCGTATTAGCCTTGTTGATCTGTATTCAGAATTCAACAAGATGGTTCTAAGTCAGACAGGAGCAGTGGTATCTGCTTTGAGAAGTAATATGTATTAAAACATAGAGGCTGATTTTAAATATATTTGATACAGTATTATAAGATCGTGCTACATTCACACATCCACAGTGTGTGCATACTGTAGACCACTCAGTTAAATTATGTACAAAATATTTTAAGCATAGATGAATAAAATTGTGTATAAGGTAGGGCTGCCCCCTAGCAGTCGACCAAACTGTTAGTCAATGAGAAGAGTCTTAGTCAACCAAGGTTTCATTGGTTGGTTAGTCGCAGAAAAAAAAAGTGTTCGCGACCGATCCGAGTCTTTTGAATGGCTCTTTGGTATGAACGAAGGGATCCGAGTCGTCTTTGAGAGCCATTCTTTTTATTGTTGTGCACAAATGTCCATGCCTGCCTTAAATTCATTCAATGTAGCATAGTAGTGAAGGAGCAGGAGTTGTAACCAAAAGGTTGCTGGTTCGATCCCTGGAGAGAGAGAAAGAGAGAGAGAGAGAGAAAGAGAGAGAGAGAGAGAGAGATTCTCACGTTGTAAAGCACAAATACACAATGACATTAGGTCTGGCAGTACGAGTACCATTATATGATATGACTATTTCGCCGATAAACCTAGTAACCCCTGTTTTCAGTCAGTGTTTGCTATATTTTTTAATGTTAAATCGCTGTTTCTTCAAAGATAAAATTAGCTAGAATTTTTCCAATCTCGTGCTCTAATTGCACTGGTTTTAGCATACGTGCTAAACGGCTAATTACACGGTGTGACCGTAAGCAGTTTTCTTCGTGTGCGCTTGTAAAATTTATATTTTAAAGGCTCATTATTATGGCTTTGTATTTCTCTGCAATGTAGCACAGTGTTAACAATGTTACTTATAACATTTTTTCTCAGTCCTGGAACGCAAACCATTTTCTGATGCCTCAAAAAATATACATTTAAATAATTAAACTAACATCATAAACGTGTGATGACTAGTCGACTAATGGCTTGAACTAATGTCTATTAGTCGACTACTATGGTTTTTATTTATTTCACTTCAGCCATATTATTCACTCAAGTTTCTGCTGTTACAGAAGCCAACAGCTGTCACTGAACTCACCAACTGTCGCTGAACCGAGCAGCTGTTACTGAACTCAGGAGTTGTTACTGCACTGAACAGCTGTTACTGAAAATATACCAAATAAATGTAGCCAGACTATGCAACCAACTCATAGAACCTGATAACCTTTTTTCAAATGCCCATGTCTTTTTTTTTTGTCTGAGCTGAGGAATAAACATGACAACACAAGTTCAGTCTTCCTTTATTCAGCCATTGCTGAGCTCTACAATACAATAGATGAGGTGCATCAATACTAGCTACTGTATCAGCACCTCTCATACTCCTTAATGTCACATTAACAGTAAGAAGTCATCCATGGTCCAACACAAAACTGACCAAACCAGTGGCGTCATTACATCTGATCATTTGGGGCTATAGCCCAGAATATTTTAAGCCTAGCCCCTGAATATTTTCACCCTGAAAAAGGAGGTGTTTATAGCAAAACAACAGATAGACTGTGTAACAGAGCGGAACTTGACTTGCAGCATCTGAAGGTGTGATAATATTTATTTATTATATATAGGTAGATATAAGCAGGGTTCAAATTACAGGGGGGACTGGGGGGGGGGGGGGGGGGTAAAAAAAAAACAGTTCGGGGGAGTCAAAACATTTATATATCCTTCTTTCTGTAATTGTAAATGTTATAATATATTTCCCATATTCATGCATGGAAGAATCTTGTAATACGATTTCATACACCCCTAAAGCGGACAATACCACTTCTTAACCTTGACGTTAGTTGAACGTCTCGTCTGCCTGCCTCACTCCCATCATTGCAGTGGCTCGCATCCTCATTAAAGTCTATGCTCCCATGTGTCATGCAAGCAAATGGAGACACTGTAGGTTATTGTAAGCTAGCTATCTAGCTTGGTTAATACACTTTACTTTCTTACCTTCAGAGTTTCTGAATTAGATTGTGTCAAGTGTCTACAGATGAACGCTAATGTTAGCTAGTTTCCAACTTTTGCATTAAGTTAGTTTAGTTAACTAACGTTAGCTAGCTAAAGCTAACGTTTGCCTTACCTAACGTTAGTTAACTAATGTTAGCTAGCTGATAGCGCACCCTTTCATTTCCAGAGTTGGCTTGGCATTTCATTACCAATATAAAATGTCATATTATCTGATGTTAGCTAAAACTGGTGCTCAGTCATGTGCAGTGAGACAATGGAGTGCAGTTGTTGTAGAGATATGTTTTGACATCACTACAGAGTTTATTATTTCATTTTAATAGTCTTTTGTGTGGCTGTGGTGGTTGAGTTAGTCTTTAGCCTTTTTGATATATTATAATAGGCACCCCCTTTGTTTTCACTCAGGAATTCAGGAGTTTTACCTGGGTGGGTAATTGAACAATATTAAAATCCATGAGGGCTGAGTAATTGTATTAATTAAATGTATGACTACTTTATTGAAATCAAATTAGATTTCATGCACAGAGTCAACATGAGCAAGAGGAAAGGAGATATCTGGCACTTTTTTGGTGCTAAAAAAAAGAGTAAATAAGTAAGTTGAAACTTGTAAGAATTAGGACTTAGGCATGATAATGTAGCCTGTATTTTCTGTGGTTGTCATGCAGGCCTAATACTGAGAAGGATAGTGTGGGTGATTGTGACTTCTACATTTATGTGCTGTTGTATTAAGGAAGCAGAAGGAGGTCAGAATGACAGTCAGCAGGCAGGAGGAGGTCAGGAGAACGGTGAGCAGGCAGGACCTAGTAGCCAGAGCCATGTAGAGAGAAAGTCGCGGCAACGGAAGTTCAAAATGCTTGATCGTCACCTGATTCACGTAGACTTCAGATAGTTCCAGAAAGTTCTTGGGGGACAAAATTTCAATGCGTAAATACAGAGAGACAGAACTGCGATTTTTGGTAATTAGTAGTCAATAAATGCATTGATTTACAATATTTATATAGCACACCGATATGTGTATGTATAGTTACATCAATATGTTTTTTAAAAAGTAAAATTCAGTACTATTTGAGGATTAGTGTGAACAGCTACTCTTACCTGCCTTGTTGACATATTTTAGGCTTACGTTACCTTGGTTAAAGAGCGTGTTGCTGTTTATTGCTTTGAATTCTTTTATTATTATTAATATGTTCCTAAACTTGTATGGTAGTCAAGAGCAATCATATCCTTATGTTTATTGATATATTTAGAGGGAGGGGAAGGGAAGGAATGTTTCAAGATTCAGATCAGATTAATTTTCCAACATTCAATTCATGGTGGTTTCAGCAATCACATGGTCACTGAGGGCCTAAATAATCTTAATGACTAATGTAATCTTTATGACTTTCAAATAGGACAGAAGGAGACCGACAGGTGACTATCAATGATTGTCATGAATTCATTAAATAAATCTCTAATAAACTCAGATACATGAATAGCATGTCAAGCAGTTTGTGCCCTTTCCTCTGTGTTGTCCTTGCATATAGTCTCTACCAATGGATTGCTGTGCTGCATGGGGATACTCCAATTGCTCGGAGAAAGGAGTACAAATGTATGGTTTCCCCACTGACACGGAGAGGAGAAAAAAATTGTTGGCTCAAGTCAGCAGGAGCAATCTTACTATCACTAAAGATTACAACAACAAAAATATGTGAGGTAGCCATATTCAAACACTGCATTTGCATTTTTTCATAAACAAAGACCACAGTATTAGGAAGATTGATGTTTAGTTTATTAAAAAAATAAGAAACAGGGAAAGGCTTGCAAAACCTAATCAATATCAATAGCGAAATATCACAAAAATAGCTCTCTTCCTTATTATTGTGTAACGTTAGCTCGTACTCCTCATTTGGGATATCCTCATTTCACCATCTCCACCCACCACTCTACAATCACATGCCCAAATGTTATATTTAACTAATATTTATCTCCCTCCACCCTGCAAAAAAACACGTAAGAAGCTTTTTTCTCTAATTCCACAACATTGGATGAAATGGCATTAAGAGAATGGAATTTACAATAAATAGTCTGTTCGTGGTTAATGTGCTGAGTCAGAGTCAGAGAGATTTTATTGTCAGCCCATCCATATGCAGTATACAGTAGGGTTAAAATAACGTTTATTGGGACCCATGGTGTTACATTCAATACAACTGAATAAGTACAAAGGACAACAAATAGACAATAACAAGACAATAAATAGACAGGATAACAAGACAATAAATAAATAGACAAAGTAACACGACATCAGATTGTAAGGCAGAGAGTGCAAGTAAATATGTTAAACAGATTTCACTTTTTTAAAGTGGCTATGTGCTCAGTCCAGGGGAGTGGGCAGGAGCATGTTGTGCTCCGGGGGTGGGGGTTCTGTTCTTGTGCAAGCAGAGGAGGGGAGGAGGGGGCAGCAAGGAGTTGAGGAGTCTAACTGCCTGAGGGAAAAACTGTTGTAGTGTCTGGCAGTGACAGTACGGATGCTTCGGTACCTTCTGCCAGACGGCAGGGGAGTGAACAGTCCATGGGAGGGGGTGGCGATGCAGGTCACACGCCGGATGCAGTGGTTCTGGAAGAGCTCTTCCATGGTTGAAAGAAAGACCCCCGATGATCCTCTCAGCGGTCCTCACTGTCCGCTGTAGGGACTTGTGGTCAGCGACGTTGCAATTCCCAAACCAGACGGTGATGCAGCTGCAGAGGATGCTCTCTACAGTCCCTCGGTAAAAGGTGGTGAGGATGGGAGGGGGTAGGCTGTCCTTCTTCAGCCTCTGCAGGAAGTGAAGACGTTGCTGGGCCTTTTTGGTTATGGTGGTGGTGTTGAGTGTCCAGGTGAGGTCCCTTGCTATGTGCACAGGAACTTGACACTGTTGACTGTCTCCATGGCAGAGCTGTCAATGTCCAAGGGAATGTAAACAGCAGGGCTCTTCCTGAAGTCAACAATCATCCCTTTAGTTTTTTCAACGTTAAGAGACAGATTGTTGTCTCGACACCAGTCCACCAGCTGACTGACCTCTGCTCTGTAAGCGGACTCATCGTTGTTACTGATGAGCCCCACCACTGTCGTGTCATCTGCGAACCTGATATGATTTGAGCTATGCTAGGCAGCACAGTCATGCGTCAGCAGGGTGAACAACAGTGGGCTCAGCACACAGCCCTGGGGGGCGCCGGTGCTCAGCTTCACGACCCTGGAGGTGTTCTTTCCTATACTGACAGACTAAGGCCTGTCAGTCAGGAAGTCCAGGATCCAATTACAGAGAGGTGTTCATGCCCAGTTGCTAACTTTATCCAGTATCCCAGCCTAATCTGTTACCTGTTAATGTTCCCTAAATCTACTAATTTAGTATGGGATAATCCACTAACATGCTTTAATGCACATGTGAATTTGATTCAGATGTACTGATAATATACAATCTTATTCTTTAAATGTCTTACCCTTTAAAATTGCATCACAAACGGTCTATTCTGCTGCAACTCTACTGCACTGCTAGTATTTGCTGCCAACTTCCGGGAACTATTGACAGGCTGCACGATCTGTCATTGCTGTAAAAAAAATGGTCCATTGGAGAGAACGGTGATGACGTGACTCTCTCTACATGGCTCTGCTAGTAGCAAAAAGGTGAGTTAGATAGGAGACTGCATTTAAAGATATATGCCATCATACCAGATATGTAGGCAAATAGTAGTTTCAGAAACTGATGGGATGCACAACGATCACACCCTACTGTTCTCAACTAATATGCTAGGACTTTTAATAAAGTGTTGGCTACTGATTGTAAAGAAAGCATTACTCCATCATGGTTGTCTCATCAAACAAGCAAGATACTGTAAGGATTGTAAGACTTCAGTTCACTGAGCACACATTTGTGCTGTACTGGGTTCCCTTTACGCCCCGGAGAAAAAGTTGAACCCCCCCCCCCAGTTGTCATTGTAAAATTCGCACTCTGGATATAACCTCCCCGACCTACTGATGCCAATCTGCCTTTAAAAAAAAAAAAAGACAAGCCCAGTGCAAAGTTGACTTAGCCCCTGCTCTTTTCAATAGCTAGAAACACCAAACTATTAAACACACACACAATGGCACAAACTTATCTGCTGTCAGTTTTTGAGTCCGGAAAGAAAAAAAAATGGATGAACAAGGAATGGAGAGTGGAAATTAATTAAATTTTCTGAACCTCATGTAATTGGATAGGTCTTTTACATAGATAACCCTCAATGTGTGCTGAAGTCATTCATCCCTGGCCCTGTATGAAAGTAATGGCATATGAATGGAGAGCAGGATGAGGACAGAGGCATGTGATGAAGTCCATTTAGGATATCAGATATTCATAGCAGGCAACAAACCTAGCACTTAGCACCCTGGCATCACAGAGGCAAGCAAAAACATCTCTGAATAGTATGATGCTTTCGCTGGAGGCGCAAAGATGCTGTTACATGGTGACATACATTAATCTGTGTTTATGAAAAAAATGAGTATCATAAAATAAGGAATGTGTTTATGTTAACTGTGCAATATATAGATCACAATTTACCAATTACTTACCCCACCAAATATGCAATTTTAGACCTGTACAGTATGGAATACATTTTACAAGATAGGTAAGCAATATATTCTACAATGTATGCATTGAAGTGTGAAATAAGCTAGAAATATCAGCCAAAAAGTATAATTATCTACCATGACACTTCTTTTAGTTCCTGATTGTGGGATACTGAAATGGCACAGCCATGGTCCAACATGTTTCGCTTTCCTTGGCAAACATTCCCTTGTCTTTCATCTCAGAACATCCCCCTCTCCTCTGCCAGGGGAGAAGCATTCACATTTGATGGAAGGCATCTTGGAAGAAGTCCAAAGTGTTTATTTCTTATTTATCATGCCAGAAAATGAATGCCCAGTTGTGTTATGGAACTGCAATTTATTTTTCTTAATTTATTTTCCATTGTCTTCTGCTTTCCTGTTTTGCTTAGCATAGAGAGAGAGGGCATTACGAAAGTGCCTGTCTAACAATGCCCTGACTACATATGCAGCATCAGTCACAATTTGGGCTGGCATGATGAGTAATAGCTCTCATATTTAGCATTTTGATAACCACAGCGAAATGATTAAATGGGACAGATATTTTCCTGCATAATATTTTCAGTTTCTGGTGGCTGGAAATGAAATATTGATAGAGTGTCTACTGCTCATGCTCCTTAAAATATGCATTCATTTGTTAATGTCAGTGCATCAAAATATAGCTAAATGAAATATTAACAAACTAGAAAAGATAGCAGGGATGGTTTATTGGACTCATACATAAGGTGTATTATGGTCCTGAAATGACAGCAGGTTTATGTGCTGTGGCATGGAAATGCGTGGCATTGTAGAGCCACATTTAGGGAATTGGGCAATACTGGATACCACTGAGTATCAAATGTAATGATGCACAGCTGCTCTAGATGTCATTTAATAAGTATGCAACTATAGTAAAAGAGGGATGGATAACGACCATGAGACTGTTGACTGGGGCAGTTGTGCAAGTGTAACCTCAGCATCTGATTTATGGGTCGCAAGAAAAGAGGGAACTGTGTTGGGGTGTGAAGGCATTGATCAACACCACTGTTTGGGGTGCCAAATCAACCTGACCTTATCATGCATTTATCAACTAACATGGTCACGCTTTAGCCATGACCCAAGATTATGCCTTTTTTTAACTGCCTTGCTGTGCATGTTATGTGTGATATACTCAGAAGCTGTGTGCCCCATTAGTTAAGATTCTTGTTTTTAATATACAATTTAGTAGTTGCATTAGTAACAACTACAAAACCTTTGCAATGTATTGTTCATAGGGGAGAGGAAGGGTGTAGTATTTATATTTATTCATTTGATAGGCACTTTTATCCAAAGCGACTTACAAGTGAGGTGCAGTACAACACAAGCGAAAGACCATACAGAGTCAACAATATCAGAAGTACTGCATGACAGAGGTTGGTCAGGCGAGGTGCCAATTAGCAGGTAAAGCTAGCGAGTGCGTTACACCATTATCACCAAACCATTACATTTAAACCATTACAACCAAGCCATTACACCAAATCATTACGTTAAACTATTTTTTTTTTAATATAGTTTAATAGGAGATAGGGGTAGTGTTTCAGGTGCTCAGGTGAGAGCGGAAGAGCTGTGTCTTCAGAAGTTTCTTGAAGACAGAGAGGGACTCAGCAGAACGGAGGAGGTGTGGAAGTTCATTCCACCACCGACAACGGCGGAGAAAGTCCTGGATACTGATTTAACGCCATGATGCAACGCGACCACCAGGCGCCGTTCGGTGGCAGAGCATAGCAGTTGGGAGGGAACATAGGGTTGCAGCAGTGAGTTCAGGTACTTAGGTGCAGTTTTGTTGGTCACCCTGTATGTGAGCATCAAGGACTTGAACATGATGCAGGGCAGCTACAGGGAGCCAGTGGAGTGAGACTAAGAGGAGTGTAACATGAGCCCTTTTTGGTTGGTTGAGTATCTGAGGAAGAGGGGAGTAGCCTGAATTGTATGAGTGAGTTTTCTTTTATATTTATTATTTTATAGTGTAATCATTATGGAACTGCATCCATTTTAGCTGCTGTTACATGCTTGTTGTAGTTAAACTGTAATACAGTGAGAACACCAGTGGCGAACCATGCCTATCAGAACTGGGCCTTCTGTACCTCCCCAAAAAAAAAAAAAAAAAAAAAAAAAAAAATCACTCACAAAGAATACGGGCATCCCTGGCCAATTTTCTGCTTTAGGCAAAATTGCCAGGGCTCAGGCACAGACTCCAATGCAGACCACAAGTGCTCAGGTTCCAGGCGGTTTTATTGGAATCGTAATGGCAGAACAGGCAGGGTCAAAACTAGGCAGACAGTCCGAAGGCAAAGCAGGGATCAAAAAACAGGAACAAGCAGGGTCAAACCGGGCAGACAGGCAGATCAGGCAATCAGGGCAAAACAGCAGGCAGAGACAAAATCGAGGAACAGGCCAGGTCAGCACAGGAAACTCAAAACAGAATAACAGGCGGGAACAAGACAGGAAAAAAAAAAAAAAAAAAAAAAAAACCTGCAACGAACTAGCAACAAGACAGAGACAAGCAGGGTAGATATAGGGCTGGGGTGACGAGGAGATGGGATGCAGGTGGGCAGGCACGCAGGTGGAGGAGATCAGGTAATCAGGTGGGCGGGGATAGGGCGGAGAGTGGGGCAGGGCTGGAACACAAGGAAAACAGTAAACAAAAGCACATAGACCACATTGACAGACAGGGAGAACACTAAAACAACAGCTACACTCTCAGAAAAAAAGGTACACAGGGGTACACATATTAAACCTTCAGGTACAAAGTTGTTCCTTTCAAGTGGTTGTATCTTGAAGGGTACAGGACAGAACCTTTGTGATACAATATTGTACCTTTCAAGGTACAAGATTTGGGAAAGTACATGTGTGTACCCGTGTGTATCCGTGAACTATGCACCAAGCACGCACTTGTACAGTATGTTTAGCCTACTTATCCTTTTATTAAGCCTACTACCTAGCTAACTATAATAACACCTAGTTAACTGGACTAGAATGTTGTGAAATTGGCCTAGAGTTGACTTCTTGCATTTACTTCTTTAAATTTGTAAATGTTGGCTTCATCTCTGGCTCATTTGTGTTCAACCAACAGCTTATATCTATACAATAAACAATAAACTATTCCACATTTACCTTTGTTAAACAAGTCTATCATATATATATTTTTTAACTGACAATGTGACTTCTGGTTTCCAAGGTAACGATAAACAAGGCAGTTGAGAATATATTTTGAAGGCGAGAAAAAAAAATACAAAATATGGCCATAATGTCCCTGATATCGTTCACATAGGCTACAGAATTTTTCTGTGATCTCGAAGACTTTACAGGCAGGGAGTATCTCTGGTGTTATATATCGTCTGTCAAAGATAACGGAATGAACTCCATCTTTAATCTTGTTTCGCGGTACGGGTCTGTACGTCAGTACGTTAGCAGGTGGCTTATTCGTGCCATCTATCAAGCTGCAAGCTACAACGGTCAGGCAGATGAAGAGTCTGACATGTCCCTTCCCGCCTTAACAACTGAGGAACTTCTAAATAGACTTTCTGAAAGCGGACTGGAGGTGACTGAGGAAGAAAGAAGAAAATTCAGAGGCGAGTTATCCAGCTAATTAATAAATAAAATGTATTATTTGAAAATAACTGAATGACTGTTACAAAGCTAATGTTAGTCAGTGCGCTAACGGTTAACTTTGCTAGCTAATGCTAGGTAATGCTATTCTGACTGAGGTGGCAAGCTAACGGTTTCATCCAATACCATGTGCTTTAGCCAGCAAAGTAATGTCAGCTCAGAAAAGATGGAGAATCTTACCTCAGTATAGCTAGGATAGTTGGTATTAGCTTGCCAACATGATGAAAATATAATGACGTCTAATGAACAGTATTGTACCTAGCTAGCCATTTCTAACCAATGAGAAATGTTAAACTTAAGGTCTTTACACATACAGGGCGATGCGAAAAAACGATGCGAAAGTGCGTTGTAGCGACGAATCGTGCTGTATGTGTAAAGACCTTAAAATTGAAAATCTAAGATGAACTAACGTTATAATGGGGGAAAATTATATTTCAGTCGTATAGTAGCTAGCTGGTTAATCAGCCATGTGGTTGCTAGGTACCAGGTGGTCTATGAAATGATGCTAATCTTTACTAATGAGCTTACTGGCTAGAGCTAGATAGTATCAGTGCTTACATCCAATTTTGTCTAGCTAACTAGTTGCTTGTAACATGACCATTCTAGTGATAACGTTAGCTGGGTAACTTAGCTATGTTATTTACTAGTTACCATATAGACATAGGAATGTTTTCTCCATATAACATTTTCTGTGCATTTAAATATAGTACTTTAACTGCGTAAATACACTTTCCTATTTTTCCTAATTTCCTAATTTTGTTTCGACCTATCCTCAGAAATAGTTATTTGTGAAATAATGTTCAGTTTTTTCTTCTGCAGAATATGAGGTGGATGGAGAAACTGTCAATGGTGGACTGACAGACCACATGATTTCACAACTGTTTGTGGGGTCCTTCAAGAAGCAAGTGAAATTTATTAACATTATCCATCAGCTGAAGACAGGCATTTGTGACAATGCCCCAGCTTCAATGTGTGGCAAGCGGTTGTATTATAGGGCACTAACCCGTGTAAAGGATCCGACTACACCACTCTGGGAATTTCACCCAAGGAAATATTTGCCTAAATCAGTCCCATTAACCCAAAAGGCACTCAGGTCCGTATACTAATAAGCAAGAGACGTGGTTCCATCTATGAATGATCTTTTATTAACAAAAGAAATTAAACAATAATAATAAAAAAGGGCCTTCAGTGACACAATCCACCATAGATCACAGAGGGACAGGGATAATCCTGAGAGCTGAGGCTTACCGGTGGAGGGGCAGGCTAGCTAGGGGAAGGGAGGTATCCCAAAGAGAAGCCACCCCAAATCACACGTGCCCACACATCCACACAATGGTGAAGGGTCAAACCAACGATGTACAGGTGAAGACGGCACACAGGAAAGGGGGATACCGCCACCAGAGAAACCAGCCCGCCCCCCACTTTAGGCTCTCAGTTTCTGCAAAACAGGGAAAAAAATGCATACAATGAATGGGGCAACACGTAACAACCAGCGCACCGAAACTGCAGTTGGCCAAATGCTGAAACAATAAACACTGGTTATCAGCAGCTATAAAAAAAGGCCTCCTGCCAGTGGTGCAACACAAAATAAAAGAAAAGAAAACCAGAAAGACTGGCATAGGCCAAGGGCTGAAACAGTGACACTGGCTCTCAGCAACTGTAGTAAAATGGCCTCCCGCCAGAGATGAAATTAAATACAAAAAAAAAGATAACAAAAAAAACAAAGGCACACTACACAGAATAATATCAATTGCCAAGATGGTCAAACAAGCAATTTACAAATTAGCGATGGGAGGAGATAATTAAAAGGAATAAACCCCACTCGCAATGCACCCTCACATGCATGCAACTGCAACAGACCCACAGGGGTAGCAAGCAACTAACACCACGAAGGAAAAAGGGTTTCAAACCAACGGTCTGAAACACAAGCAGCTAAAAGCGAAGCCAGCTATATGGACGTTAGCTGTAGGCAAAGCAGCAGCGTTCTTGCAGCGGGAGCCACAGTAGCACTCGTAATTCCCCAGTCGTTACGAGACACCAACCCTGGCCTATAGTCCCTGTAATACATGATAAAACGTCAGGCTTAAAAACAAAGATGATAAAGAAATTAAAACTAGCGCCATAATACGCTACATACCGATCAGGCGGCGTCTACTTGCTCAGGGAAGGGGAGAGCCCATTACGCTTACTCAGCTACTAACCGCGGTTACCTATAACAAAACACTTGGTTTACTACGTGCAACATAAGAGAACATCACAAGGGAAATAGGGGCACATACTAGCAATGATCTGTAAATAGGTAGCTTCCAGGGGAGATCCACCATAAAAGGACCTGCGAAATCATAAGCAGCCAATATAACAAGAGTAAACGCCAATACCTGCGACCAAGGCGGAAATCAGGTAAACGGGAAACGGGGCGTGCACTTGACGTCGAGTGTGAACCTAGACAAGTTACCTTTCCTTATATAGGAGTACCCACGTATAATGATTGGCTGGTAATTGCGGAGTGGTTAAGGAAGCAGAGCAGTGCCACTTAAATAGAACGAACAGGAATACCACATCCATCCTGCTACAATCTACCCCTCCTTCTTGCATCGTCGCCCCGACGATGGATCAGAAAGAACTAAGGTTACCAGAGCTAGCTCCAGGGCCTAAAAAGAGCAGAAACTGCATTAGATACAGGACCAGGAGGGTTTGCAGCCACTTGTGCCAATTCCCCCACAGGCCTTGGAAGGTGGTGGACATTGGAATGCTGGCCAGCAGTGGACCGTGTCGTCCTTCGTACTGCCACTTCGTTGGTGTCCGGGTAACTGGTTGACGGGGCAGCCGAAGAGGCAGATGGTGGACCAATCAAAGTAGGAGAAACCACTGAAGGGTCCGGCGCAGTGGGGATAGAGTCAGATTGTGGAAGCAGCAAGCGAGGGGTGGTTTGCGTCACCACAACTGGACTGGCAGATGGCAGAGTACGAGTTACCTGAGGAGCTTCGTGCCCCAGGACCAACAAGTCACTGTCATATGACAACTCATCCTCTGAGGGTGGCGAGTCAATGGAGGGTGGACTACTGGTGGAGGCACAACGGGGGAATTTACTTCGACCACGGCCTTCAAAAGGGTATGATGGACTTGCCTGGCCTTGGTCTGATTGTCTGTGGGTGCAATGGTGTAGACTGATCCACCCTCTCTAGGCGCTTTTAAGACCCGATATACCACAGAGCTCCACAGGTCTTGGATTTTATGACGCCCTCTTACACTGAAATTGCGCAGAAATACCAACTGACCCTCCCTCAGTGGTGCATCGCGAACATGCCGGTCATGATTCTTCTTCCGGCGTTCCGCAGCAGCCTTCAACCGCTCCCTGGCCCCTTCAAAGGCCATCTGCAATCGAGCCTGGTGCTCCTGAATCCATTCATGAACGTCTCCACCAATAGGATCCTGAACTCTGCCCAGCAGGAAATCAACCGGTAGCCTGGGTTCCTGGCCAAACATAAGGAAAAAGGGGGACTCGCCTGTTGCCTGATGGGGAGTGGTGTTATAACAGTAGAGTACCTGAGGCAGGCAGAAAGTCCAGTCTCTCTTCCGGGACACATGGAGAGTACGCAACAAGTTGTGAAGAGTCCTATTAAAACGTTCACATTGGCCATTGCCGACCGGGTGGTACGGGGTTGTGCGAGACTTCTCAATCCCATAAAGGCCACAAAGCTGCTGGATAAGAGAACTCTCAAAGTTGCGGCCCTGGTCCAAGTGTATACGGGCAGGGACACCGAACTTGGAAAACCATTCTGCAACCAAAACCTGAGCCACAGTAGAGGCGCGTTGATCACGGGTGGGAACCGCCAGTGTGTACTTACTGAAAACATCAGTCATAACAAGAACATTTTCCAGTCCATTCTGGGCAGGTTCCAATATGGTGTAATCAATGGCCAGAATTTCGTTAGGCCGTAAAGCCAACAGATGTCCCATGAAACTACGAGCAGTGGGATTGGTATCCTTGGCAACTTAGCACCTCTCACATGCCTGACATCAATGCGCCACCTCAGAAGACATACCTGGCCAGTAACACCGCTGCCGCAGTAGCTCTAATGTTCTCTCCACACCTTGATGGCCATGCTCCTGGTGGACCTGGGTCAGCACCTTTTTCTTTAGGGCACCAGGCAACAGCAGCTGGAACACTGGCTCAGCACCATCAGGGCGGAAAATCTGGCGATACAGAACTCCACTCTTCTCAACCAGGCGATCCCATTGTCGGAGTAATGCCAATGCGGGCCGAGATACCCGTTTCCGTTCCTCATAATTGGGATGCTCCTTCTGTCTCCAAAACACCAAGACTTCCTGGATAACTGGATCAGCCTGCTGGAGAGTGTAAACATCAGAAGGTGTATGACCAGGCAAAACTGTGACGGCAGCTTGGGTTACCTCAACCTTTTCCAACTGCAAAGCTTGCTGTAGGGGTTTGGGGAGCGAAGTGCCAGGGACCATAGCTTCCACCTCCTGTAGGCCTGGGGGATGCTGACGGGAGAGAGCATCCGCGTTCTTATTGCTTCTCCCTGACCGGTATTTTATCTCAAAATCAAAGGACGCGAGCTGGGCCGCCCACCGTTGTTCAGTAGCACGAAGCTTAGCAGATGACAAGTGACTAAGTGGGTTATTGTCAGTATAGACAACACACTTGTGGCCCAACAGGTACTCCCTGAATTTTTCCGTCATGGCCCACTTGAGTGCCAAGAACTCCAATTTCATTGAACTATAGTTCAGCATGTTGCGTTCCGTGGGCCTCGGCTGGCATAGGCTACTGGCCTCACCTTGCCTCCTTGCTCCTGAGAGAGCACTGCCCCTAGGCCACCATGACTCGCATCCACCTCTAAAATAAAGGGTAGGGAGAAGTCAGCATAAGCGAGCACTGGTGCTGTGGTAAGCTTGGTCTTCAGGGCCTCAAAACTTCTATGGCACTCCTCCGTCCATGCCCCAATGACAGCCCTCTCTGCCCTCTTCTTGGACCTTGTGCCTCCCAGCTCTGCCACCAGCCTATGTAGGGGGGCTGCTAACTTGGCAAAACCCTCAACAAAACGACGATAATAGCTGGCGAACCCCAGGAAAGACCTCAGCTCGGAGATCGTAGTGGGAGGCTGCCAGTTAGCTACCACTTCTATTTTACCTGGATCTGTGGAGACACCCTTGTCAGATATCACATGGCCTAGATACCGCACCTCTTGCTGGAAAAATGCACATTTTGTGAGCTTCACCTTCAAACCCTGCTGTTGAAGCCGACCCAGCACCACATCCAGCCTCACCAAATGTTGTTCTACTGTGGAAGAAAAAACCACAATATCATCAAGGTAGAGGAGCAATGATTGGCATTGTTGGTCACCAAATATCTGTTGCATTAATCTCTGGAAGGTGCTGGGGGCGTTACAGAGCCCAAAGGGCATCCGGTTCCACTCAAACAGGCCAAACGGAGTGCAGAATGCAGTTTTGGGCCTGTCTTCCTCGGTGACTGGGACCTGGTTATACCCACTGGCCAGGTCCATGGTGGAAAACCAGCGAGCACCTGCCAGTGCATCCAGGGATTCATCAATACGGGGTAGAGGGAACGCATCTTTCCTTGTCTTACTATTCAATTGCCGGTAGTCTACACACATGCGCAGACTGCCGTCTTTCTTTTTGACTAGAACAATGGGGGAGGCATAGGGGCTGCTACTCTCTCTGATCACCCGTGCTTCTAGCAGTTGATTGATATGCTCTTTAACCACCTCATACTCAGATGGGGGTATACGCCTATAGCTTTGCCTGATGGGAACATCGTCCAAAAGTGGGATATCATGAGCTATCAGGTTAGTGCAACCCAGATCCCCATCATGGGCAGCGAAAACTGAAGTGTACCTCCTAAGAAGGGACCTCACCTGGCTCTGTTCTTCAGCAGGCAGTAGAGACAGATCCATGGCCTCTATCTGGTCCTGCACAGCAGAGGAAACTGATTGGGACGCCACTGTAGCTGTACAAAATGGCACCGCAGTGACTCCTGCTGGCAGGCTGACAACATGAACAGTATCTAATGTGCCTACAATGGTGCGGGGGTACAGCAACACATCAGTGGAACCAACATTAACAATGGGTATGTGGGCTGTGCTTCGTATCACCTGAACTAATGCGGGGGAAGCCAGTAGTCCAGCGGGTAACCCAGAGTCTAAAGGTTCAAACAACACAGTAGTACCGGAATACTGCTCAGCGCATGTCGCCGTTACCAGCTTCATCACACCGCCTGGGATACGGCAAGCCTTCCCACCCCGAACTTTTACCTTACCTGAGGTATCACTAGGGATCTGCACACTATAACTATGACACTGTTGCAATGCCTGCACAACAGACTCTGGGGCCTCAGATACTGCGGGCAAATCGAACAATGCCAAGCCATGCCGTCCAAAGAGCTCTTGGTAGCATTTATGGATCACATTCATCCCCAGAACACCAGGGACCTGAGAGGACAAACCACCGGGGGGATCCTTAACCACCAACACCCCACACTGGGGCATCAACTTACCACAGAGCTCAACATCTAACTCTATGTAGCCAATATAGGGGATGGCCAACCCGTTGGCCGCTCTAAGCTGCAACCAGTGACAGGATTGGAGGCGCTCTTGACCCCACGGCTCAAAGTGCTGGAGGAAGAAGCTCTCTGTGACCGTAGACACCATGGACCCAGTATCTATTAAGCAAGGCACCTTAATTCCACCAAAGACCACATCCAGATGTGGACAAGACGACATCAGCTTAGAAGTACCCCGCAAACCCCTTGAAACAACCCCTGAGCCAGTGGATGCCCCACCTGAACTGTGGCTCTGCAGTCCGGTGGGCACTAGTTTTCCGGAGCCGGAGCTGGATGAGGCTGCCTACCAGAGGATGGGGGAGCATGCAAAGGCGGCTGGGAGCGAGGAGGAACACGTACCCCATCGCACTCCCTAGCAAAATGACCAGGCTGCTGACAGCGTCTACATATTATGGGGCCATTACGAGGTGAACGACTACGCTGATGAGAACTTTGCAAAAGAGCAATGCTCTGCGTAAGCTGATGTAACTGCTCTTGCTGACGTTTCAACAGTTCCCTCATCCCATTCATCTCAGACACCTGGGGTGAATTAACCACACTCTGAGGACCACCCTGGACCCCATATTGAATACCGAATGCTGAAGGAACAGAGTGACTTCGGCCCCTCACACCGCCTGGCAAACCCTCACGTTCCCACCTAATCGCCTCCCCCCTGACTTCAAGTAAAGTAGCAGTGGGCTGTCCTACGCACCATCTGTTTTAGTTCACGACGGAGAGCACTGTCAAAGACATGCTCAACAAACTGGTCCCTCAGTAAATCTTCGGCATTTAGCATATCACTAGGCGCACGCCGTTTCACTTTCTCCATAAGGCTCATCAATGCAAGGGAGAACTCTTGCAGAGTCTCCCCTTCTTGTTGCCTTCTGGAGAAAAAGGCCTCCTGCAAGGCTACATAGGACTCGGAGCACCCATACAGCTCCTGCAACACAGCAATTATCCTAGCTGGGTCCCCTCGTTCCGCGCTAGGGCGATATTTTATCTCATCACGGGCTTCCCCTTCTAAATGATCAAACAGAAAAAATGCTTGGTCAGACGTAGACAAATGCCGCGCCCTCATACAAGCTTCTACCTCCTCAATCCACTCATTTAAACCTATACCAGATCTTCCTCGAAACATGGGGCATTTCCTATCCCGGGGCACGAGAACCAGTCTCTCTGTTACAGGGATAGTAGCAGTGGAAGGGACAGTAGGTGGCGCAAAAGTAGTAGAAGGCACAGCACTAGGGCCAGGTATGGCAAAAGCCCTTTCCTGACGAAGCCTCTCATTATCTGCTTTCAACTGTGCAACTAGATCCCTCAGTTCTTGCAATTCCTCCTCCATAACTACAACCTTATCAATGAAGGGAAACTACAGCTGAGGAGGGGGTAACACAGGACAAATGAGCAACAAGTTGACCAAGAATCTCACCAAGACTTGTTACAGGGCCACAAGAAATCAGCTGCTGCTTTGCCTCTAAGAAAACATTGAACCGGCACCCCTGCACACAGAATAGCATTTACTCAGGGTAACCAACAACAAATTTACAAGAAAGCAAAAAAACACAAAAGAAAAATAGAACACACGTCTCTGCTTTCAGAAAGTATATCCTGCCGGCTACGCCAGATTGTGGCAAGCGGTAGTATTATAGGGCACTAACCCGTGTAAAGGATCCGACCACGCCACCCTGGGAATTTCACCCAAGGAAATATTTACCCAAATCAGTCCCATTAACCAAAAAGGCACTCAGGTCCGTATACTAATAAGCAGGAGACGTGGTTCCATCTATAAATGATCTTTTATTAACAGAGGAAATTAAAGCAATAATAAAAAAGGGCCTTCAGTGACACAATCCACCATAGATCACAGAGGGACAGGGTTAATCCTGAGAGCTGAGGCTTACCGGTGGAGGGGCAGGCTAGCTAGGGAAAGAGAGGTATCCCAAAGAGAAGCCACCCCAAATCACACGTGCCCACACATCCACACACACACACAATGGTGAAGGGTCAACCCAACGATGTACAAGTGAAGACGGCACACAGGAAAGGGGGATACCGCCACCAAAGGAACCAGCCCGCCCCCCCCACTTTAGGCTCTCAGCTGCTGCAAGACAGGGAAAAGGATGCATACAATGAATGGGACAACACGTAACAACCAGCGCACCGAAACTGCAGTTGGCCAAATGCTGAAACAATAAACACTGGTTATCAGCAGCTATAAAAAATAAGGCCTCCTGCCAGTGGTGCAGCACAAAATAAAAGAAAAGAAAACCAGAAAGACTGGCGTAGGCCAAGGGCTGAAACAGTGACACTGGCTCTCAGCCACTGTAGTAAAATGGCCTCCTGCCAGAGATGAAATTAAATACAAAAAAAAGATAACAAAAAAACAAAGGCACACTACACAGAGTAATATCAATTGCCAAGATGGTCAAACAAGCAATTTACAGATTAGCGAGGGGAGGAGATAATTAAAAGGAATAAGCCCCACTCGCAATGCACCCTCACATGCATGCAACTGCACAGACCCACGGGGGTAGCAAGCAACTAACACCACGAAGGACAAAAAAAGGGGTTTCAAACCAACGGTCTGAAACACAAGCAGCTAAAAAAACGAAGCCAGCTTTATGGACGTTAGCTGTAGGCAAAGCAGCAGCGTTCTTGCAGTGGGAGCCACAGTAGCACTCGTAATTCCCCAGTCGTTACGAGACACCAACCACGGCCTATAGTCCCTGTAATACAAAAACGTCAGGCTTAAAAACAATGATAAAGAAATTAAAACTAGCGCCATAATACGCTACGTACCGATCAGGCGGCGTCTACTTGCTCAGGGAAGGGGAGAACCCATTACGCTTACTCGGCTACTAACCGCGGTTACCTATAACAAAACACTCGGTTTACTACGTGCAACATAAGGGAACATCACAAGGGAAATAGGGGCACATACCAGCAATGATCTGTAAATAGGTAGTGTCCAGGGGAGATCCACCATAAAAGGACCTGCGAAGTCATAAGCAGCCAATATAACAAGAGTAAACGATAAACAAAGGAAGCAGAAAAGCGCGAATAAAACTCCAATACCTGCGACCAAGGCGGAAATCAGGTGAACAGGAAACGGGGCGTGCACTTGACATCGAGTGTGAACCTAGACAAGTTACCCTTCCTTATATAGGAGTACCCACGTATAATGATTGGCCGGTAATTACGGCGTGGTTAAGGAAGCGGAACAGTGCCACTTAAATAGAACGAACAGGAATACCACATCCATCCTGCTACACGTGCATTGCTTTGGGGTTTTGTATTCTTCTTGCCTGGGCTTGAAAGAAAATATGAGCAGGTTTTCTTGTGATTTCTATGCAACAAACTGCTGTGACTCAAGTGTTTTCCTTTTTAGTTCAGAATTTTACCTTCAGCCGTACTGATAATATCATACACTCTACAGGCACCTTAAAGGCAAAAGGCATTGCTACCGTTTTAGCAGCTCCAAATTTGGAATTCGTCCATGGGAAGAAAAGCAACTTGTGGTTTCAATCAATATTACCTTTTATAATGTAGTAACGTTAACTCAATACAACCAGGTAGCACATTCACACTGTGACAGTAAGATTCATGATCAGGACCAATTACAGTATGCGCCCGTGGTGATTTTGCAAGCGATTAGCTGAGAATGTTTCTCATTGAATGCTTTTTCTCAGCTCCACCAGCCTTCACGGATTCCCTTTCTGAAACACAGAAGAGATATTTTCTCTGTTAAAGCAACAGTATATTCCATAGAAAGTGGCAGATGCATACAATGAAGAAACACAGATCCAGAAGGATATCAAACAAAATACTATCACACACTATCATATGACAGGGGGAAAATACATTTGGACATAAAGCAATCGTTGCAGGAGATTACAAGACAAATTTCCCAACAAAAGATTTCCCAGTGTTTCTAAAGAATGTTTTGAAACTTGATCCATACTCACAGCAGCCATAAAGCCTGTTGATCCTCTGAATGTCCAGGTCTGACAGATTTCGCCTCTGTCCAATTGGCTGATTTGGGTCGGGTATGGGAGTGATAGTTTCTTGTCCATACTGGGTTGAGAAAGCACTTCTAGACAAATGGAAGCAAAAGGAATTGTTTGTGATGGATTCCATTTCAAATCCATCACTAATTGGTGGAAGTCTCAACGTGAATACGACCCCTGTCCTTACCTTCCATAATGCATGATAGAAGAATAGTCATATGGAGTGTTGAGGTTATTAGTGTCTTGTTTCTGAAAGTTGTAGACCGAGTCTGTAATAGGAAGGAACTGATTAAGAACTCATTGGGTCACTGTGGGAAGCGTAGGTATGCATTTCTGCCTATTTAAAACATAGTGTTGTGATAATTTCATGCTTAGTCAGTACATCTTCCGGTATACGTGTTTGCAAAAGAGCTCGGCTTTATTAAAACAGAGGCCCGGTTGTTAGTAGGAAGGGGATTTCCTCACATGGTGCGACGTATTCCCAGTTGATGCGAACGTATTGATCTCGGTCGCTCCTTGTGTGCTCGTGATAGAAGCCCAGCGCGTGGTTCAGCTCATGCTGAATGATGCCGTTATAAACACAGCCGAATCTGGCCAGAGAAACTACCTGTCTGCCTCCTGTTCTCCCAAGATACGAATAGCAACTGCAGGGAGAGAGAAGATGACCATTTCAGTGTTGCCCAAACGCTCCAGATTCAAAGGCGAGGGGTATTGCACGGCAGTTCGTTCTGCCTTTGGTGACTTGTGAAGAATGAGACGAAGCATTAGCGGACACAGTCAAACAGGACTGCTTTGAGAGCTCACCCGTCTTTGCTCTCAATGCTGATGTAGTCTGACTGACTCTGCCGGGGGACAAAGCGAATGCAAGTTCTTGTGTGGAACGTATTCATGGCGTACTCAATCCTCCACTTTTCAAAGTAGGCTGTAGAAGCAAAAGCATGCATCAGATACATAATCATGGACAGCCCTCCGCACAATATTTACAACCACATCTGGGCTCCAATTTGCTTTCCTGGAAATAGTCTGAGTTACCAAAATGTATCGTTTCTGTCAGTGCTCCGCCTCCTTAGCTGTCGTGCTTTTGTTTTCCCTGTGTTTTTCCTGCCCCGCTCCCCGCCCGGTCTCCGCCCGCCTGATTGCCTGCACACCTGCTTTCCATCCCCTCGTCAGCCTTGCCCTATATGTTCCCTGCTTTTCCCTGTCCGGTTGCTAGTTCGTCACAGTGTTTTTCGCCTGTTTCGTCCCCGCGTTTGCTTTATGCTTCTGTCTGCCTGTTTTCCGTTTCTCGACCCTGCTTGTACCCTGACCTCGTTTTTGCCTGCCTCCTTGCCTCGTTTGCTTGATTGCCTGCCTGTCCGGTTCCCCGACCTTGCCTGCTCCGATTTCCCGATCCTTGCTTTGCCCACGGACTGTCTCCCGGTTTTCGACCCTGCCTGTTTTCGGATTAGCGCTTTGCCTGACGATTCCATTAGAGACGCACGGAACCCGACGCTCCCGTGGTCCGCGCCTGAGTCCCTGCCTGAGCTCCGACAGTACGAACTAGCCACCATGGACTCAGCGGACCTAGCCCAGCTGCGGGCTGCACTGGAGCTGCAGGGCGCGTTGTTGGGGGGGCACCAGTCCCAGCTGGGAGCCATCGGCCGGTCCCTGGAGGGCCTCGCTGCCAGCCTCGCCAGCGTCACGTCCCAGCTGCAACAGCTGCAGCTGAGCCAGGGTAATCGCCTCTCGCCGCCTGCGGCAGCTCCCCCACCAGTTTCACCAGTACCCCCGAGCCGGGAGCCCCGTCTGCCTCCTCCCGAGTCATACGCGGGAGATCCAGGAACCTGTCGGTCGTTCCTCTCCCAGTGCTCTCTGGTTTTCGAACTGCAGCCCTCCACGTTTCCCACGGACCGGGCGAGGATCGCTTACGTCGTTACCCTGCTGACGGGACGTGCCAGGGAGTGGGGCACTGCGGTCTGGGACGCCGGCGTCTCTTTCTGCCAGTCCTTCACAGCCTTTGCTGAGGAGATGAGGAGGGTCTTCGACCGATCCAGACACGGTCGCGAGGCTGCAAGGGAGATGCTCAGGATTCGCCAGGGGCGCCGGTCAGTGTCGGACTTTGCGATAGACTTTCGCACTCTCGCTGCCACCACTGGCTGGAATACTACGGCGCAGTACGACGCCTTTCTTCACGGCCTTTCGGAGTCCATCAAGGACGAGCTGGCTACTCGGGAACTGCCCTCCAGCTTTGACGCCCTGGTGGATCTGGCCATCCGTGTCGACCAGCGCCTGTCGCAGCGGTGCCGGGAGAGAGGAGCCAGTGGATTGCTGAGCCCCTTCAAAGAACTGCCCGCACCGGTTGCGCGTAGCCCCGCCATTCTGCCGCCTACTTCCCCGGAGCCGATGCAAGTAGACCGCACTCGCATGACTCGCCTGTCCCCTGCCGAGCGACAGAGGAGGATTAGCGCCGGAGCCTGCCTGTACTGCGGTCTGCCAGGGCATTTCGTGGCGACCTGCCCTGTTAAAAGCCAGCGCTCACCCGTAGCAGGGGGAGTACAGGTGAGCGTGACCCCTTTAAGCCAGTCCCCTGAGATCCGCCCCCTGTTTTCGGCCACTCTGCTCATCGGGGGTCGTTCCCATGCTGTCTCTGTTTTAATCGATTCGGGGGCTGATGGGAGTTTCATTGATGCCGGCTTGGCGGCCCGATTGCAGCTACCCCGTATCCCGCTGCACTCACCGCTAGAAGCCCACGCCATCACCGGGGCCCCTCTGGTCCGCATCACCCACGCTACCCCCCCCGTGAGCTTCCTCATCTCCGGCAACCATCGCGAAGAGATCGTGTTGCACGTGCTAGACACCCCACAAGCTTCCGTGGTCCTGGGCCATCCCTGGCTAGCTCAGCACAACCCCCACGTTGACTGGCAGGGCAACAAGATTCTGGGTTGGAGCCCGTTCTGCCATTCTCACTGTCTTCGCGATGCTCTGACTCCGATGTCACCTGACGCCGCCGCACCCGAGGAATTCCCGGACCTGTCAGCAGTGCCGCTGGAGTACCTGGACTTGAAGCCAGTCTTCAGTAAGTCCCGCGCCACCTCGCTTCCTCCGCATCGCCCCTACGACTGTGCGATTGATCTCCTGCCCAGCTCCTCACCCCCGAGGGGGCGCCTGTACTCCCTGTCTCCGCCGGAGAGGAAGGCCATGGATCGCTACATCCGGGAGTCCCTAGCCGCCGGGATCATCCGCCCATCCTCCTCGCCTGCCGGGGCGGGGTTTTTCTTCGTCGGTAAGAAGGACGGCTCTCTCCGTCCCTGCATTGATTACCGGGGTCTCAATGCCATCACCGTTAAGAATCGCTACCCCCTACCGCTCCTGTCCGCTGCTTTTGAGTCGTTGCAAGGGGCCACCGTCTTCACCAAACTCGACCTCCGCAACGCTTACCACCTGGTCCGTATCCGTGAGGGAGACGAGTGGAAGACTGCCTTCAACACTCCATCCGGGCACTATGAATATTTGGTCATGCCGTTCGGGTTAATGAATTCCCCCGCTGTGTTTCAGTCTCTGGTAAACGATGTGCTCCGGGACATGCTGAACCGGTTGGTCTTCGTTTACCTAGACGACATACTCATCTTCTCCCGCTCCCTGTCCGAACACGTTCAGCATGTCCGTCGGGTTCTCCAGCGCCTGCTGGAGAATCACCTGTATGTCAAAGCGGAGAAATGCGAATTCCATCGGAAGACCGTCTCCTTCCTGGGATTCGTGATCACAGCGGGAGAGATCCAAATGGACCGGCAGAAAGTGCGAGCAGTAGAGGAGTGGCCTCGCCCCACTTCCCGTCGAGAGCTGCAGCGCTTCCTCGGCTTTGCAAATTTTTACCGCCGCTTCGTTCGGAATTACAGCACGGTAGCGGCTCCCCTCACTGCTTTGACGTCTGTCAATAGGGCTTTTACCTGGTCCCCGGGAGCCGAGGAGGCATTTCGCAACCTGAAGGGCCGCTTCACCTCAGCGCCCATTCTAACCCAGCCCGATCCTGCCCGACAGTTCGTCGTGGAGGTGGACGCCTCGGACGTGGGAGTGGGGGCCGTCCTTTCACAACGCTCCGCTTCCGACAACAAGCTCCGCCCATGTGCTTACTACTCCCACCGTCTTTCACCCTCTGAGCGCAATTACGACATCGGTGACCGGGAGCTACTTGCTGTGAAACTGGCGCTGGAGGAGTGGAGGCATTGGCTGGAGGGGGCGAAGACGCCGTTCCTGGTGTGGACCGATCATAAGAACCTGGAATACATCAGGTCGGCTAAGCGTCTGAACCCCCGACAGGCCCGCTGGTCCCTGCTGTTTTCCCGGTTCGACTTCACTCTGTCCTACCGACCGGGAACCAAGAATGGGAAACCCGATGCTCTGTCTCGCCTGTTCGCGCCAGCAGACGAGATCCAGGAACCCAGCACCATTTTGCCTGCCCGATGCCTGGTCGCAGCGGCGCAATGGGACATCGAGACCATCGTCCACGCCGCTCTCCGGACCGAACCGGGTCCCAGCTCCTGTCCCCCTAATCGCCTCTTCGTTCCCCGTTCAGTCCGATCCCAGGTCCTGCAATGGGGACACTCGTCCAGACTCGCCGGCCATCCCGGCGCCCGACGTACGGCGGTGTTCATCAGTCGGCGGTTCTGGTGGCCCACCATCAAAGAGGACGTCCGCAGCTTTGTTTCTGCCTGCTCGGTCTGCGCCCGAAACAAGACGTCTAACCAGCCGCCTGCTGGTCTGCTGCAACCCCTGCCGGTTCCCCGACGACCCTGGTCCCACATTGCGCTGGATTTCGTCACCGGTCTGCCCCCATCTAATGGTAACACCACCATCCTCACCATCGTCGATCGGTTTTCCAAGTCCGTCCACTTCGTTCCACTCCCCAAGCTCCCCTCTGCCAGAGAAACCGCCCAACTGCTCGTACACCACGTGTTCAGGCTGCACGGGCTGCCCATTGACGTGGTGTCTGATCGGGGTCCCCAGTTCACCTCTCACTTCTGGAGGGCTTTTTGCAGGCTGCTGGGCGCCACGGTCAGTTTGTCGTCCGGTTTCCACCCCCAGTCCAACGGCCAAGCCGAGCGGGCGAACCAGCAACTGGAGACTGTGCTGCGGTGTCTCACCTCCCAAGAGCCATCAGCATGGAGCCAGCAACTGCCATGGGTGGAGTACGCCATCAACTCCCTGCCCTCGTCGTCGTCGGGACTGTCTCCCTTTCAGTGCTGTCTTGGTTACCAGCCCCCCCTGTTCCCAGCCCAGGAGGAGGAGGTCGGCGTCCCCTCAGCAGCGGCGTTTATCCGGCGTTGTCACCGCACCTGGAGGCGTGCGCGGCTCGCCCTGCTGCGAGCCTCAGCCCAGACTAAACGCTTCGCCGACCGCCGCCGCTCCAAAGCCCCCCGCTATCGCCTGGGTCAGCGGGTGTGGCTCTCCACTAGGGACCTTCCCCTCAGGACAGACTCCCGCAAGCTCACTCCTCGCTTCATCGGGCCGTTCCCTATCGCCAAGGTGATCGGTCCCGCGGCGGTCCGCCTCAAGCTACCGCTCTCTCTCCGCCGCATACATCCCACCTTCCATGTCTCCAGGATCAAGCCCGTCGTCCGTAGCCCCCTCTGCCCGGCTCCGCGGGCTCCTCCACCTCCTCGCCTGATCGACGGGACAAAGGCATACACTGTGCGCCGCCTGCTTAAGGTTAGGCGACGGGGGCGCGGACTCCAGTACCTGGTTGACTGGGAGGGCTACGGCCCCGAGGAGAGGTGTTGGGTCCCTGCCAGGGACATCCTGGATCCTGCCCTCATCAGGGACTTCCACCGCCGGCATCCTGGCGCACCCGCTAGGACGCCTGGGGGCGTCCGTAGAGGGGGGGGTACTGTCAGTGCTCCGCCTCCTTAGCTGTCGTGCTTTTGTTTTCCCTGTGTTTTTCCTGCCCCGCTCCCCGCCCGGTCTCCGCCCGCCTGATTGCCTGCACACCTGCTTTCCATCCCCTCGTCAGCCTTGCCCTATATGTTCCCTGCTTTTCCCTGTCCGGTTGCTAGTTCGTCACAGTGTTTTTCGCCTGTTTCGTCCCCGCGTTTGCTTTATGCTTCTGTCTGCCTGTTTTCCGTTTCTCGACCCTGCTTGTACCCTGACCTCGTTTTTGCCTGCCTCCTTGCCTCGTTTGCTTGATTGCCTGCCTGTCCGGTTCCCCGACCTTGCCTGCTCCGATTTCCCGATCCTTGCTTTGCCCACGGACTGTCTCCCGGTTTTCGACCCTGCCTGTTTTCGGATTAGCGCTTTGCCTGACGATTCCATTAGAGACGCACGGAACCCGACGCTCCCGTGGTCCGCGCCTGAGTCCCTGCCTGAGCTCCGACAGTTTCAAAGCACTCCTCATATTTCTAGAGTATCACAAATGATTCATTTTCTTTTACTCTTCCCAAATCAAAGGCAGATTTGCCCTGCACCTACAGAAGTCATCGCTCACTGTGTACGGCACTTCGACAAGTCCGTTTGAGGATTTCCTCCATAGGCACTTTCTATGCCAGCAGTTCAGGGCATTCCTGGTGTTTGATACGATCAGGTCCCCCTCCATCAGCATCTGACTGGATCCTTTGAGGCCGGAGCAGAGAGATTTTCAGCATCATGGGATCGATAGAAGGTACTGAATGATCATTCAGAATTATTGACATTTCGGCCAAACTAGCATTTGCTCTTCCTTCTGCACATTTCAAAGTGATTGTGGGAAGTTTGCACATTATGGAAGCCGTCAAAATATAAATCAAGAGTAATATAAACTTTAGTGAGGATTTCTTTGAACCGTCATCCGTTAACAAAGTGGAAATGAAGCACGAACCATTGTTTGACTCCAGAATCCGGGTTGTGATGTCCAGATCTTCGGGGTCCTCTATCTGGATAACTTTGAAATAGATTTCAAAATTCAGGATGCATAATGACCCTATAGTCTCATTCTGTTTTGATGGAAAATATGCGCATTTGAAATGGAAGTCAGACACAACATTATTTCTCTGAGGATGATGTAGCAACAGAGCAATGGGGACTCACCCTTTCCACTCTCAAGCTTCTGAAATGGAAATGCAGACAGACACACAGTGAATAAGGTTGAACAAGTGCTCGAACGCTTGAGTGATAAGCTCCACTGTGTTTAGAGGACCGTCTCTTACCATGAGAGGATGTGCCTGTGAGAGGCTCAGCAGCAGCGCTAGCACAGTGGAGACGAGTCTGTGGTCCATCTTCTGTCAGCGTACGGAGACACTCAGGATGGTTCCCTCAGGATGACTTGACGTCTGAGATCCGGCAGGCCCAGTCTTTTATACAGATTTCCACAGGTGTGCCAGCAAAGGGATCAAGGTTTGCCGACAATACTCCACACCCAAAATAAGCCTTTAAGACAGAGACCGCTAAATTTGTGATCAGCAATTCAATGAAAAGTGGAGGCATTACAGGCCATTGTTTTTAAAGTGCTCATCTTGGCTAATCGGTGCAAACCAACCATCTCCTACAAAACACACAGATTTTGCGTACAAAAGGTTTTGAACGCGATCTTCAAGTAGGATTCTTCAACACATAATTTTTAAACAACCTTCAATCACTGCTTTGTGTTTGAATAACTGAAAATTTCCAGAGTGGAGATAGGAGCTGATGGAATGAAGTCTCAGTTCACACATTTCTCAATTCTCAGTCCTCAGTTTGCATGTAATTTTGCAGGAACTCCCTTGACTCGCTATACGCGCTGTTTTAAATTCCGAATATGACAAACAACGAGCCCGATCGTCTGCACCTCTGTACACGATTCACTTTAATTCAGTCACACCACATGTACTCAGAACGTTACACTGTCATTGCCAGGAACATCTGGGACGGTCATTATTATATGAAACAAGGTAAATCAACTCACCATTTTCTTTCATTTTTATTAGGTGTACGTGTTAATAACAATCATTTTTCCTTATAAGACGCTGATGTTACTGGATGAAATTGAGATGTAGTGGACGTTTTCTGGGAATTTCTCTCAAGGGGCAACATTTTAGCTTCCAGTCCATTTATAACCTATATGCTTTTGGAAACAGGTACATGGAAATCATTTGTTGCAACTATGTAAATAGGCAAGACTATATGCTACAGTCCAGTCAATTCATGCAGGGAGTCATTTTGCACGTAGCTCATAGTAATCACTTTGATAACATTTGTCATCAATATTGTGCTTTACCCAGGATTTCTTTGCTAAGATATACCTGATAGTTAGTATGGAAGACATGAATTACTGTGTCAGCTTGCAAACTAATGTTGGGTATCTAATGACCAAGCTTGCTAAACATTCTTTTCTTTGTTTTCATGTAAGATTTTTTTTTTTTTTTAACATATTCATGAGAACATTGCTGTTAAATGTAGGCACAAAAAGCGAGAATAATGATTGAGTAGATATTTTCCTCTGGGCAAGTTAAAACTTGGTACAATCTCTCCTGAGGAGATTTTGCTCAGCTGGCTAACATTAGCTGGCTAGCTGCCACTTTAAAACGAAAAACATTAACAAAATCATTTAGCCATCTTGCCATGTGACTATTGAAACAAAAACAAATCCTATATATACAGGTTAATTCATCAAAATTAAGATGAAAATGCTTTAGGTAGAATGCAGTGTCACATTAGTGAGATCCCCTAACTGTATCCCTCAATGGCTTCCGGGTGCTACAGCTGGTCAAGTGGGAGAGTGAGTGCGTAGACTCACGAAATGAGTGAAATAACAGGAAAATGACATGGGAAAAATCATTGACTTTAATGATAAATTTATGCAAACAGAAATATTACAATACACAATGTATTGAACATACATTAAAATAATGCTTTCATATTAATGTATGTTTATGTTGCCTTTTTAATATCAATAAAAATCTATACTCCTTCTTCAGGTTGCAGTTGTGTGTAAGACAACAGCAGAGATAAATTGCTTTTTCAACCACTTCAAATGAATGCAGAATTCAAACCGTTGGTTTTACACTACAAGCTACTGTGACATCACAGTATATAGACAACGGTCACTGGTCTTTCAATGCTTCAGCGGGCCCAATAAAGGGGAGTGATAAGAAGGGGATTGAGGAGGATAAGTGGACAGGGGGAAGTAAATGGGTGGGAGGAGGGGAGTGAAAAGAAGTTTATAAAGACCAGTAGAATATGGAAGGAAAATGGAGCTTAAAACGGTGCAGCTCCACATCCAAAAATTAAAGTGCACTCTCGAAACCCATTTCTTTAGAAGGATTCTCATAACCTTTCATAACTGTGATGATAATTTGAATTGGTAGCAGATTATTTATACTGCCTGTAAGCCATTATGACATCATCATGTTTGAGCTCACAGTCAAAAGATAATTCCTACCAGCCTTTGATGGGTTCAAAGGCTTTCTGCCATTCCTGGGCGCTCTCCGGAATATTTACTCACTTGCCCTCAGAAGCTCCCCTCAAAATGGGACAACGACAAGGAAAGCGGAAGGAGAGGGATGATGTTAAGAGGGGACAGGCAGAGGGAGGAGTAGGAGACGGGGAGTGAGAAATAGAGGGAGAGGATGAGTGAGAAGGAGACCTTTGACTTTTATAACCCCTCTTCATGTAATAAACCTATGCAGGACAAAGCTTTCTCCCGCCATCAAAAACTAGAGGTTAGTGGAGAGATGTATCAGTTATATCTTACAGAACTTATTATCGCAAAGAGGAGAAGAGAGAAGATGGAAGGGCAGAGTGAGGAGAAAGTGAGGGGGGAGTGAAAGAGTGACATACAGAGAGAGAGAGAGAGAGAGAGAGAGAGGAGTAGAAGGGGAGTGACACATCTATACCTCTAACATGTTGTTTTAAGAATAGTTCAGTCTTTTTTCATATCAGCTCAAATGATGTTTCATGTGACTGTTATTTCTTCTTTTTTTATGAAGAGACCCTATTGCTTGGAGCTTTACACAAATGGTAGGATAGGTTGTGCCGTGTGTTTTTCTTTTCCTCTCATGTCATTCCCTCATTCTTCTTGTCATTGGTTTACTTCTTTCTTATATCTTTCTTTGTTTATAATGACGTGCATTGCTTTGGGGTTTTGTATTCTTCTTGCCTGGGCTTGAAAGAAAATATGAGCAGGTTTTCTTGTGATTTCTATGCAACAAACTGCTGTGACTCAAGTGTTTTCCTTTTTAGTTCAGAATTTTACCTTCAGCCGTACTGATAATATCATACACTCTACAGGCACCTTAAAGGCAAAAGGCATTGCTACCGTTTTAGCAGCTCCAAATTTGGAATTCGTCCATGGGAAGAAAAGCAACTTGTGGTTTCAATCAATATTACCTTTTATAATGTAGTAACGTTAAGTCAATACAACCAGGTAGCACATTCACACTGTGACAGTAAGATTCATGATCAGGACCAATTACAGTATGCGCCCGTGGTGATTTTGCAAGCGATTAGCTGAGAATGTTTCTCATTGAATGCTTTTTCTCAGCTCCACCAGCCTTCACGGATTCCCTTTCTGAAACACAGAAGAGATATTTTCTCTGTTAAAGCAACAGTATATTCCATAGAAAGTGGCAGATGCATACAATGAAGAAACACAGATCCAGAAGGATATCAAACAAAATACTATCACACACTATCATATGACAGGGGGAAAATACATTTGGACATAAAGCAATCGTTGCAGGAGATTACAAGACAAATTTCCCAACAAAAGATTTCCCAGTGTTTCTAAAGAATGTTTTGAAACTTGATCCATACTCACAGCAGCCATAAAGCCTGTTGATCCTCTGAATGTCCAGGTCTGACAGATTTCGCCTCTGTCCAATTGGCTGATTTGGGTCGGGTATGGGAGTGATAGTTTCTTGTCCATACTGGGTTGAGAAAGCACTTCTAGACAAATGGAAGCAAAAGGAATTGTTTGTGATGGATTCCATTTCAAATCCATCACTAATTGGTGGAAGTCTCAACGTGAATACGACCCCTGTCCTTACCTTCCATAATGCATGATAGAAGAATAGTCATATGGAGTGTTGAGGTTATTAGTGTCCTGTTTCTGAAAGTTGTAGACCGAGTCTGTAATAGGAAGGAACTGATTAAGAACTCATTGGGTCACTGTGGGAAGCGTAGGTATGCATTTCTGCCTATTTAAAACATAGTGTTGTGATAATTTCATGCTTAGTCAGTACATCTTCCGGTATACGTGTTTGCAAAAGAGCTCGGCTTTATTAAAACAGAGGCCCGGTTGTTAGTAGGAAGGGGATTTCCTCACATGGTGCGACGTATTCCCAGTTGATGCGAACGTATTGATCTCGGTCGCTCCTTGTGTGCTCGTGATAGAAGCCCAGCGCGTGGTTCAGCTCATGCTGAATGATGCCGTTATAAACACAGCCGAATCTGGCCAGAGAAACTACCTGTCTGCCTCCTGTTCTCCCAAGATACGAATAGCAACTGCAGGGAGAGAGAAGATGACCATTTCAGTGTTGCCCAAACGCTCCAGATTCAAAGGCGAGGGGTATTGCACGGCAGTTCGTTCTGCCTTTGGTGACTTGTGAAGAATGAGACGAAGCATTAGCGGACACAGTCAAACAGGACTGCTTTGAGAGCTCACCCGTCTTTGCTCTCAATGCTGATGTAGTCTGACTGACTCTGCCGGGGGACAAAGCGAATGCAAGTTCTTGTGTGGAACGTATTCATGGCGTACTCAATCCTCCACTTTTCAAAGTAGGCTGTAGAAGCAAAAGCATGCATCAGATACATAATCATGGACAGCCCTCCGCACAATATTTACAACCACATCTGGGCTCCAATTTGCTTTCCTGGAAATAGTCTGAGTTACCAAAATGTATCGTTTCAAAGCACTCCTCATATTTCTAGAGTATCACAAATGATTCATTTTCTTTTACTCTTCCCAAATCAAAGGCAGATTTGCCCTGCACCTACAGAAGTCATCGCTCACTGTGTACGGCACTTCGACAAGTCCGTTTGAGGATTTCCTCCATAGGCACTTTCTATGCCAGCAGTTCAGGGCATTCCTGGTGTTTGATACGATCAGGTCCCCCTCCATCAGCATCTGACTGGATCCTTTGAGGCCGGAGCAGAGAGATTTTCAGCATCATGGGATCGATAGAAGGTACTGAATGATCATTCAGAATTATTGACATTTCGGCCAAACTAGCATTTGCTCTTCCTTCTGCACATTTCAAAGTGATTGTGGGAAGTTTGCACATTATGGAAGCCGTCAAAATATAAATCAAGAGTAATATAAACTTTAGTGAGGATTTCTTTGAACCGTCATCCGTTAACACAGTGGAAATGAAGCACGAACCATTGTTTGACTCCAGAATCCGGGTTGTGATGTCCAGATCTTCGGGGTCCTCTATCTGGATAACTTTGAAATAGATTTCAAAATTCAGGATGCATAATGACCCTATAGTCTCATTCTGTTTTGATGGAAAATATGCGCATTTGAAATGGAAGTCAGACACAACATTATTTCTCTGAGGATGATGTAGCAACAGAGCAATGGGGACTCACCCTCTCCACTCTCAAGCTTCTGAAATGGAAATGCAGACAGACACACAGTGAATAAGGTTGAACAAGTGCTCGAACGCTTGAGTGATAAGCTCCACTGTGTTTAGAGGACCGTCTCTTACCATGAGAGGATGTGCCTGTGAGAGGCTCAGCAGCAGCGCTAGCACAGTGGAGACGAGTCTGTGGTCCATCTTCTGTCAGCGTACGGAGACACTCAGGATGGTTCCCTCAGGATGACTTGACGTCTGAGATCCGGCAGGCCCAGTCTTTTATACAGATTTCCACAGGTGTGCCAGCAAAGGGATCAAGGTTTGCCGACAATACTCCACACCCAAAATAAGCCTTTAAGACAGAGACCGCTAAATTTGTGATCAGCAATTCAATGAAAAGTGGAGGCATTACAGGCCATTGTTTTTAAAGTGCTCATCTTGGCTAATCGGTGCAAACCAACCATCTCCTACAAAACACACAGATTTTGCGTACAAAAGGTTTTGAACGCGATCTTCAAGTAGGATTCTTCAACACATAATTTTTAAACAACCTTCAATCACTGCTTTGTGTTTGAATAACTGAAAATTTCCAGAGTGGAGATAGGAGCTGATGGAATGAAGTCTCAGTTCACACATTTCTCAATTCTCAGTCCTCAGTTTGCATGTAATTTTGCAGGAACTCCCTTGACTCGCTATACGCGCTGTTTTAAATTCCGAATATGACAAACAACGAGCCCGATCGTCTGCACCTCTGTACACGATTCACTTTAATTCAGTCACACCACATGTACTCAGAACGTTACACTGTCATTGCCAGGAACATCTGGGACGGTCATTATTATATGAAACAAGGTAAATCAACTCACCATTTTCTTTCATTTTTATTAGGTGTACGTGTTAATAACAATCATTTTTCCTTATAAGACGCTGATGTTACTGGATGAAATTGAGATGTAGTGGACGTTTTCTGGGAATTTCTCTCAAGGGGCAACATTTTAGCTTCCAGTCCATTTATAACCTATATGCTTTTGGAAACAGGTACATGGAAATCATTTGTTGCAACTATGTAAATAGGCAAGACTATATGCTACAGTCCAGTCAATTCATGCAGGGAGTCATTTTGCACGTAGCTCATAGTAATCACTTTGATAACATTTGTCATCAATATTGTGCTTTACCCAGGATTTCTTTGCTAAGATATACCTGATAGTTAGTATGGAAGACATGAATTACTGTGTCAGCTTGCAAACTAATGTTGGGTATCTAATGACCAAGCTCGCTAAACATTCTTTTCTTTGTTTTCATGTAAGATTTTTTTTTTTTTTAACATATTCATGAGAACATTGCTGTTAAATGTAGGCACAAAAAGCGAGAATAATGATTGAGTAGATATTTCCCTCTGGGCAAGTTAAAACTTGGTACAATCTCTCCTGAGGAGATTTTGCTCAGCTGGCTAACATTAGCTGGCTAGCTGCCACTTTAAAACGAAAAACATTAACAAAATCATTTAGCCATCTTGCCATGTGACTATTGAAACAAAAACAAATCCTATATATACAGGTTAATTCATCAAAATTAAGATGAAAATGCTTTAGGTAGAATGCAGTGTCACATTAGTGAGATCCCCTAACTGTATCCCTCAATGGCTTCCGGGTGCTACAGCTGGTCAAGTGGGAGAGTGAGTGCGTAGACTCACGAAATGAGTGAAATAACAGGAAAATGACATGGGAAAAATCATTGACTTTAATGATAAATTTATGCAAACAGAAATATTACAATACACAATGTATTGAACATACATTAAAATAATGCTTTCATATTAATGTATGTTTATGTTGCCTTTTTAATATCAATAAAAATCTATACTCCTTCTTCAGGTTGCAGTTGTGTGTAAGACAACAGCAGAGATAAATTGCTTTTTCAACCACTTCAAATGAATGCAGAATTCAAACCGTTGGTTTTACACTACAAGCTACTGTGACATCACAGTATATAGACAACGGTCACTGGTCTTTCAATGCTTCAGCGGGCCCAATAAAGGGGAGTGATAAGAAGGGGATTGAGGAGGATAAGTGGACAGGGGGAAGTAAATGGGTGGGAGGAGGGGAGTGAAAAGAAGTTTATGAAGACCAGTAGAATATGGAAGGAAAATGGAGCTTAAAACGGTGCAGCTCCACATCCAAAAATTAAAGTGCACTCTCGAAACCCATTTCTTTAGAAGGATTCTCATAACCTTTCATAACTGTGATGATAATTTGAATTGGTAGCAGATTATTTATACTGCCTGTAAACCATTATGACATCATCATGTTTGAGCTCACAGTCAAAAGATAATTCCTACCAGCCTTTGATGGGTTCAAAGGCTTTCTGCCATTCCTGGGCGCTCTCCGGAATATTTACTCACTTGCCCTCAGAAGCTCCCCTCAAAATGGGACAACGACAAGGAAAGCGGAAGGAGAGGGATGATGTTAAGAGGGGACAGGCAGAGGGAGGAGTAGGAGACGGGGAGTGAGAAATAGAGGGAGAGGATGAGTGAGAAGGAGACCTTTGACTTTTATAACCCCTCTTCATGTAATAAACCTATGCAGGACAAAGCTTTCTCCCGCCATCAAAAACTAGAGGTTAGTGGAGAGATGTATCAGTTATATCTTACAGAACTTATTATCGCAAAGAGGAGAAGAGAGAAGATGGAAGGGCAGAGTGAGGAGAAAGTGAGGGGGGAGTGAAAGAGTGACATACAGAGAGAGAGAGAGAGAGAGAGGAGTAGAAGGGGAGTGACACATCTATACCTCTAACATGTTGTTTTAAGAATAGTTCAGTCTTTTTTCATATCAGCTCAAATGATGTTTCATGTGACTGTTATTTCTTCTTTTTTTATGAAGAGACCCTATTGCTTGGAGCTTTACACAAATGGTAGGATAGGTTGTGCCGTGTGTTTTTCTTTTTCTCTCATGTCATTCCCTCATTCTTCTTGTCATTGGTTTACTTCTTTCTTATATCTTTCTTTGTTTATAATGACGTGCATTGCTTTGGGGTTTTGTATTCTTCTTGCCTGGGCTTGAAAGAAAATATGAGCAGGTTTTCTTGTGATTTCTATGCAACAAACTGCTGTGACTCAAGTGTTTTCCTTTTTAGTTCAGAATTTTACCTTCAGCCGTACTGATAATATCATACACTCTACAGGCACCTTAAAGGCAAAAGGCATTGCTACCGTTTTAGCAGCTCCAAATTTGGAATTCGTCCATGGGAAGAAAAGCAACTTGTGGTTTCAATCAATATTACCTTTTATAATGTAGTAACGTTAAGTCAATACAACCAGGTAGCACATTCACACTGTGACAGTAAGATTCATGATCAGGACCAATTACAGTATGCGCCCGTGGTGATTTTGCAAGCGATTAGCTGAGAATGTTTCTCATTGAATGCTTTTTCTCAGCTCCACCAGCCTTCACGGATTCCCTTTCTGAAACACAGAAGAGATATTTTCTCTGTTAAAGCAACAGTATATTCCATAGAAAGTGGCAGATGCATACAATGAAGAAACACAGATCCAGAAGGATATCAAACAAAATACTATCACACACTATCATATGACAGGGGGAAAATACATTTGGACATAAAGCAATCGTTGCAGGAGATTACAAGACAAATTTCCCAACAAAAGATTTCCCAGTGTTTCTAAAGAATGTTTTGAAACTTGATCCATACTCACAGCAGCCATAAAGCCTGTTGATCCTCTGAATGTCCAGGTCTGACAGATTTCGCCTCTGTCCAATTGGCTGATTTGGGTCGGGTATGGGAGTGATAGTTTCTTGTCCATACTGGGTTGAGAAAGCACTTCTAGACAAATGGAAGCAAAAGGAATTGTTTGTGATGGATTCCATTTCAAATCCATCACTAATTGGTGGAAGTCTCAACGTGAATACGACCCCTGTCCTTACCTTCCATAATGCATGATAGAAGAATAGTCATATGGAGTGTTGAGGTTATTAGTGTCCTGTTTCTGAAAGTTGTAGACCGAGTCTGTAATAGGAAGGAACTGATTAAGAACTCATTGGGTCACTGTGGGAAGCGTAGGTATGCATTTCTGCCTATTTAAAACATAGTGTTGTGATAATTTCATGCTTAGTCAGTACATCTTCCGGTATACGTGTTTGCAAAAGAGCTCGGCTTTATTAAAACAGAGGCCCGGTTGTTAGTAGGAAGGGGATTTCCTCACATGGTGCGACGTATTCCCAGTTGATGCGAACGTATTGATCTCGGTCGCTCCTTGTGTGCTCGTGATAGAAGCCCAGCGCGTGGTTCAGCTCATGCTGAATGATGCCGTTATAAACACAGCCGAATCTGGCCAGAGAAACTACCTGTCTGCCTCCTGTTCTCCCAAGATACGAATAGCAACTGCAGGGAGAGAGAAGATGACCATTTCAGTGTTGCCCAAACGCTCCAGATTCAAAGGCGAGGGGTATTGCACGGCAGTTCGTTCTGCCTTTGGTGACTTGTGAAGAATGAGACGAAGCATTAGCGGACACAGTCAAACAGGACTGCTTTGAGAGCTCACCCGTCTTTGCTCTCAATGCTGATGTAGTCTGACTGACTCTGCCGGGGGACAAAGCGAATGCAAGTTCTTGTGTGGAACGTATTCATGGCGTACTCAATCCTCCACTTTTCAAAGTAGGCTGTAGAAGCAAAAGCATGCATCAGATACATAATCATGGACAGCCCTCCGAGACTGAGAAGAACCTTCTAAACATGCATTCTGATATTTTATGGAGAATTCAATCTTTTTTCATTTTAGTTGTGTCTTGATTCATCCAATGACTCTACTTCTCCTCATGTTTTGTTGCTGCATGCATTTACCATAAATTGGAGCATATTTTGTGTATATTTTTTTCTCATCAGTTTCTCTCACTTTAAATGTCAAATCATTTTAATAATATGACATGGAACAGCCAGCAGATTATTTTCAGTGCTAACGTTATATAGGATTTTACCTTTCAGCCAGCTGTCAGACAAGTGTTGAAACACACTGGCAAAAAGTTGCTTGACTAGATTTTATTTTTTGCATTATATTCTGAACACTTTAAATATCAATGTACTGTAATGTAAAAGCCTCCTCATTTCCTCATTTCATTTTGATCACTTAGATATTTGCCTTTTTAGGCTACTGTGATGGATGATGACCTAAACCCAGGCTGTCCGAATAAATGGAAAGGAGAGGCTGTTACAGTCAATAAATAATCAATAATTTATTATTGTTCAATTTCATGGATGTTTGTGTTCGCTCAGTCTTTAGTTAAAAACAAGCAAGGCAATGTACATTTATAAATAACAAGGAGAACACGCTAAACCAACAGGTGGCACACTGACAAAGATGCCAAAACCAAGAATTCCCTCACTGAGAGCCTGTGCCCACTTAACTGAAGCACAGTTGAACCCTGAGCTAAGCAGTATTAAAAAAAACTCATAGTGACGGATTATATTATATGTGTACACACAATGGTTAAGAGCTATCAAGCATCACGCTACACTGCACAGAAAGCACACGGGAGGTGCAACCCACACTCTTGCCACTAGGGCATGTCCACACAATACTGCTATGTAAACTTCGGCCAACAGGATCAGTTACAGTCAGGCCACAGATCACAGAGATAGGGGCAGCAAAGGGGCAAGGGAACAAAATAAATCAATAAAGAAAAAAAAATAATCATTCAGAAAAAAAGAAACAATCAAAAAACACAGAGCAAAAGTACACCACTCTCAACTACTACAAAAGAGGAAGAGTAGCAAAGGCAGAGGGGAAAGTAGAACCGAGGAGGAAGGACTAGATACGCAGCAGCTGCACATGGGCGCGCTGCTGATACGACACGGGCGGACCCGTGACGGCAAGGAAAGCAGAAAGGGGAGGAAGGGGACAAACTAAGTAGGGGACTATACTCCGCAGCCAGTAGGCCCAACCAACCCACACGGCAAGGCTACTCTGCGCACACAATAGTTAGGAGATGCCAGGCATCATGATAAGTGAAATACACTACACAAGAGCACACTGAATTATGCAAATCACACTCTTGCCACTAGGGCGTGTCCACACAACACTGCAATACAGATTTTGGCCCTATGGATAAGTTACAGGCTCAGCTGCCGACCATAGAAAGAGGAAAGGGGGGGTGAATGAATAACTCAATCAAAAATAAAACGAAAACACTTATTCACGAGAAACAAAGAACACAGAGAACACGTAACAAAAAGTACACTGCTCCCGGCTGCTACGAACGCCGCGGGCCGACTGGGCCCGTGGAGATGGGGTAGGAGCAAAGGCAAGGGGGAGAGTAGAACCAAGGAGGGAGGGTCAGATACGCAGCAGCCGCACACAGGCGAGCCGCTGATACGACACGGGCGAACCCATGACGGCAGGGACAGCTAAGAAAGGGGAGGAAGTAGGGCAAACTAATGAGGGGGCTATACTCTGCAGCCGGTAGACTCATCCAAACAAACACTGACGCTACTCGACCGGCATTGATTAGACTACGCTAACTACTGCATACACAGTCTCAGTCAATGCAACACATACACACACCAAATACACTCACACACATGATACGAAAGAAAAAAAACACAAGACTGTAGAACATAAGCCTGGCTGTGACGCTAAACCAAAACAACAATAAAAAGAAGACGGGGAAAAAAAGTGATCAAATCCAGGTCCACAGTCACAACAAAATCTGTCGCGGAAAAGAGCAGATCTTAGTATCTCAACAGCCTGGATGCCTATACCCGTATAGATCACAATGATAGACAACAGGAGATGTACAGATATATGAGGCTACCATGCCTACCATTACTCTTGGGGGTAAACGCTACTGGTGACCCAGGGAAGAGAGAGAAGCCCGGAGCTCTCGGTGCACTACGGTACAACAGGTGAATGTTATTACCAAGTGGCGAGCGATGACATTAAAACTCACAAGTGTAGTGAATTGGGAACAAGATGAAAGCAGTTACCTCACACACTCGGCTGGAATAAACCTCACAAGCTTCCATGGACAAACGGCACAGCTACCCGCAACAAACAGCTTTTTTTCAGGGACGACCGCGTGAGTTTTCAAACAATCCCAAGGCACTTCTAAATACTAAATGGCTCCAGACGCTCTCGCTCTCGCGCTCGCTACCTGCTGCTCCTCACCTGTTGCTCGTTCCCCGAACGCCAGACGCAAGACGCCAATCGGTTAGGACCCAGCCAGAACCCAAACCCGGAGTACTCGCCGACACTACTTTTCGACACCCTCGCAAAAACTACGTAAGTAGCCTCTAGTTACGTACGATGGCTTCTCGCAGCTCTGTTTCTCCAATCCTTAGCTCTCCTCCCTCTCGCTGTCTCCCCTGCTCTGTGTGCAACATGTTTAGTTATTCCTTCTCCGCCATTACTACCAACTTCACCTGTGTTAAATGCGAGCTTAACGCTAGGTTGACGGAGAAGGTAGCAGAATTAGAAGCACGCATCCGCACCTTATACGAGATTAAAGCAAGTGAAAAGTTTATCGAATCCTTTTCAGTACCGGATGCGTCAATTAGCCTTTCCCCTAGTTTAACCCCGACAGAGCCTTTGCAGCAAGGCGAGTGGGTTACGGTTCGGGAAAATAGACGCAAGCGCAAGCCCCCGGTGCACCACCAACCCTCGCTTCACGTTTCCAACAGGTTCTCCCCCCTCAGTAACACACCTGCTGAGAAACCTGTTAAAAGAGCCCTGATTATTGGCGATTCTATTCTTAGAAACGTGAACGTAGAGACACCAACGACCATAGTCAATTCCTGGAGCCAGAGCTTCCGACATTGAAGCCAATTTGAAAGTGCTGGCTAACGTCGGCGCTAACGATGTTCGCATGAGGCAATCGGAAGTAACAAAGTTAACTATTAAATCGGTGTGCTGGATTGCCAAACAAATGTCGGATTCAGTAATTTTCTCTGGCCCCATCCCCATGCGGCGCGGTGACGAGATCTATAGCAGATTAACGTCACTTAATCGTTGGTTGTCTGAATGGTGCCCCTCTAACAACGTGGGTTTTATAGATAATTAGCACAAGTTTTGGGGGAGGCCTGGTCTTTTAAAACGAGATGGCATCCACCCCTCGAGGGAGGGTGCAGCTATCATCTCTAGTAACATGGATCATAGTCTGAATTCCACTAAACCTTGATTTATCAGGGCCAAGGCCAGGCAGCAGACTTTCTGTCCTACACAGATGTCTGCTTTTTCCCTGGAACCACCACTTAAAAATCCCATAGAGACAGTGTCTGTTCCACGACCCTCCGTCCCAGACTTCTTAAAAACATCCAGTAGGGGCATTTGTGCTGATAATTTGATAAAAATTAAGTCTGACAAACCTGAAAGTACTACCTGTAGACAAATGGTCCTTAAGATTGGGTTAATAAATATCAGATCGCTACAACCTAAAGCTTTATTAATAAACGAATTGATTACTGATCACCAATTTGATATCTTATGCCTGACTGAAACATGGCTTAAACCTAATGACTTTGTTGCTCTCAACGAATCAACTCCCCCCAGTTATTGTAATCACCAGGTCCCTCGACCTACTGGTAGAGGTGGCAGCGTTGCTGCTGTACACAGCTCCAAACTCTGTGCCACCGTTAAACCTGGCTATAACTTCCATTCATTTGAACTATTAGTACTTAGCTTTGCACATCCTGACAAGACTGCATTTCAGCTATTTACTCTTGTTATAGTTTACAGGCCACCTGGCCCTTACAGTGTTTTCTTATCGGAATTTGCCAATTTTCTATCTGACCTGGTTGTCAATATAGAAAAAGCTGTAATAGTAGGCGACTTTAATATCCATATGGATAATGAACATGACCCGTTCAGAACAGCATTTTTGTCCATCATCGAATCCATTGGACTCTATCAAGCTGTGGACAAACCCACACATTACCGCAACCATACTCTTGATTTGGTCCTCACATATGGAACAGACATTAACCAGGTGGAAATCATGCCACACAATCCTGTGTTATCCGACCACTATCTCATCTCTTTCAATTTACCACTAACGTGCTTCACATACTCGGAGCCTAGATTTTCTTCCAGGTGCACGTTTTGCTCTCTTACAGCAAATGCCTTTATCGACGAGCTCCCTACATCATACTACCTGCACAACAAAATCTTCTCTAGTTTATGTTCAAACCCCAGCTCAACTGAAATTAATCTACTCGCGGACAGAATGGACTCTACTTTGCGTAAAACTCTAGATGCCGTTGCTCCCCTCAAAAGGAAGAAAATCACAGACAAGAAGCTAGCACCTTGGTATAACGACCATACTCGTGCTCTCAAACAAGCTACACGAAAACTCGAAAGAAAATGGCGCTCCACCAAATTACAGGTTTTTCTCCTGGCGTGGAAGGAAAGTCTCCTAAATTACAAGCATGCCCTCACAGCTACCAGATCCAAATATTTCTCTACTCTTATTGAGAGAAACAATGACAATCCTAGGTACCTGTTTAGCACTATCGCCAGATTAACCAAGAGTCCTGCATCAGTTAACCCTACCGTACCAGCAATTTATAGGAGCAATGACTTCATGAACTTCTTTGATAGTAAAATCTTAAAGATAAGAGACACAATACAAAAATTCTCATCAACTTCCGGTTCCTGCCTGGCCAGTCCCATTCCAGATTATGTAGGCATGTCTATTAGGCCCGCCTCGCGCTTTGACTCTTTTATACCCATTGAATTTAGCGACTTTTCTTCTCTTCTCAATTCATCTAATAACTCTACCAGCCAACTTGACCCCATACCAACTGGCTTCCTAAAACAGCTATTGCCTGCAATTGGCACACCACTATTAAATCTTATCAATGCCTCTCTTATGTCTGGACACGTACCTCAGCCCTTCAAAGTAGCAGTTATCAAGCCTATTCTGAAAAAGCCTAATCTTGATCCCAATGACCTGTCAAACTATAGGCCCATCTCGAACCTTCCATTCCTCTTGAAAATTCTGGAAAAAGCAGTATCAAAGCAACTCTGTGCCTTTTTACACTCTAACAACATTTTGGAAGTTTTCCAGTCCGGATTTAGACCTCACCACAGTACGGAAACCGCTCTCCTGAAAGTGCTCAACGACCTTCTACTCTCCTGTGACAATGGCTGTATCTCTCTTCTTGTGCTACTAGACCTAAGTGCAGCCTTTGATACCATCGATCATTGTATCCTCCTTGACCGCCTCGAAAACCTGGTTGGCATAAGTGGACAGGCCCTATCTTGGTTTAGGTCTTATCTATCAGAACGATATCAGTTTGTCTCCATCAACAACGAATCCTCCGCCCGTTCCAGAGTAAGATATGGTATACCTCAAGGATCTGTGCTTGGACCTCTGCTCTTCTCGTTATACATGTTGCCTCTTGGCGATATCATCCGTAAACATGACATTAATTTCCACTGTTACGCGGATGATACTCAGTTATACATATCAGTCAAACCCGATGTCCCTCTGAATATTTCAAACATGGAGGCCTGCCTAACAGATGTAAAGAATTGGATGGCCCGAAACTTTCTCCTCCTTAACCCGGACAAAACCAAAATATTGGTCATAGGCTAAAATTCAGTCAGGAGCAAACTCACTCATTTTACACTGGACCTTGATGGTGTCTCCCTTGCCCCGAGTGCAGCCATCAAAGACCTTGGTGTTGTTATTGATCCCGAGCTCTCCTTTGAAACTCACATAACTAACACCTCTAGGACTGCCTTCTTCCATCTGAGAAATATTGCTAAAATCAGGAAAATCGTATTAATTAACAACGCTGAAAAACTAATCCATGCCTTTGTAACATCCAGATTAGACTACTGTAATGCCCTCTTGTCAGGATGTGCAAACGTCTCATTAAAACCCCTTCAGCTGGTGCAAAATGCAGCTGCTCGAATCTTAACTAAAACTAAACGCTTTGAGCACATCACCCCAGTTCTGGCCTCTCTCCATTGGCTACCTATTAAATACCGGATCATTTTTAAAATACTCTTACTCACATTTAAGGCTTTAAATGGGCTTGCCCCCCCCTATCTTAAGGACCTTCTTCATCCATATCTTCCGCAGAGAGCCCTTCGCTCCCAAAATGCCGGGCTTCTCACCATTCCAAGAGTGGGCAAAACTACTGTAGGCGGTAGAGCCTTTTGTGTCTAACTCTATCTGCCCAGTGCCGGCCAGAAGCAGACGGCCCCCCCCATGAGCCCGGTTCTGCTCAAGGTTTCTTCCTGATAGGGAGTTTTTCCTTGCCACTGTTGCCTTAGGCTTGCTCTCAGGGGGTGTCAGGCCTGGGAACAATGTAAAGCTGGTTTGTGACAACTTGTGTTGTAAAAAGCGCTATACAAATAAAAATGAATTGAATTGAATTGAATTGAATACTGGAGGAAGTTGCGTGCACATTACGTGCTGTCGCACCAGGTGAACCTAATCAATTTGGTGACTACCGGGGTTCAAACAGCTACACACTTTTCAGATAACTGTTAATATACTTATATAGGAAATATATTTATAATTCAATCAAAATGTGTGGATAATACATTGTAAATATATAAATATATATAGTCTAATATATATAGTATAGACTAACTATACTTAATTTATGTACTATTTCAGTGTTTTTTACCTTTGTATAATTTAATTGAATTCAGAGTGAGTTTCAAGTATGTTTGCAATTAGCAACAAGGATATTTAAATGCATTTTAATACACCTTAGTTGCGTGTCAACATAGTCACTTAAGTGCACTTAGGCGAAGTAATGTGGATGTTAACTGTTTACTTAAGCAATACTTTAACACTCAGGGTCATGTGTCTGGTATGAATTCCATTTTAAACTTTACAAGAAAAATTGTCAAGGCACAAGCATGGACTCAAGCACAGACCAGGCAGGCACAGGTTCCAAGGGGGTTTTATTTAAATCAAAAGGCAAGTTCGTAGTGGCAGTACAGGCAGGGTCAAAAAACCCGGAAGGCAGTCCAAGGCAGGGCAAAAACAGAAGCAGGGAAAAAACACAGAAACAAGTTGGGTCAAACCGGGTAGGCAGGCAGATCAGGCAACCAAGGCAAAAAAGCAGGCAAAGACGAAATCACGAAACAAGTGAGGTCAACACAGGAAACTCCAAACAGAAAAACACAGACAGGCCCGGGACAGGCTAAAAAAAAAAAAAAAAACACTGTTACAAACTGGCAACAAGATAGAGACAAGCAGGTTAGATATAGGGCTGGGCTGAGGCTTGGGGCGGCAGCAAAGATGTGGAGGCCCCCTCTGTCGCTTGCGGTGGCGACGTGGCAGAGCTCTTGGCGGGCGCCAGTGACGGGGCGGACCCTCCAGCTGATGGCGGCGGCCTGGTGGACCTCCTGGCTGGCGCTGGTGATGGGACGGACCCTCTGGCTGATGGCAGCAGCACGGTAGACCTCTTGGCGGGCGCCAGTGACAGGGCGGACCCTCCAGCTGATGGCAGCGCCTGGTGGACCTCCTGGCTGGCGCTGGTGACGGGACCGGACCCTCTGGCTGATGGCGGCAGCACGGTAGACCTCTTGCTGGCGCTGGTGATGGGATGGACCCTCCAGCTGATGGCGGCGGCACGGTGGACCTCCTGGCTGGTACTGGTGCGGGGCGGACCCTCTGGCTGATGGCGGCGGCACGGTGGATCTCCTGGCTGGCGGCGGCAACAGGGCGGTCGGTCACAGTCTCTCTTCACCGGCGGTGCAGAGTGCCACAGCTTCCGACCCCAGGTAGAGTGTAGCCCTGGGAAAGTCCACTGTGGCCTCCCACTTGGCTAGCAGGTCCAGCCTGATGATGCAGGGGTCCTGGATGTCAGCTAGCCAAAACTGATGGTTGCCGCTGTGGCTAGCGACGGACACCTGGAGCGACTTTTCTCCCTGCATCTGTGCACGTTCGCCGGTGACTGTGGCGATGCGCAGCCTGGTTGGTTTCCAGCCCCGTGGTCTCGGCCCGTCAGTACCAGGCAGGGTACCGGGGAAAACCAGTGAAATGGTGGATGCTGTGTCCGCCAGGGCTCGGCACGGGGTGCCATCGAGGTCGCAGTCCACATACAGCCCGTGTGACTGGCCCAGCTGGCCAAGCCACAGCGATGACTTGGCAAGGGAAGGAGGGTTGTTGGCAGAGGTGGAAACCCCCGGCTTCAGAAAGTAAAAGTTGTTGTAAAAGTATTTGTTCTAGCCATTCACTAAACAAGGTGATTTCACTAATTAGCTCATCTACTTGGCTGAAGAGTTGTGCTAATTAAATTCAGCTGGTGTAGTGCATGGGTGGAACAAATACGGGGCAGGACTTTTACTTTCTGTAGCCAGGGTTTTGCACCTCTGGTTGTTGGTGGGTGGGAGTTCCCCCGCTGTGCCACCCCGCTTCAGTTTAACG